>NC_090027.1:45325663-45625663 GCF_037176765.1 Anolis sagrei | reverse complement strand
AAGAAACCATGAAAATGAACAAAATCTGGCTACCAGTATTAAAAAACTCAAAAATTACAGCAGCAAAACAACAGAGGGGAAACAAACAGGCACATGAAATCACTCTCAACAAAAGATTCCCCCCAGGCGCTGCCAAGCCATTGAATGCAAATCAAGGTGATCAGCTGAAACATTCACAGCTAGCCCCAGCAAACAAAAGTCCTTTGTCTCACCCTGGTCATTCCACAGATATATAAACCCATTTTTCCTACTTCCAACAGACCTCATTACCTCTGAGGATGCTTGCCATAGATGCAGGCGAAACGTCAGGAGAAAAATTGCCTCCAGAACATGGCCATATAGCCCAAAAAAACCCACAACAACCCAATCATCATCATCATCATTGGGAAAAGGAAGGAGGAAGAAGAGAGGAAAATGAGGAGGAGGAGGAGGAAGAAGTAGAAGTAGAAGAGGAGGAGGAGGAGGAGTGGGGGGGGGGAGAAGAAGACAAGGGGAGGAGGGGGAGGATGAGGAGGAGAAGTTGTTGTTGTTGTTGTTGCCCCTTGAATGGTGGAATCCATGGACTCCAGCATGGAGCACATGTGGACCTCCCTTCCAATCTTGTCAGCCTTGCCCATAGCAAAGGATTGTGTACACCCAGTCCCAAAACAGAAAGTCTCACGATGACAGTTGATCAAACCTGGCTGAACCCGGTTGCACGGAAGAAGTTCTCTCCACCTCAAGAGGAAATGCCTTGGCTTCACCGAAGGAAGGCTGGCTTTGCCCTGAAGCCCAAAGGCATTCGCCCTCTTCCCTTGAAGTGCCTGAAGCACTTTCTGGTCACAGGGATCGTCATTCATTATGGCTATCATTTAAAGTGACACCATAAATGTGTCCGGTGTCTAAAGGTCTCTGGGCACACGTGCATAATTAAAACACATCCAATTAATAATTAACGCCAAGCATTTCTTCTTCTTCTTCTTTGTAAAAAAGGAGACTGCAGAGCATTTGACTTGGAGAGAGCTCACACAGGAACAGGAGCAGAGCTTGGGCAAAGGCTGGACTGAATGGGCCATCCAGAGGGACTCAAGGAGGAGAAGGTGGTTTTCCAAAAGAAGAATTTGGATTAGAGACGCTGGCTCTGGAGTCCAGCAGGAAGGGAGGGAGGAAGAAACATATTTTTGAGCTCCAGATACAAAGGTAGAAATGTCCAGTTGAAACCTGTATGCATTTTTGTAGCATGAGCATATATGCATGCGTGTTGCCTGCATAGGAGATGTTGTCCCTTCCACCACAATATGGATTTAGGAATTCATTGCAGCATCTATTACAGTGTTGTTTGTTGTTGACTTTGATCTATGGCATCTCTCTATGGATGGGAGACTTCCCGTGTCCAGCATGTCCAACTAGATATTTGCCAAGCATTTTCAGGATGGAGCAAGGTGAGTTCTGAGAGGTCGAGATGAAGGATATCTTCCATATTATGCTTTCCTGATTCATTGGATTCCTGGGATATAGCAGTTTTGGCCAGTCTCTTGCAAGGAGGAACGTCTTCCAATGAGGCAAAAAGTCATAGAATCATAGAATCAAAGAGTTGGAAGAGACCTCATGGGCCATCCAGTCCAACCCCATTCTGCCAAGAAGCAGGAATATTGCATTCAAATCACCCCTGACAGATGGCCATCCAGCATCTGTTTAAAAGTAATTGAGTCCATCCATTTTCATGTATTCTTATGGTGTCTTGTCTAAATGAGTCAATGCAAGGGGGGCTTGAGAAGACCAAGTGTGAGACCTGATTGCAGGGGGATAAATGTTGGAAGTGCAGGGCCATCATGGAGAGGAGATCTATCCTATATGTTTGCAGGAAGGAAGGACCAGAGAGAGAAGAAGCAGCAAAGGTCAGTTGACATTATTCAAGATTCATATAGGAAGGCCATGGATGATCATGGGTGAAGCAAGGATTAAGCCCTACTTGGTCTAGGTCAGTAGAAAGTCAAAGAGTTGTGGCCTCATCCTTCCAGCTTTTGGAAGTCAAGCAACATCCAAGACCTCTGGGGTCAACTCTATGTCAATAGTCTTGGTGTCACTTCTACTGGTCCCTCTGAAGCCCTGCAGTGGAGACTTTGGAGTGAATCAGGGTGAAGGAAGAAAGCCTTTCTTCCAGTGATTCCCTTGATTCTGAGTAATGCAGCAAGGG
This sequence comes from Anolis sagrei, assembly GCF_037176765.1. Classification (NCBI taxonomy): domain Eukaryota; kingdom Metazoa; phylum Chordata; class Lepidosauria; order Squamata; family Anolidae; genus Anolis; species Anolis sagrei. The sequence continues at coordinate 45,623,487 of NC_090027.1, read as the reverse complement.
ATCGAAGCTGGAAACATCTTTAATCCTCCCCCTCCTTGGCAGGCAATCGGACTACCTCCATATTTCCCAAAATTGGAAGAGAGCGTGTTTCTTCAGATGATGAAACGTCAAGTTCTGCCTTTTTCCTTCTCCCTGCAATACATCTTCCCTCGCAACAGGTACAAGAGTAATTGCCACATAAGCAAGCCCAGGAAAGACAAAGAAAATAAATCTCCTCCTCCCTTCCGCCTCCGAAATGAATATCTCCCCCTCGCATCTACAAATCAACAGATTGGGGTGGGAACAGAGCAAACGAGAGGCATCTCAATTGCTTGGATGTTACAGCAAAGCCTCAGGTATCTGTCTATCTATCTATCTATCTATCTATCTATCTATCTATCCACAAGGGATATGTTTCTGGATATGAAATGGTGGATTATAGTGAAACCCTACTGAAGTGAAAGACCTCCATCTGAAGAACACCATAGAGTCATTCTGGAGTACCTCAAAAGTGCCTAGAGAAGATACATTTTGTCATTTGTGGATAAATGAAACCAGACAATAGCAAACCCTATTGAAGTGAAGGATCTCCAACCCAAGAACATCATGCTGGAGGACCTAGAAAATGTCTATAGAAGATATATTTTGTCAGATGTGGATAAATAAAACCATGAACAATAGTGAATTCTATTAAAGTAAAGGACCTTGAGCTCAAGAACACCATAAAGTCATGCTGGAGAACCTCAAAAATGTAGATAAATGTGACCATGGACAAGAGTGAACTCTGTTGAAGTGAAGGACCTCCAGCCCAAGAACATCATGCTGGAGGACCTAGAAAATGCCTATAGAAGATATATTTTGTCAGATGTGGATAGTGAATTCTATTGAAGTGAAGGACCTTGAGCTCAAGAACACCATAAAGTCATGCTGGAGAACCTCAAAAATGTAGATAAATATAACCATGGACAAGAGTGAACTCTGTTGAAGTGAGGGACCTCTAACCCAAGAACATCATGCTAAAGGACCTAGAAAATGCCTTTGGAAGATATATTTTGCCAGATGTGTATAAAGGAGACCATGGACAATAGTGAACCATGTTGAAGTGAAGGACCTCCATCTGAAGAACATCATAGAGTCATGCTGGAGACCCTAGGTAATACCTAAAGAGGCTATATTTTGCCAGATGTGGATAAATGAAACCATGGATATTGGTCTCATAGATATAGGGTCACCTTGTACTCCATTCCTTGGACTCTTTTGGTCCTATAAGGCCTTCTACTGCTTGACAGTCATTGGCCTTCGTTGGCCAAAGCTTCTTCCTTTTTGAGTCCCCCCGCCCCTTATTTCTCTTCTTATTCCTCCCTTCTATTTGATAGAGGGAGAAGGAGAAGAATGAGGGAACATGAGTGAAGGGAAACTTGAAGAAATAAGGGCTTTTGTTTGCTTATTTTTTGTATTTCCCAGCGTGAGTCCCGGTCGATTTCGGAGATCGTTTCTGCCTCTCCCCCTCTAAGTGCTTTGCTTGAGACAACCACACACACACCCAAATAAAATAAAAATAAGAGAGCAACTCATTGAGCTCTGAGAGGAAAGAGCAGAGAAAGAGTGCGGGTTGGGGGGGGGGGTTGTGCAAAAGAAAAAACCCATCACCGAGTCACGAAGCTCGGTCAATGCAGGGAACACTCCGGTGCCAAATTGAACTTTCCCTGCCTCGCAGTGGTCTTTGAAAGCATTCAATTATCTGCCGGCACCTATAGAAAAATGTTGGAATTGCTTCCCAAGGCATTTAAAAGGCTCCGCACATAAAAAGGCACACACATCCACCTGCCCGCACACACATCCACCGGCTCAGCCTCACTCAGAGCAAGAGGAGGAAAACAACCGCCGACTATTTGTTTACCTTTGAAGGAATGGGGAGGAAAGGGAGGAAACCATACAGGCTTCCTGCTGATCATGATTTATTCCTCCCTCGGCTGCTTGGATTCTCTCTCTACCTCTCGCCTCCTGCCCAATATGGCCTTCCTTCCATATTAGCATTCCCAGGAATCCTCTTGGGATCAATTTTTGGGAGTGCAAAGAAGCTGAGCTTTGGGTTCATTGCCAGGAAATCCCCTTACATTCCTTTGGGCTGATATTTTGGAAAGGAAGGCATGCAGGATGGGTACACTTCACCACAACATGCTGACCCCGAAGAACTGGTCAACTAAGTCCAGATTCTGTACAGCGATCCAAAAAGTAGGGTGCAGGCCACTGTTGGCACATCGTTGGAGTTCCCCATCACCATCATTGTGCATCTGGGTTCAGCCCTCTCTCCCTTCCTTTTTGTTGTTGCAATGGATGCAGTTACTAGAGAGCTGCAGAAACTGGCATCTTGGACTTTGCTGTATGCTGACGTGACGACATAATACTTGCTTCTGAGGACAAGGAAGAACTTGAACATCAAGTGCAAGCATGAGATTGGTTGGCGTAGTTCAGTCTTCTGAGTTAGTTGTTGTTGTTCATTCGTTCAGTCGTCTCCGACTCTTCGTGACCTCATGGACCAGCCCACGCCAGAGCTCCCTGTCGGCCGTCACCACCCCCAGCTCCTTCAAGGTCAGTCCAGTCACTTCAAGGATGCTATCCATCCATCTTGTCTTTGGTCGGCCCCTCTTCCTTTTTCCTTCCACTTTCCCCAGCATCATTCACTACTCTAGGCTTTCCTGTCTCCTCATGATGTGGCCAAAGGACTTCAACTTTCCCTCTAGTCTCCTTCCCTCCAATGAGCTTTAGTCGGGCTTTATTTCCTGGAGGATGGACTGGTTGGATCTTCTCGCAGTCCAAGGCACTCTCAGCACTTTCCTCCAACACCACAGCTCAAAAGCATCGATCTTCCTTCGCTCAGCCTTCCTTAAGATCCAGCTCTCACATCCGTAGGTGACTACAGGGAATACCATGGCTTTGACTAGGCAATGGATCTTGGTTGCCAGTCTGATGTCTCTACTCTTTACTATTTTATCGAGACTGGACATTTCTCTCCTCCCAAGAAGGAAGCGTCTCCTGATTTCCTGGCCACAGTCTGCATCTGCACTCATCTTTGCACCTAGAAATACAAAGTCTGTCACTGCCTCCACATTTTCTCCCTCTATTTCCCAGTTGTCAATCACTCTTGTTGCCATAATCTCTGAGTTAATACATACAACAAAATAGTCCACTTGTACACAAAAAGAAAAATAATGTGACTGGTGAAACTTATTATACAGTTCCAAATCATAGCATTTACAAAACAATATTATATGCGTTTGGTACAGTCACTCAAAAAAGTATCAACGATGTATGTTCTTGCGTCAAGTTGAACATAAATCCATAGTCCACGACCAGTTTCGGCCTCACTCCAGGCCTTCCTCTGGTGGAAAGGTTATAAACTTGGTACTTGTTCCCCTTAGAAATATAGGATTTTATGTTTAGTGGGATAAGATACTCTGCTATGCGTTTGATTCTAATTGTGAGTATATATATTGTGTTGTACATAGTTCAGTCTTCTCCTCAACTCCAATAAGACGGAATACCTGACGAGCAACGAGGAGGAAACTGGCACCATCAAGGCAGACTTTAGAAAGAACTGTCCAACAATGGAACTCTCTACCTCAGAGTCAGGTTGGAGGTTTCTAAGAAGAGGCTGGATGGCCATCTGTTGGAAGTGCTTTGATTGTGTTTCCCCTGCAGGGCAGAAGGGGGTTGGACTGGATGGCTCTCTTTGGGGTCTCCTCCAACTCCATGCTTCTATGATCCTATGATTTTTTTTCTCCCAAAGACAACTGTTTCTATTCTTCTGTGGGATGGTTTTGAAGAAGGTAGATTCTCAAACCTCATCCTTCACGCTTAATCTAGTCCAAGATAACGAGTTTGGTTTATGATTCTACGATGAGACGGCGCGGATGATTTAGTGTAATGGTATTATTGATTGTTATGTTGATTTTGTTGTGATATTGTCTATTGTAAACTGTTTTTATATGTTGTACACCGCCGTGAGTCGCCCTAGGGCTGAGAACGGCGGTCAACAAATGCAGTAAATAAATGCAGTAAATAAATAAGAGCTGGAGGAAAACCCAGGCCCGCCCCTCAAGGCCATCTAGAAAGAGTCAGCCAGGCCAGAATACATAAATAATGAACCTCTATGAGAGATCCACAGTGCAGGGATGAGAAACGTGACCGCATGTGTGACTCTGTTGCCATCGTCTTGAACTGAATGCAGTCCAACTGGTTCTGTCTGGAAGCTTAGCAACCTTCTGGCCTCTCTGATATTGTGGCGGGCAATGTGTTATTTTCAGCAAAACCCATGCATCACACTTTCCCCGCCACCTCTGCATCAAGACCGGAAATCAGCTTTCTCCTCTCCTTCGAACCGCCTTGCGATTTGGAATTAAGGTGAGACAATGAAATGTCAAGATGTCCGTGGCCCACATTGTGGCTCTCCGCCGGCCTGACCTCCTCATCACCAGAAAAGGCATCTCTCCGGCGCAACTTCCCCTCGGCCCGCTTTGCCCACGGACGGCTAAGCCAAGATGAGAGGCTTTGCAATTGTTCGGATAATGCTCAGAGGGCAAACTGGTTTTCCAAGCGGACAATGCTCTGTCTATTAACCTGCAGGTCCGGCAAATTCTGGCTTTGTCTGCCGTTTCCTAGCGCCGGCTGTTCCTGTTCATTATGGGCCTCCGAGTTGAGAGAGAGGAGGAGAGAACAATCCCTTGGTGGTGCTATTTTTTGCCCATAGTACATGCCAAAATGTGGAGGCACAGGGTGTCTGTAGAAAATGAATACGGATGAACCAGGGCCGTGGACGTCAGCCGAAAGACTGGGCACCGGAGGCGAAATCGGCCCGATTACCTGTCCTTCGTCTCTCTTCCTATATAATGTTGGCTTAATGCTGCCATTTGCCTGTCAGCTATTTGAAGGCCCCTTTCCTCCTCCACGTCCCCATTTGCTCAGACATTTGGGAGGCAGGAGAGTGGCGTCTGTGCAGAGGCGGAGGCGCCAAACAGTTTGGAGGAGAGAGACGAGTCTCTCTCTTTCTCTCTCTTTCTCTCTCTCTCTCTCTCTCTCTCTCTCTCTCTCTCTCTCGTGTCTCCGTCAGACGAGCCTCAGATGGGGACGGGACCAAGAAAGGGGCTTCTCACATCGGTCTCCAAACATAGGGCAGCATGCAGCCCACCCTCCACATTTGTGGGTTTGACATTTGCCCTTTTGATGAGTCACGGATTCAATTCAAATGTTCTCCCGCTGAATCTCTGGTCCTCTGATGCAACTTTCTCCAGACGTTGGTCATGTTCTCATACTGGAAGAACCAAAGATTCCTAGAGGGAATGTTTTCTAGGATTCTCTGGGTCACATGTCAAACCAAAGCCCGCGGGCCAAATCTGGCCCAACAGGTTATTTTATGTGCCCCCCCCTCCCAGATGTTGGACTACAACTTTTGTACCCATCCTTAGACATCAGACGTTGGCCATGTTCTCATAGTGGAAGAGCCAAAGATTCCTAGAGGGAACGCTTTCTAGGATTCTCTGGGTCACAGGTGTCAAACCAAAGCCCGTGGGCCAAATCTTGCCCACCATGTTATTTTATATACCCTCCCCCCAGATGTTGGACTACAACTTCCGTACCCATCCTTAGACATCAGACGTTGGCCATGTTCTCATAGTGGAAGAGCCAAAGATTCCTAGAGGGAATGCTTTCCACGATTCTCTGGGTCACAGGTGTCAAACCAAAGCCCCGGGCCAAATCTGGCCCACCAGGTTATTTTATGTGCCCCCCCCCCCAGATGTTGGACTACAACTTCCGTACCCATCCTTAGACATCAGACGTTGGCCATGTTCTCATACTGGAAGAGCCAAAGATTCCTAGAGGGAATGCTTTCTAGGATTCTCTGGGTCACAGGTGTCAAACCAAAGCCCGCGGGCCAAATCTGGCCCACCAGGTTATTTTATATGCCCTCCCCCCAGATGTTGAACTACAACTTTCATACCCATCCTTAGACATCATGACTAAAAATGATGGGAGTTGTAATACAGTAACATCTGGAAGGCTGCAGTTTGGTCTGTTGAGTCAAGGGAGTGGAGTTTGAATGTCAATACAAGGCTGGTGGATAGGATGCCCAACTTTTAAATGACCTTTAACCTTTCCCCAACCAATTGGGTTGCAATTCACATTATCCCCATCCGGATAAGCAAATGTGATGGGAGTTGTTGTTCAATAAGATCTTGGGATCTCAACTGGCTAAAATCTACAGAGCCTTGACCACTATGTAAACAGTTGACCCTCTGTCTCCACAGATTCTCCATCCATGGATTCAAAGGGCCACTGAACACCAGAAAGAAAATGGCAGATGCTGGTTAGCATTACTAATAGTTGCCACAAAGTTGAATTTAGATATGGAAAAGAAAAAACTGGTGATTATTCTACTTCCAGGGGTGAGGTTTATAATTGCAAGGAATTGGAAGATAGTAACTAATCTCATGTTGGAAAGACGTTAGGAGGAGGTATGGAACGTTGCCTCAAATGACAAATTATCAATGGAAATGAAGGTGCTTAGAGGGGAAATTAAAAGATCAGAATTTGATTAATATTAATTTTAGAGAGTGACAAGGGAAAACAATACAAGCTTGATGGACAGGACTTCTGAATATGACATTGGTTTATTTATATATTTTTGGCAAAGGAAATGATACTTGTTCAGGCCTAGGTGGTGGGCCTAAGTGTTCGTAAAATGCACATTGTTTTGTATATTATTTTGTAAAAAAATACAACTAAAAATTATATTAAAATGGGTTTCAATCCTCCTTAATTCGGGAAGCTCTCAAAAATGGAAAGGGAGAGCCACCGAATTTGGAACACTGAAAACGGTCCAGGGTTTAGTCGAATTGCACTCTCCTACTTGCAGCGGCCAGAAATTCTGAGAGTTAAGGGCCCAAGAAAGAATATTTCCAAGGATTTGGAGATCTTGGAGTCCTCGTGGACAACAAATTAAACATGAGCCAACAATGTGATGCAGCAGCTTAAAAAGCCAATGGGATATTGGCCTGCATAAATAGGAGCCTAGTGCCTAGATCCAGGGAAGTCATGCTATCCCTCTATTCTATTCTGCCTTGGTCAGACCACGTCACCTGGAATCACACTGTGGTCAGTTCTGGGCAATGCAGTTGAAGAGAGATTATAATAATAATAATAATCCTTTATTTATACCCTGCTAACATCTCCCGAAGGGCTCGGTGCGGCTTGCAAGAGGCCGAGGCCCAACACATCAATAAAACAACAGCATAACAAATACAACAATAAATAAACTAAAAAAAACAAGCAATAAACATTAAAACAATAGCAATAAACATTAGACAATAACACCACGATGCATTTAAAAACTAAGGCAGGGCGAAATGTAATGATTAAAAATTTAAAAAATGCTGGACATGATAGGTGAAATTGATAGGTTTTTGGAGAGAGGTGCGGTGTGCAGACAATCTTAAATCTCTAGTAAAGTGCATTTGGGACATGATGCTTGGAGTTTCCTATTCTGGGAAGGCACACTGGAACAGCCAAGCTCTTCCTAAAGACTGCCAACGTTGGGGCTTGTCTGATGCCTTGGGGAGAGAGTTCCAGAGTCGGGGGCCACCATGGAGAAGGCCCTGTCCCTCGTCCCCACCAATCGCGCTAGAGATGTTGACTCTAAGCTGGAAAATGTCCAGAGGAAGAGGGCAACTCCAAGGATCGAGGGTCTGGAGAATAAGCCCCATGAGGAGCAGATGAGAGAGCTGGGCATGCTTAGCCTGCAGAAGAGAAAGCTGAGAGGAGACAGGATGAGGGCCATAGATCAAGATGGGAGGGGAAGTCCTAGGGAGGAGGGAGCCAGCTTCCTTTCTGTTTCCCTCAAGACTAGGACACAATGAAACAATGACTTCAGACTACAGGAAAGGAAGGAGATTCCACCTGAACATGAGGAAGAACTTCCTGACTGTGAGGGAGCTGTTCAGCTGTGGAACTCTCTGCCCTGGAATGAGTGTGGTGGCGGCTCCTTCTTTGGAGGTTTTGAAGCAGAGGCTGGGTGACCATCTCTCTGGGGTACTTTGAATGACATTTTCCTGCTTCTTGGCAAAATGGGGTTGGAATGGATGGCCCAGGAGGTCTCTTCTAACTCTAGGATTTTATGAGTTGGGATACATTAGGAAGATCTGCTGAGATAGCGACGTTTTATCAACTGTTGGCTCGATGCACATGGGCCAAGTGGCCTTTTCCATCACTACTTGCCATTGACTCCAATCGACTTGCCAATATATGGAGCCCCCAGTGGTGCAGTGGGTTCAACCGCCCCCCCCCCCCTGTGCCGGCAAGACTGAAGACCGACAGGTCGCAGGTTCGAATCCAGGGAGAGGCGGATGAGCTCCCTCTATCAGCTCCAGCTCCTCATGCGGGGACATGAGAGAAGCCTCCCACAAGGATGATAAAAAACATCAAATCATCCAGGCGTCCCTTGGGCAACGTCCTTGCAGACGGCCAATTCTCTCACACCAGAAGTGACTTGCAGTTTCTCAAGTTGCTCCTGACATGACCAAAAAAAAAAACAAAAACAAAAAAAACAACCTTGCCAATGCATCCCAATCAGGACTCAAATCGGGCCCAGAACTTCTCTGGAAACACCCAGAAAGACGAGGCAGGCTGTCGGCCAAAGACAAGGCAGGGAGTCAGAGGAGCTCTAGGGAGCTCAGGCCACTTTGGCCGGGGAGAAGCTGTCCGGAGATGATTAATGGGGGACCGGGAGGGAGATGCTCTGCAGGATAAACAAAGTGCTCAGGTGCGACCTGGCGGCCATTTCCTGTCACTCGCCGGCTGGTCTTTTCTGGCAGTGAGAAAGTGCCGTTGTCACCACAGCCTTCCGTCAGCCTTCCTTGCGTGAGGAGAGCAGAGCAGAGCGAGGCTCCCTCCCAGTCCCTGGTGGAGCTGTCCAAGGTGCTGAACACAGCCAGGGAATCGCCTTCAGCACCCTGGAGAGATCCCCTGCAGCCGAGAATGGGGCTCTTCTATAGACTTAGTGTTTCTGTGTGATTTTAACTGAACTGTGTGTTGTTGTTGTTTGGGTTTGGATTAGCAAATGATGTCATCAATGAGAAAAATATGGTTTTCTTAGAAACTGCTATAACAGTTGCCCGAATAGTTTATGCCAAACACTGAAAAGAAAGTATTATATTCCACCTGTAAGTCAATGGTAGACCAAGCTATTAAACTTTGCAGAATGTGATAAATTGACTTGTCTCCTTAAAAGTAAAACAATACAATGTTTGCAAAATAATTGGAAGCCTTTCGCAGAATATATCGGTAGAATATTTAAAGAGCGGACCATAATGGCATCGAGTGGCTAAAAATACATTGACAGAAAGAAGAGCAAGATTATGATAAATATAGGTCACCTTTGTATACTTTATGTAAATTTTACATAGATAGATTTAATTATATATATCGTTTGTTAAGAGCTTTGATAGCACAAAATATGGTAAGACTCTATCATCCCACTGTAGGGTAGGAGAGCTTTCTTTCATAGAATCTATGATTCTATGATTCTAGAAGACACATTATTAGAATGTGTAAAATTACTACTATTAATTGGTTGCTTTATATAATATATTATTATTAATATCTCTATTATTATCATTATTATTATTATTATTTATGTTATAATGTGTACACTTTTGAAATAATAATAATTACAAAACCAAAAAAAAAATAACTCAACTGTTTTAATAATGCTTACTTAATTATTACTTAGGCGATCCCTCGTAGCCCAAGGATGATGGCACTCCAAGTGTAGTGTCTTGGGAGTGGGTCTGTAGGTGGCTATGGATAATATTCTTGATCTGCATGTTCTTCCACAGTGAGGGCATCGGTTTCCAGGTGGAAGGCGGTCCCAGTCACAATTGGCTTGATGTGACTTTTTCTTGGCACACTTCTCCCCTTCATCCTCAATTCATGCCTCTTTGAATTCTGCAGCACTGCTGGTCACAGCTGACCTCCTGCTAGAGTGCTCAAGGGTCAGGGCTTCCCAGTTCTTGGTGTCTATGCCACAGTTTTAAAAGTTGGCTTTGAGTCCATCTTTACATCTCTTTTCCTGTCCACCAACATTATGTTTCCCATTCTTGAGTTGGGAGTATAGTAACTGCTTTGAGACATGGTGATCGGGCATTCGGACAATGTGGCCAGTCCAGCAGAGTTGATGGTGTAGGAGCATTGCTTCAATGCTGGCGAACCTTGCTTCTTCCAGCATTCTGACATTTGTCTTCTTCCCAAGAGATATGCAGGATTTTCCGGAGGCAGTGCTGATGGAATCGTTCCAGGAGTTGAGTGTGACGTCTGTAGACAGTCCATGTTTCGCAGGAGCAGATGAGGGTTGGGAGACAATAGCTTTATAAACAAGCACCTTGGTCTCCCTAAGGATGTCCCAATCCTCAAACACTTTCTGCTACATTCAGAGCTCAGACGGTGTTGTATTTCAGTGTCAAAGCTGACTTTTGTGGAGAGGTGGTTGCCAAGGTAGTGGAAATGGTCAACATTTTCAAACCTTGTACTATTAAGCCGTATCTCTGGCGCATTATTTAAACTGTTCTGTTTATTCATATCATGATCTGATCACCATACTCAATATATCCCACATGCATGGGGGTATTGGGGTAATGATACAAAAGGTTTGCTAGGGGAGACCCTCTTTCACTCAGACTCAGCACCCCCCCCCCAAAACTCAGCCTCCCCCCGAAACCCCCCCTGGAAAAACTCACCCCCCCCCCAAAAAAAAAATCAAAATCCTGGCTACGGGCCTGCCTAGGATATATGTCTCCATCCAAACAGATATTTCAGATTCTGAAAGATGGGGAAAATGTGCAAAAACAGAGCCAATCATTGGGGTTTCTTAAAAACACCTCCTCCATAAGTGCCTTCAAAGTGGTATATAACAATAACACGAATTACAAGAAAGAATAACGAGACTTTTCCATGTAAGAAGGGCAAAATCTTGAAAAGAGAAAGAGGATGGCACATTTGGGAGTCAAAGAGATGCACGTGCAGCAAGAAAGCCAGACTAGGACTTTGAGAAGACTCTCCACCTCCTGAAATGGAAGCCCCCAGCCATTCCTGGCCTCCTGCTCAAGGCACAGAGGAATGCCCCAGTTCTGATCTGATGCGTATTATATTGAGAAGTCTCTTGCCTGGGGCCCACGTGTCCCCTCCAGCACAACCCGGAGGAGATGCCGCTCCAGAGTTTATCTGGCAACAGCTGAGGGTCCGGTGGCATTCCCAGAGCACGCGTTGTGGTTAATCATAACAATGGCTAGCGGAAGCAAGGCAGCTTCACCGACAATGACTTCATCGACGCTTCTCCGAGAAGAGAAGACAGAAATGCCGCCATCACAGCACAGATCTCTTCAAGAGTCTTCTCCTAGAGGCAGTTGCCAGTTCATCCCTCATTGGGTCAATGAATCCCCTCCAAGGCCCTAACTCAATTTAATGGAGCGATTCCAGATGCGAGATGCATTCTCTCTTGTACAAATGAATCCCGGGTGCTGCAAGGTCTGTTTCAGAGGCAAAAAACATCGCTGGGTATTCCTTGCCTAAGAAAAACACTGGAAATCCACGCAGCCCCATATTTATTCAGGGTGTGCATTATTTTAGTTTGTCATCGTAAGTCGGATCATAGAATCCTAGAATCCTAGAATCCTAGAGTTGGAAGAGACCTCCTGGGCCATCATCCAGTCCAACCCCATTCTGCCAAGAAGCAGGAATATTGCATTCAAATCACCCCTGACAGATGGCCATCCAGCCTCTGCTTAAAAGCCTCCAAAGATGGAGCCTCCACCACACTCCTTCTGGGGCAGAGAGTTCCACTGCTGAACGGCTCTCGGAGGACTAAAATGATAAAAGGTCTGGAGAACAAGCTCTATGAGGAGCGGCTTAAGGAGCTGGGCATGTTTAGCCTGAAGAAGAGAAGGCTGAGAGGAGATATGATAGCCATGTATAAATATGTGAGAGGAAGCCACAGGGAGGAGGAGGGAGCAAGCTTCCTTTCTGCTTCCCTGGAGACTAGGACGCAAGGGAACAATGGCTTCAAACTACAAGAAAGGAGATTCCATCTGAACATGAAGAAGAACTTCCTGAGTGTGGGAGCCGTTCAGCAGTGGAACTCTCTGCCACAGAGTGTGGTGGAGGCTCCTTCTTTGGAAGCTTTTAAACAGAGGCTGGATGGCCATCTGTCAGGGGTGATTTGAATGCAATATTCCTGCTTCTTGGCAGAATGGGGGTGGACTGGATGATGGCCCAGGAGGTCTCTTCCAACTCTAGGATTCTAGGATTCTATGATTCTATGATTCTCACAGTCAGGAAGTTCTTCCTCAGGTTCAGATGGAATTTCCTTTTCTGTAGTTTGAAGCCATGGCTCCATTGCGTCCTAGTCTCCAAGGAAGCAGAAAGGAAGCTTGCGCCCTCTTCCCTGTGGCTTCCCCTCACATATTTATACATATTTGTACTTACTGTGCAATATCCGACAGGTGGGAGTGGCCTATGGCAAAAAATTAAGAATCGAAACTCACCCAATACTTTTTCATTTGCATTTTATCAACCTTGCAAACCTCCCAAAGTCAGATTCATTTTCAGTAGAAAGAAGCAAAGCAAAGCCAAAAAGGCTGCCTTTCCTCTTTAAATGAATGAGCTTGTGCCATGAGGAGAGGAAAGCTTCAGGGAGGAAGCAGAGTTCGCTGGGAAAGAGATGGAGAAAGCACACATTTCTGGGAAATGTAGTTTGGGAAGGCCCTACGGCAGAGAATGTAAAAGGCCCTGCCAGGAACTACATTTCCCAGAATTCCACTCAATATCAGGAAGCTCCAATCAGGAAAGGGAGAGATGTTATCCCTCCATTGCAGCAGCAGCCAGAGTTGCAATGAAGGACTGAATCTGCAAAGAGGAGGGTAGGCTGAGACTTTGAGCAAGCAAATCTCTGTGCTGGGCTGGCAAGAAATCCCAACATGGAAGGTCTGTTGGTCCAGGCATTCAAGGAAACTGCTGGTGTGGCTTCTTTTAAAACAAAATTTAAAGAATTCCCCAAAACCAGGAGATGTGTGAATATTTCTGAAAGTTGGGGGGGATGATCCCCGTTGTCCTGTGTCATTGAATAGAAATTTCAAGGTAATCGCTCTTGTATTTTTTTAAAATATTGTTTATAAAAACTTTGAAAATTCCCCATAAATCCATGGATGAGTGAAATGTTCTGGATCTTGATGGGCTCATAGTGGTAAAAGTGTTCTACCATCGTAGCAAGTTTCACCCCAATAGCTGTAAAAATGAGGGAGAAAGGGGACCCTGAAGTTGCACAATTACTATAATGAAAATGGAACGGAATTTTGTTACTCTCGTTATAGAAACGAAATTTTCACTAGTGACACTTTTGAACAACTTTAGAAATGAAACGCCATCACCCCCTAATTTTGTTATGACCTTTGAAACATTTTTTCATCGGCTGCTCAGCCCTACTGTTTCTGTTCAAGCCAGAACAAAGATGCATGGAGAGGGGTGGCTTGGCCTTCAAGAGGCTCCAGGTCCTCGCATGTCCAGGTGACTGCGGCCAGTATTATTATTATTATTATTAAACTTTATTTGTACCCCGCTAGCATCTCCCGAAGGATTCAATGTGGCTTACACAGGCCGAGGCCTCAACACACAACACAACAATACAATCTAAGCAAATCAAACAATTAAAAACAGAATAAAGCAAAATAAACAACAGGCACAATACACTAAAACACAATAAAACTGGGCCTGACCAGAGAATGGGTACAAAGATTAAAAGTGCTGATGTGACAGGAGATGTATATAGGGCTTCTAGGGCAAGTGCGATGTGCGATGTGCAGCAATCATTGGTTCTGATAAAGTGCTTATTAGGCCTGTTTGATCAAGAAAAAATTTGTTTCTAAATTCGATTCGTAATTGGGGTGTTTTTTTGTTTCGATATTTAAAATATTTACAAAACTTTCCAAAAAAAATGTTTTGTTATTTACGAAATTTCGTAAATATTTACAAAACATTTTAGAAACAAATTTTTTCTTGATCAAACAGGCCTAGTAAGTGTGAATGTTGCAGTAATGGTCACCTTGATTAGCATTGAATGGCTTTCTCCCACCCTGGACATTCCATAGATAATATTAGATGATATAACTCTCCATTTGCCTAGTTTCCAACAGACCTCTGAGGATGCCTGCCATAGATGTGGGCAAAATGTCAGGAGAGAATGCTTCTGGAACATGGTCATACATACAGCCCTGAAAACTCACACAAGTGGCCTCCGCGCGCCATCCGGCTTCGGCTCCTGCGCCCTCCTCCTCCTCCTCCTCGGGTGAGCGCGCGCGCGCCATCCAATCGGCTCCGGCTTCTGCGCCCCCCCCCCTCCTCCTCCTCCTCCTCCTCCTCCTCCTCCTCCTAGCACTTCCTGCAACACAGCTGGGAGGAGGAGGAGGAGGAGGGGGGCGCAGAAGCCGGGAGCCGGATGGCGCGCGGAGGCCGCTTGTGAGCGTGCGCGCGCCATCCAATCGGCTCCGGCTTCTGCCACGGTGCACTGCTGGGGTGCTTGGGAGCGCCGGATTGGCTCCCAGGCACCAGCAGCAGCACTCAGTCAGCAGCACAGCAGCCTCCATCCCATTAACGACACGAGCTGAAGCTCGTAAAATATATGGGGCTGCTGTTTCGATATTTTTAAACCCTTCCGGGTTTGAAAATGTGTTTCGAAATCGCTTCGAAAATGGTAAAAATAACGATTTAATTACGAAATAACGAATTAACGAACTAAAACCGACAGGCCTAGTGCTTATGGGACTTGGTGGTGGAGATTTCCTAATCTGGGAAGGCACATCGGAAAAGCCAGGTCTTCAAGTTCTTTCTGAAGACAGCCAATGAAGGGGCCTGTCTAAGGTCTTTGGGAAGGGTGTTCCAGAGTTGGGGGGGCCATCACGGAAAAGGCCCTGTCCCGCGTCCCCACCAAGCACGCTTGCAATGCCAATGGGATCACGAGCAGGGCCTCTCCAGATGAATGAAGTGAGCGTGTGGGTTCGTAGATGGAAATGTGGTCACGCAGGTAGGCTGGTCCCAAACCGTTCAGGGCTTTGTAGGTAAGCACCTGCACCTTAAATTGGGCTCAGAATATAAACGGCAGCCAGTGGAGTTCCTTAAACAGGAGGGTTGACCTCTCTCTGTAAGGGGCCCCCGTTAGCATCCTGGCTGCTGATCGTTGGACCAGTTGGAGCTTCCAAGCCGTCTTCAAGGGCAGCCCCACGTAGAGCGCATTGCAGTAGTCCAATCTGGAGGTGACCAAGGCATGGACCACTCCGGCAGTAAAGCCTTCCATGCACAACCAAGTCAGATCTCCTTCATGGGTCAGCTGTGGGAGAGGCTTGGCATTGAGCAGGTATTTCCAGACCACCAGAAGGACTAATGGGCCATGTCACAATAAAATGTCCACCTTGTGAGTTGCAGATGTTTCTCCAACCCCCACATTGGCTTTTGTGGGTCCAAGCTACCAGGTCAGCTCCCGCTTGGATTGCGAGTGACCTCTGGCCTATTGTGGACATGCAGAAGTGGGCAGTGGGTCCAGTCAGTTAGGAACAGGGAGAGAAGTTGCCAGGCAGTGCCCAAGTTCTACTTCTTCTTCTTCTTCCTCTTCTTCTCCTCCTGCTTCCTCCTCTGATCTCCATTTCCAGTCCTCCTATTGTTCCTTTGTGTTCTGAGGCACCTCTGAGGACCCCCAGGGAACGGAAATGAAAGGCAGCCTTGAAGTTGTGAAGTCTGAGGCAGGAGGAGAGGTGAGGTTGCCAGAACAAAGTCTGGGGAAAGGAAACGGGGGGCACCGGAGGGGGAGGTGGGGGGAGAGAGGCTGCGGAGGGGAACATCAAGCAGCCGAGGGCAGCAGGCGGGTCAGCCGAGCCAAGTCCATCCCCTCTTATTCAAGGACAAAGGTGCCTTCTCTTCTCTTCTCTTTTCAAAATGAAGGAACAGCCCTTTCTCTTTTCGGTTTGCTCTCATCCCCAATACATAAATAAATACTGGGGAAGGAGGGAGGGAGGGGGGGGGAGGTGGTTGTCCTCTCTTGAGACATCAGAACGGGACACGCCAAACGTTCACTGAGAAACAATAAGTAAGTCGCTTTGTAGCAAATGCACCCAAGTTCAGAGCTTGCAAGTGAGTGGTTGGTTGAAGAAAGAAAGAAAGAAAGAGGGAGCCGCATAGAACCAGTTAATTCAGAAGGGAGAAGCTTTCGCGATTCAATAATGTATGCTTAATTCCATTTAATTTATTCCCAACTTCCTTCTGATATGCAACCCAAGACAGCTTACAGTATAAGTTAAAAACCAAATACTTCTAAGACAATGTCTAAATACAAATGCACTCATTCAAAAAATGAAATATTCAATGCCTGGCATCCTATGTATCAGTGACAAAGTCATAAAGTAGACTTGCAAATGCATCATTATTCCCAACTCAGATGAATGTTCTTTCTACCACGGTCACAAGTGCAGACCTTCCCAAAACACACCTTAAAAGCTGGTTGGCGAAGTGGCAGCAGAGTTTGTGGCATTGGCAGGGATGGCTTGACCACCCCTACTTCCACTCCTTGTGTGGCCCTAAATTGTTGGCAGCATGGCAGAACTCCATGGCTTGGTGTGACGGAATGGCTTTTAAAGACGAGGAGATCATAATAAGGCACCAAGCTGCAGGGACACAGCTAGCAACACATTGAGTTCTCCTGGCCACTAAACGTGTCTCTCTGTGTGAGAGAGGCCTACCTTCAAATTAAATGGAAATCCATACTTTAGATGGAGCTTGTGGAGTGTAAAGCTCCACCAGATGGGACTCCATACGTTCGATGGTGCTCATGGAGTGTATGAAGTTCCATTAAATGGATCTCATGAAGTATAAAGCTGCACCAGAAGCAATGCCATACCTTAGATGAACCTAACTGTAGGATCTAAGCAAGTAACATGGAATGTGGAGGTGTGGCATTCCATCCAGTGGAGCTTTATACTCCACAAGCTCCATATAAGGCAGTGGTTCTCAACCTGGGGTCCCCAGATGTTTTTTGCCTACAACTCCCAGAAATCCCAGCCAGTTTACCAGCTGTTAGGATTTCTGGGAGTTGAAGGCCAAAAACATCTGGGGACCCCAGGTTGAGAACCACTGATATAAGGTATCAAGTTCCCCATGAGCTCCATCTAAGGTATGGTGTTCCATCTGTTCACGCATTTTCCTCCATGGGCTGCATCTAAGGTATGGAGATCCTTTGAATAGAACATTATACTCCATGAGCTCCATCTAAGATATGGCATTCTATTTAGTGTAATTTTAGACTCCATGAGCTGCATCTAAGGTATGGCATTCCTTCTGGTGAAGCTTTATACTTCATGAGGTCCATATAATGTATGGTATTCCATTTAATGGAGCTTCATACACTCTGTGAGCATCATCTAATGTATGGAGTTCCATCAGGTAGAGCTTTACACTCCACAATCTCCATCTAATGTATGGAGTTCCATCAGGTGGAGCTTTACACTCCACAATCTCCATCTAAGGTATGAATTTCCATTTAATGGAGTTTTATTTACTCCATAAGCTCCATCTAAACTGTGTTCTGAGCATATCTCCCTAACGTATCTTTTCCTGTAGTTTGAACACATTGCCCTAAGAGGTCCATCTTCAACACTTCCCACCAGAGTTCTATCTGGTGGAGCTTCATACTCCATAAGCTCTATTCAAGGCATTGGGAATCATCTGATGGAATTTCATACTCCATGAGCTCCATCTAATGTATGAGTTCCAACTACTAGAGTTTCATACTCCACAAGCTCCATCTAAAGTATGGAGAGCCATCTGGTGGAGCTTCATATTCCATGAGCTCCATCTAAGATAAGGTGTTCCATCTGGTGGAGTTTTATACTCTGTGATCTCTATGGAGTTCCCACAAATGGAGTTTCATACTCCACAATCTCCATCTAAGGTATAGTGTTATATTTAATGGAGTTTTGGACTCCATGAGGACCATCTACGGTATGGAGTTCCATCTGGTGGAGCTTCATGCTCCACAAGCTTCATTGTGGTCTTTCTAGATAGATTGGAAAAGATTGTGGGTGGAAAGACAAAGATCAGTGACACACAATGACTCGAAATAGGGCTTGAATAACTTCTGTTTTTTAGATTATAAATCCCAGACTTCAGAGCCATGACTTGACGTAGCTTGACTTTGGATGTCCCCTTCCCATCAAAGAGAGAATGGCGTTATTTTGAGTATTTTCCACAAAGATGGATGCCCTGTGAAATTGTGCCTTGCCCACAGGGTTGGGAATAAAGCATTTCTCAAAGAGTGGTTGGATGGAGATGCCATTGCCCAGCCCTCCTTCCCACTGGTGTTGCTGGCCAAGGCTGTGGAGATGCGCCATCCCATGCCATTTGAAGGGCTGCACCATTCCCACCCCAGCCTGATGAGAAAAATAAAAAATACGAGGAAGTACAATTTCCCTAGGATTTTCCCCACCGCTTAGATCCCATTAGAATGAGCCAACATTCTGTGGTTGTTGCCATATGCTTTGGGGAAGCTCTCCCTCCCTTTGCATACTCCTAGCAAATTGCTTCCCCCCTATTAACCAAACACAGTCGCCAACTGTGCCCATATTTCTCAAGAAAGCATATTCGGTTGCTCAAGGCTTTGCCCCGGAGGCTCAATCCAGGTCCCACCATTCTTGGAGAGAGAAAGCCTTATTTAGTGACTCCTCTGGTCACCGTCCCACTTCTGAAAGCCAGGAATGCGCAAACTGTAAGGTCACTTTCAGCTCCGTTCCAGATGGGAATGGATAGAAAGGGAATGTGCTGCCATTATGTGCATTTGTTCTCATCCAAGTCCAGGCTGGCGTCCAGAATCTCTCTTGGGTTGGCATCATTCGGGCACAGCGAGAGGCTCCAAAAACTCCACCTTAACAAGCACAATGGAAACGTATCAAGAGCGCTCACATCTAGGCTTTGGCAGGACGGGAATGCGTTGGCTTCTGGGCTGATGGATGGGGAGGTCTCTGTCCTTCTGTGTGACAAATCCACTATGTCTCCCATGCGCTCAAGCACTCGTTCGATATCAGGAATGAGCAAAGAGTGGCTGGGGATGTTGAGCCTGGAGAAGAGAGGGTGGGAAGGATTATATGGGAAGAAATGAAGATGGACCTCTTAGGGCAATGTGTTCAAGCTGCAGGAAAAGATACGTTAGGGAGACATGCTCAGAACACAGTGGGATATATTGCCTGGGATTGTGGTGGAGTCTGCTTTTCAGTGTGGACATCTCTCAAGAGTGTTTTGGTTGTGCATCTCTGCATTCCCTTAGCTGAGCAGGATTCAAAGCCTGGAGTTGTGCCCCGTTGTGCTCAAACCACGCCTTGCCAAACCTTTTCATGTGAATCTGTTTCGAAATGATGCAATCTTTTAGTATATTTTTTAAAAATATTATTTTTCTAATACAGAGATCCAACAGCTAAATGAACTGGGTTGTTGTAGGTTTTTTCGGGCTCTATGGCCATGGTCTAGAGGCATTCTCTCCTGACGTTTCGCCTGCATCTAGGGCAAGCATCCTCAGAGGTAGTGAGGTCTGTTGGAACTAGGAAAAAGGGTTTATATATCTGTGGAATGACCAGGGTGGGACAAAGGACTCTTGTCTGCTGGAGCAAAGTGTGAATGTTGTAGTTTTTTTCGGGCTGTATGGCCATGTTCTAGAGGCATTCTCTCCTGACGTTTCGCCTGCATCTAGGGCAAGCATCCTCAGAGGTTGTGAGGTCTGTTGGAAACTAGGAAAGTTGGGTTTATATATCTGTGGAATGACCAGGGTGGGATAAAGGACTCTTGTCTGCTGGAGCTAGGTGGAAATGTTTCAACTGACCACCTTGATTAGCATTTGATAGCCTGGCAGTGCCTGGAGCAATCTTTTGTTGAGAGGTGATTAGATGTCCCTGATGGTTTTCCCTCTTCTGCTGTTTTAATTTTAGAGTTTTTTTAATACTAAACGAACTGTCAGAATTTGAAAACCAACTAAAGACCTATCTCTCCTGGCAAGAGGCCTGTCCAGCCAGACTTAATTCTGAATTTGTAACTTGCATTTTATGTTTTAAGCTTTGTTCTGCATATTTTAATATGTATTTTGTAGAAATATGCCTCAATGTGTGTATTTTGTAAAATGTATGTTTATGCCAAGCCACTTTGAGTCGCCTTTGGGAGATATAAAGCGGGGTATAAATAAATATAATAATAAAAATTATTGTTAAGGCTCTGGCATCAACCAGTACAAGTGGTCCCAGTGGTCATGGGCGCACTGGGTGCCGTCCCTAAAGATCTCAGCTGGCATTTGGAAACAATCAACATCGACAAAATCACAATCTGTCAACCTCAAAAGGCCACCTGACTTGGATCTGTGCGCATCATTCGAAAATACATCTCACAGTCCTAGACGCTTGGGAAGGGTTTGACTTGTGATTTTGTGATACGAAATTGAGCATAGAGATCTCGTTTGCTGTGACATACTGTGCTTTTGTGTCAGTATAATAATAGTCATCATCATCATCATCATCATCATCACCATCTATATAAATGAAGATATAGAAGGAAACGAGAGTAATACATCTATATAAATAAAAATGTAATGTTCGTTTGTGGTATTCACAAAACTCAAAAACCACTTGGGGACTTGACACCAAATTTGGACACGATACACCTAACAACCCAATGCATGTCCCTCACTCAAAGAAATTGCTTTTGTCATTTGTGAGTTGTAGTTGCTGGGAATTTATAGTTCACCTACAATCAAAGAGCATTCTGAACTCCACCAACAATGGAATTGGACCAAACTTGGCACACAGAACTCCCATGACCAACAGAAAATACTGGAAGGGTTTGGTGGGCAGTGTCCTTTGGTTTTGGAGTTGTAGTTCACTTACATCCAGAGATCACTGTGGACTCAAACAAGGATGGATCTGGACCAAACTTGGCACAGATACTCAATATGCCCAAATGTGGAGTTTGGGGAAAATAAAATCTTGACATTTGGGAGTTGTAGTTGCTGGGATTTATAGTTCACCTACAATCACAGAGCATTCTGAACCCCACCAACGATAGAATTGGGCCAAATCTCCCACACAGAAACCCCATGTTGGCCACAGCAATGCATGGCAGGGACGGCTAGTCTATATCAATAAAAATGTAATGTTTGTTTGTGGGATTAACAGAACTCAAAAACCACTGAACGAATTGACACCAAATCTGTACGCAATACATCTATCAGGCCAACGAGTGACCATCACTCATAAAAACACTAAAAAAACACAGCAGAGGAGACTTAAAAAGCCAAAACATGAAATTAAAAATACATTACATTACAGCGTATGCGCATAACCACATAAATACACATATACACACATGTACACACGCACAAAACACATATACACAGACTGGGCCACAGCAACACTTGGCAGGGAATGGCTAGTATTAATAATAAAGAAAAAAAATGGCTGTGGCTGACAAATGGAACTCGGAAAAAGGAGACAAAGGAGGGCCTGATTTTTGCAGCCCAAGAACAAGCCATTCGAACCAAGGCCATCCAAGCCAGAACTGAAAAGTCAACGACAGATCCCAAGTGTAGACTCTGCAAGGAAGCAGACGAAACAATAGCTCCCATCCTCAGCTGCTGCAAGAAGATCGCGCAGACAGACTCCAAGCAGAGGCACAACACCCTTGCGCAGGTGATTCATTGGAACTTGTGCCACAAACACCATCTGCCTGCCTCAAAGAACGGGTGGGATCACAAGCTGGAAAGAGTTACAGAAAATGAACACATCAAACTACTCTGGGACTTCTGGAGCAATGGATGTTTTGCATTGAACAAAATTGTTAAACCACTTCCATTGGCCAAGAATGGGTGGCCACTGTTTGCTGCTTTGAGTCTCCTTTAAGAGAGAAAAGCAAGATGACAACAACAACAATCAACAATCAACATCATCATCTGAATTGCCTTGCCAAAATGAGAAAGCAGAGAGGAGAAGAGAGCTTCCTGATTCTTATCGTGGTTTGCCTATGGTCTCCTTATAAATGTCAATATAAGCAGTGTGGATTTCACATGAAAGCACATGAAAGCATAAGCAGGAGGTGGTGTGTGCGCCCATGTGCGATTGTGCCGTGTTTGTGTGCGGTGGGCATTATCTGTGTGTGCCATGATAGATTTCCTCTCTGTCAGTCTTCTCCTGTTTCCTCGGTAAACATTTGCCGCTGACGTTCTTGCAAATCTTCGCACTGCGGAGAGGAAATAAGACCCATCCATTTGTGCGGGCGCCGCTAAAGATTTCCTATAAAGTGCCTGCATTTCCAGTACAGCTGAATGGATTTTGTCGCAAGGAAAAATGTTTTTTCCAGAAAAAGGTGTTGCGCTCGGAGAATGCTGTGTGTGTACAATAACGATTCGCAAAAGGCAATGCCAGAAATTCTCTGAATCTTGGGCTACGAGGGATGCATTTGTGAGAAGGCTCAGGCTGCATCCATATGTTGTCAAACACTATAAGCTCCCCCCTCCAAAAGATATATAGTTCACCAAGAGCTCAGAAATAAATATATGGTTTCCCCCTTTTAAAAGACCCTTTCCAAGCATCAGAAGATCAAGACTAAACCAGCAACAGTTACCATATCTAACCTTGAATAAGTTGTATCTATTCTTCATGACTTTCTATATAACTTTTATCTGTCTGTATCAACCTGGCCAAATGGCACGACCTAAAAGAATCCCACACCTTGTGTGACTGTGGAGCAGAACACACAACTCTGCATCTGTACACTTGTCCATTGTGCCCTGCCTCATGTACAGAGGAGGAATTGTTGGAGGCTACAGACCTCCTTCCACCTTGAAACTGATGTCCTCACTATGGGAGAACATGCAGGTCAAGAACACGGCTCCACAGCCACCTACGTATCCACCACCAAGACACATCACTTGGAGGACCATCATCCTTGGACTATGAGGGATCGCCTAAGTAAGCAAGTAAAGTATAGCCAACAGTGGGGAATTCTAGGATTTGTAGTTCATTAGCTGAAGATTTGCTTGAATCCCATGTCTGTTGTCAATCTAATTGGTGGCTTCCAGTTGAAGTATATCCCGAAGTCTTAAATGCGATTGATCCAGTGGGTCCAATTGTTTCCATGGGGAAGATACATCAATATAAGATGTTCCAAATCCAGCCAATGAGAAGATTCCTGAAGGCATGAGGATGGCCAGTTGGAAGAGCCGGCTAGAGACGATCAAGGTTGACCCCAAAACTCTTCTTTGTAAAATCAAGGATCCTTGGTTGCATTCCAGAGTTCGAAGCTCCAATGGGATAGCAGAACACAACTGTACATTCTTGGAGCTCCAGAGGAGAGACCCACAGGTTCTTAATTACCCGGCCTTCCCAGTTTCCCTTTAATTTGTGTCTACACAGCGGAGAATGGCACATGGAGCGGCTCCCCCCTCCCCTCCTTGGAAGGCAGGAATCATACATCAGCTGCATTTATTTGCAACGTATTCCTCTTGCTGGAGAAAAAGACCCAGGCGCCGAGCTGACTTACAGCAGAAATGCAAAGTTTTTGATGATAAACAAATAGATGGAGGCTATTTCCCATGGAGTCGCTGTGATCTAAGCATCCTTGCGGTGAGGAATAATAGGAATTGAGCTCCTAATAAAGAGAGTCAGCCGAATTATTTATCCACGAGCAAAAGAGGGAGCGCGGGCCTTTCAGCGCCTGCATTAAGTCGTTCCCTCACCTGCCCAAAGCTGAAGGCTTTATGCAAAGCAGCGCCAATTCAGAAGGGCTCAAAGTCAGTTTGAAGCGGGGAGAGACACTCTCCACGCACACACACACACACACACACACACGCACATGAACGTACATATTCAAGCTTCTTCAAGCACAGGCCAGACCTTTTGTGCAGGAGATGGGGATGCTCGGAAGGGGGGAGAGGGCATCACGCCTCATTCCAATCTGCATTTTCCTATCTCAGTTTCATAGCGTAGGCCAGCTGCATTTTTTGCAGCACAAGTATGGAAGGATGCACCATAAGGATGCACCACCCAAGGGTGCGCAATGAAGGCACGTGAAAGGGTCACCCTCCTGTACGACATCAGGGGTGGAATTGTGTAGGATTTCAGCCCATGCTGACAGGATGGTCCTTCAAATTGCAAGCTTCCATACAGGGGCGGCTCATCCATTACGCAAAGTAAGTGGTCGCAATACACTTTGTTTTGGCCAGGGGCGCAGAGGCGCCTCTGTAAATGCCCCTCGACCACCACTTGAGGAGCTCCCCCTCAGCTCACAACAGCCCTAGCAGTCCGGGGAAAGCCTCAGCAACCTATTACGCAAAGTAAGCATTTGCAACCCTAGGTAATTTTCAATGGTAAGCAAACAGTATTTTGGCGTCCCCCTCCCCAACCAATTATTGTTATATATATTTTCTGTTCGTCGTGGGAGTACTGTGTGCCATATTTGGTTCAATTCCATCATTGGTGGAGTTCAGAATGCTTTTTGATTGTAGGTGAGCTATACATCCCAGTAACTACAACTCGCATATGTCAAGGTCTATTTTCCCCCAAGAGCGCCTCAAGAGCGCCTCCCCTGGGCAACATCAACTATACTGCAAATGCTTACTTTGCGTAATAGGTTGCTGAGGCTCCCCCCGGACTGCTAGGGCTGTTGTGAGCTGAGGGGAACTCCTCAAGTGGTGGTTGAGGGGCATTTACAGAGGCGCCTTTGCGCCCCTGGCAAAAACAAAGTGTACTGCGACCACTTACTTTGCGTAATGGATGAGCCGCCCCTGTATGGAAGCTTGCAGTTTGAAGGACCATCCTGTCAGCATGGGCTGAAATCCTACACAAGTCCACCCCTAATGTCGTACAGGAGGTGACCCTTTCACGTGCCTTCATTGCGCAGCCTTGGGTGGTGCATCCTTATTCATCGGGACCTTCAATGTTCAACTTGACTCACTGGGATTGCAAGAACAACCACCACTGTGTGTTTGCTTATTTCTTGGACAATTTCACACTGGCAGATATGCAATGACACACTAGAAGATATACAATTTGACACTGACAGATGTGCAATGGTGCACTCGCAGATGTGAAACTTCACACTCACAGATGTGTCATTGCGTACTGGAAGATAATATGTAATAGTACACTGGTAGATATAGATATGAAAGTGACATGTAATAGCACACTAACATGTGAAATGACACATTGGGAGATAGGATATGCAATGACACACTAGAAGATATACAATTTGACACTGACAGATGTGCAATGGTGCACTCAGAGATGTGAAACTTCACACTCACAGATGTGTCATTGCGTACTGGAAGATAATATGTAATGGTACACTGGTAGATAGATATGAAAGTGACATGTAATAGCACACTAACATGTGAAATGACACATTGGGAGATAGGATATGCAATGACACACTAGAAGATATACAATTTGACACTGACAGATGTGCAATGGTGCACTCAGAGATGTGAAACTTCACACTCACAGATGTGTCATTGCGTACTGGAAGATAATATGTAATGGTACACTGGTAGATAGATATGAAAGTGACATGTAATAGCACACTAACATGTGAAATGACACATTGGGAGATAGGATATGCAATGACACACTAGAAGATATACAATTTGACACTGACAGATGTGCAATGGTGCACTCAGAGATGTGAAACTTCACACTCACAGATGTGTCATTGCGTACTGGAAGATAATATGTAATAGTACACTGGTAGATAGATATGAAAGTGACATGTAATAGCACACTAACATGTGAAATGACACATTGGGAGATAGGATATGCAATGACACACTAGAAGATATACAATTTGACACTGACAGATGTGCAATGGTGCACTCACAGATGTGAAACTTCACACTCACAGATGTGTCATTGCGTACTGGAAGATAATATGTAATGGTACACTGGTAGATAGATGTGAAAGTGACATGTAATAGCACACTAACATGTGAAATGACACATTGGGAGATAGGATATGCAATGACACACTAGAAGATATACAATTTGACACTGACAGATGTGCAATGGTGCACTCACAGATGTGAAACCTCACACTCGCAGATGTGTCATTGCATTCTGGAAGATAATATGTAATGGCACACTGGTAGATAGATGTGAAAGTGCACATTAGCAGATATGTAATTTCACTTTAACATGTGAAATGACACATTGGGAGATAGGATATGCAATGACACACTAGAAGATATACAATTTGACACTGACAGATGTGCAATGGTGCACTCACAGATGTGAAACTTCACACTCAGATGTGTCATTGCATACTGGAAGATAATATGTAATGGCACGCTGGTAGATAGATGTGAAAGTGACATGCAGTAGCTCACTAACATGTGCAATGGCACATCGGCAGATAGGAAATTTCACATTGGCAGAAATGCAATGACACACTAGAAGATATACAATTTGACACTAACAGGTGTGAAATAGTGCACTCACAGATGTGAAACTTCACACTCAGATGTGTCATTGCAAACTGGAAGATAATATGTAATGGCACACTGGTAGAGATAGATGTGAAAGTGTACATTAGCAGACATGTAATAGCACACTAACATGTGAAATGACACATTGGCAGTATCTTCTAGTGAGTCTTTGGATATCTGAAATTTCAAACTGGCAGATATGCGAGTAAACACTAGAAGATATACAATTTCACACTGACAGATGTGCAATAGTGCAGTGATAGATGTGAATCTTCACACTCACAGATGTGTCATTGCATACTGGAAGAAAATATGTAATGTCACACTGGCAGATGCTATAATTCACATTAGCAGTAGTGCAATAGCATACTAACATGTCCAATGGCACATTGGCAGATATGCAATTTCACATTGGCAGATATAAAATGATACACTAGGAGATATACAATTTCACACTGACAGATGTGAAATAGCACACTCACAGATGAAAAATAGCACACTTGCCGATGTGCAATGACATATTGGAAGATATGTAATGGCACATTGGCAGATGTGAAATTTCACATTAGCAGGTGTTCAATAGCACACTAACATATGTCAAATGGCACATTGGCAGTTATGCAATTTCACACTGGCTAATTTGCTATTTCACACTGGCAGATGTACAACAGTGCACTGAAAGAAGTGAAATAGCACACTCACAGATAGCAATGGCATACCGGAAGATATGTAATGCCACACTAGCAGATACACAGTGACAAACTAGAAGACATACAATTTCACACTGCAGATTTGCAATGGAGCACTGACAGAAGTGAAATAACACACTTACAGAAGTGCAATTGCAGCCTAATATAATTTCACACTGACAGATTTGCAATGGTGCACTGACAGTTTGAAATAACACACACTTACAGAAGTGCAATAGCAGATTAATAGAAGTGAAATGGCAACACTGGCAGATGCGCAATTTTACACTGACAGATATGCCATTCAACACCTTTAGATATGCAATGGCACATTTTCAGATGTGTAATTTCACATTGGCAGACATGCAATGGCACACTGGCAAATGTGCAATTGCAACCTGGTAGGTGTAGCACCGCCATTGTGGAATTAAGTGAGCATGGACTTACCTGGGCACAATTTACAATCTTGGCCTCCATTGCAATGGTTAGCCGTCACTCCTTTGTGCAAGGAAGTTATTGATCTGGTTTGTACCCTGCCATTTTGTTTCCTGCTCAGAGAAGGCAAGAATCTTACACACAAAACATGAGCACCGGGAAAGCAAAAGCACAAATGTCCACACGTTGATCCTTTTGCGGAGCAACCCCACGCTTCTGGAATTTGTTTTCCAACTAAGTAGATAACATGCAAATCTCCTCGACTGCTTTGTTTGGCTCCCATTGTTTGGAAAGATGAGCCGGTTTGTCCATATTTATGGCCTTTCCTATCCCGAAGGCTGGGGCAGGCTGTGATGTAGATGCGCAACAGCGCTCACAACCTTGTTGCTTTCCCCCTTTCTGTTCCAAGAGCCCAGAGTGGATGCGAAATGTGTTCAGAGTACCCAGTGCAATTATTTGCATTATCACGGTGTCTGTGTGTTTACGTTGAGAATTTGCAATGCAATGTAAAGCGAGGCAGGGAATTAATCCAACTGCACAGAGCAGTGTTCTCCTTTTCGGAAAAATGTATTATTAACCAAAATAGGGAGGGGTTTTTTTTGGAAAACATATGTTAACCTGTGAATAAGAGAGAAGGAAGCAGGCGAAATCTCATAGTTTGCTGTGGCCTATGGGTACCTTTTTCAAAATGAAAATCTCTCATTAAGACAGGGTTTCTCAACCTTCCTGATGCCACGACCCCCCCTTAATACAGTTCCTCCTGTTGTGGTGACCCCAGAGGCGGCCCTAGGTAATTTTCAATGGTAAGCAAACAGTATTTTGGCGCCCCCCCCCCCCCCCAACCAATCACTGATCTATATTTTCTGTTTGTCGTGGGAGTTCTGTGTGCCATATTTGGTTCAATTCCGTCAATGGTGGAGTTCAGAATGCTCTTTGGTTGTAGGTGAACTATACATCCCAGTAACTACAACTCGCATATGTTAAGGTCTATTTTCCCCCAAGAGCGCCTCAAGAGCACCCTTGGGCAAAATCAACTATACTGCGAATGCTTACTTTGTATAAAGGGTTGAGCCGCCCCTGGGTGACCCCCAACCAGAACATTACTTTGGTTGCTACTTTACAATTGTAATTCTGCTCTTGTTATAAATTGTAATGTAAATATATGATATGCAGGATGCATTTTCATTCAATTCATTGCCCGACTTACCGGGCAAGGCATGTTGTGGCAGGGGGCACCCTCCCATGTTGGTAGCAGGGGGTTTCTCCTTCCCAGAAGCCCCCTGCGCGGCAGGAAGTTTCCCACCACATGGGCAGTTGGCCAGTCAGTGGCTGGCCCTACCCATCATAGAATCATAGAATCCTAGAATCAAAGAGTTGGAAGAGACCTCATGGGCCCCATTCTGCCAAGAGGCAGGAATATTGTATTCAAATCACCCCTGACAGATGGCCATCCAGCCTCTGCTTAAAAGCTTCCAAAGAAGGAGCCTCACCACACTCCGGGGCAGAGAGTTCCACTGCTGAACGGCTTTCACAGTCAGGAAGTTCTTCCTTGTGTTCAGGTGGAATCTCCTCTCTTGTAGTTTGACGCCATTGTTCCCTTGCGTCCTTGTCTTCAGGGAAGCAGAAAGGAAGCTTGCTCCCTCCTCCTCCCTGTGGCTTCCTCTCACATATTTATACATGGCCCTCATCATATCTCCTCTCAGCCTTCTCTTCTTCAGGCTAAACATGCCCAGCTCCTTAAGCCGCTCCTCATAGGGCTTGTTCTCCAGACCCTTGATCATTTGAGTTGCCCTCTTTCTCTGGACACATTCCAGCTTAGAGTCAATATCTCTCTTGAATTGTGGTGCCCAGAATTCGACACAATATTCCAGGTAAAGTGGTCTAACCAAAGCAGAATAGAGCATGGAGAGCATGACTTCCCTAGATCTAGACCGGCTGACCCCTTTTCCCAGCAGCCTTAAATAGGCTGCGTATGGCCTAGCAGGCACCCGGCCTGCTTCGCTTTGTCCTCCCACCCACCCTGCACGATTTTTGTTCTTGTACAGTGTTGCAGTTGTTGGTCATTATCTGTTCGTCACAACTTTGGTTGGCATGTGGCGTGGGCCCTGGATCTAGTTTCTGCCCCTCCCCTACTGGCCAAGGAGGGAACATCCGGTGGTTCCCAGGAGTGCCGTGTTTTGTGGCCCGGTATTGTGCCGGTGGGCCCCCATTGGATTCATTAGATATCGGTCAGCAGCGGGCTGATCGATCTTGATCCTGAACCCATGCCTGGCAGCCAACTCTTTGTTCCTGTAATCAATAAATTAAGTTGTGGCCAATTTTACTCCATACATGTGTCCGTGTCATCTCTGGTTCTGCGGGTGGGAGGAGTGTCGCCCATCCACGCGCAACTGGACTATATTTGGCACAAATACCCAATACGCCCAAAATTGAATACTAATGAGGTTGTGCGGGTTTAATTTTGTCATTTGGGATTGGTAGTTGCTGAGATTTATAGTTCACCTACACTCAAAGGGCACTTATTCCCCTGCCTTGAAGGGATGCGAGCCTCCCTCCAGCCTTGCATGCTCTCCTTCACCTACACATGCGCACCACACTGCCATGTGCTGAGCATGCCTGTTCTCCCCTCCCTCCTTGGCATCTCAGAAACAGGCCTCCCCTTGGCTGAGAGGCCAGCCAATCACAGCAGGAGAAGGGCTTTTTGGTGGAAGGATTCGCAGTCTATTTCCAAACAGAAGGACAGGTGGGAGAGAAGGACAGGTGGAGAGATCTTCAGCCTTCTCTGCCAAAGGGGTTCCGAAGACCCTCAGAAATATGGGTTTTCTGGACTTCCGGGGTGGATGTTATTTATTTATTTATTTATTTATTTATTTTGGGTACTTTTACCCCGCCCTTCTCAACCCCCAAGGGGGGGGGGGGGACTCAGGGCGGCTTACAAAAAGGCACAATTGGATGCCTACATAGAGTACATATACATATAAAACAACAATCAGCATTTATCACAATTAAACAGTTAACAATAACACAATCATTAAAAACTAATCACAAACTCAGCGTGCATTGTCCAGAGTTCCTTAATTCCATTCCGTATGTCAATTCCATTCTATCGCCACGTCCTTTTTCATCTGCCAGGTTGTCCGAATGCCTGATCCCAAATCCATGTTTTCAATTTTTTCCTGAAGGAAAGGAGGGATGTCTCTGATCTAATTTCCCCCGGGGAGTGAATTCCACAGGTGGGGGGCCACCACCAAGAAGGCCCTGCTCCTCGTCCCCGCCAACCTCACTTGTGATAGGGGCGGGGTCGTGAGCAGGGCCTCCCCACTCCGAGGTGGGACGTAGAGAGAGATCCGTTCGGACAGATACACTGGGCCGGAACCGTATAGGGTTTTGTAGGTCAAAACCAGCACTTTGAATTGTGCTCGGAATTGGATCGGCATCCAGTGGAGCTGGCACAACAGGGGGGTGGTATGCTCCTTGTATGACACTCCTGTTAGTACTCTGGCTGCCTCCCGCTGGACTAGTTGGAGTTTCTGAACAGTCTTCAAAGGCAACCCCACATAGAGTGTGTTGCAGTAATCCAATCGGGATGTAACAAGAGCGTGGACCACCGTGGCCAGATCTGACCTCCCAAGGTATGGGCGCAGCTGGCGCACAAGTTTTATGGTGACAGGACGGACACTCTGAGAGTTCCCAGAGTGTCACCACCACTGCGGCTGGGTAGAGCCTGAAGGCTCCCTCCCCTGGGTCAGAAAAAAGACCCTGGGGATGGCTAAACCTACAGGGGGTCCACTGGTGGTCTTAGTGACACCCATCCCTCAAGGGTGAGGGTCCAAAGACTTGGTAGGAGGCTCCCACAGGGCAAACGGGTCACAGCAGGCACGTAACAGGAGGATCCTGGCTTACTGCCCTCTAAGCCACCCTCAAAAGAACAAAGATAAAGAAGATGAGTAAGTAACTCAAATATGTGTTTTCTGATGGTTTCTGGTGGCCCCTTCAAAACCTCCGTGTGACCCCCCAGGGGTCCTGACCCCCAGGTTGAGAAACACTGCATTAAGAGAAGAAGAGAAGAAAGCAGGATATAAGTAATGTGGGCTAGGCAAAACTACGGTGAGGTGGATCTGTAATTGGTTAAGTGGACGAACACAGAGAGTGCTCACTAATGCTTCCTCTTCATCTTGGAAAGAAGTGACGAGCGGAGTGCCACAAGCAGGGTTCCGTCCTGGGCCCGGTCCTGATCAGGATCTCCATTCATGACTTAGATGAAGGGCTAGAAGGCAGGATCATCAAGTTTGCAGACGACACCAAATTGGGAGGGAGAGCCAATAGTCCAGAGGACAGGAGCAGAATTCAAAACAATCTTGACAGATTAGAGAGATGAAGGGCCAAAACTAACAAAATGAAGTTCAACACTGACAAATGCAAGATACTCCACTTTGGCAGGAAAAATGAAATGCAAAGAGACAGAATGGGGGACGATGAGGCCTGGCTCGAGAGCAGTACGTGTGAAAAAGATCTTGAAGTCCTCGTGGGGAGGAAGGTAAACATGAGCCAACAATGTGATGTGGCGGCAAAAAAAGCCAATGGGATTTTGGCCTGCATCAATAGGAGCCTAGTGTCTAGATCTAAGGAAGTCATGCTCCCCATGCTCTATTCTGCTTTGGTTAGACCACACCTGGAATATTGTGTCCAATTCTGGGCAACACAATTCAAGAGAGATATTGACAAGCTGGAATGTGTCCAGAGGAGGGCGACTCAAATGATCAAGGGTCTGGAGAACAAGCCCTATGAGGAGCGGCTTAAGGAGCTGGGCACGTTTAGCCTGAAGAAGAGAAGACTGAGAGGAGATATGATAATGGCCATGTATAAATATGTGAGAGGAAGCCACAGGGAGGAGGAGGGAGCAAGCTTGCTTTCTGCTTCCCTGGAGATTAGGACAAGGAACAATGACTTCAAACTCCAAGAGAGGAGATTCCATCTGAACATGAGGAAGAACTTCCTGACTGTGAGAGCTGTTCAGCAGTGGAACTCTCTGCCCTCTCTGTGTGGTGGAGGCTCCTTCTTTGGAAGCTTTTAAGCAGAGGCTGGATGGCCATTTGTCAGGGGTGATTTGAATGCAATATTCCTGCTTCTTGGCAGAATGGGGTTGGACTGGATGATGGCCCAGGAGGTCTCTTCCAACTCTTTGATTCTATGATTCTAAGTATACCACTACCAGTACTACTACTACTATTACTGGGGACAATAATATTATGGGGGAAAGCAATGTGAGGATGGAATAAAACGAGAGGCATTGGCACAGAGTGTCTGTCTGTTTTGCCTCTCCTTTCATGGCGGCTGTTGTGTTTGCAAACTGTTATCCGCTTTTTATGCTCTTCCGACTTTCCATTAAGAAACTTGGCATTGCTCTCTGGGTTGTGACCTCTCCTGCTTTTACGGTCTGTGTCTGGTTTATGAATCATCTGTTTACAGCCTGGAGAGCGCTCTCAGGAGGAACCGGAGTGATGTATGCCACTGCGTCCGGAGAGGTGCCCAGGCAGTGAGAGGTACACACAGAGCGCATGCCTCTTTCGGAGGGGCAACGTTTAGAAAAGGGGTGCACATGCCACCAGAGCGGAAAGGGACCTTGGCCAAGGAGGAAAGCTAGGAAGCCACCTTCCATAAGACAATACGGACCAGTGTTGGTTGGATGTCAATTATTTATTATTATTTATTTACAGCTTTTCTATTCCGCCCTTCTCCTCAGCCCGCAGGGGACTCAGGGCGGATTACAGTGTCCACATCTATGGCAAACATTCAATACCATTTTTGACATGCAAACATATGCAGACATACACAAAGGCTATTTAACTTTTTTCTGGCCGCCAGGGGAGCTGTCGCTTTCATCGTCCATCTATGACACTGATGAAGCACTTCCGCATTCCCCGCATGCTTCCCTGCTGGAATGCTTTGCTGGAGTTCTTCTTTATGGCCTCATAAATTAGTTAATTTAGCCTCCCCACACTTTTTTTAAGGTGGTACCTTGTTTTCCTACTTGACAGATGCAACTGTCTTTCGGGTTGCAAAGGTCAACAACAGGCTACACACAATTGGTTGGAAACCCACTCCAACCTGGGCTGGCTTCGAACTCATGACCTTTTGGTCAGAGTGATCTTAATGCAGCTGACACTCAGCCAGCTGCGCCACAAATACAGTTACTAAGGGTGTGTGAAATGGCAGAAATCTGTCTTGTTTTCATTCCATTTTCATTTCGAATTTCTTCCCAAAATGGAACTCCAGAGCCCAAATCATGAATCTGAATGGCCCCTTCCTTATATCCCAGAATCTTCCCAAAAGCAGATCACAGGGCACCCAAAATTTGGAACAAAACCAGAATGAAAACAGAACAAAAAGAACAAAACCAGAATGTTTCATACACTCCTAATCGGTTACATTGTGTTGTTGGTGTCTTCTGCAAAAAGCTGGACTTGTTTCTCTGATTTGGAAAGGTTATGGATTTGGAGTTGCCCATCTGTTGTTGCTGAATATGTTTCCAACCATTTTCGATGTTGAATATGGATTGGCTTTTCAGTTCTGACCTCTTTCTACCGGTGGAGGAAAATCAGTGAAGATTGTAATCTCCTAACACGAATATCTTGAAGAGTGTCTCTCTCTCAAACAAGGAGAAACTGACCATCTTCTGGAAGACAATGAGGACCAGTGTTGGTTGGATGTCAATACAGTTACATCGAGCTGTTGTGGTCTTCTTCATGCATGGATGTGGTTTTTTGGATACGGAATGGCTGCATTCAGGTCGAGCTTGTGGATATTGAGTTTTTATATATTTATTATTATTACATGTATAGAAATAAATATCACTGTGATAAAGTAATAATTCAATGTCTTGGTTGAGATCCAAGGTGGCTCACAGCCTTTAAAACAACCTTCAAAATATTAATATTAAAATTAGCAAAACCAGTGAAACAAAATCACATTAAGCCAGTAAATCACATTAAAGACCAAGTTGACCACGGAGCATTGTTGCATGTGTTTCCCAAAGGTGCACGTTGCAGATTGCACCTGGATTGTGCATTTAGTTCTACCTGTTAAGGACCACCAGCAAAGAGAGGTTTTTTTTTAGATAGAGTTACAAGCTGGGTAGATGCAGGGAATGCCGTGGATGTAGCGTGTCTGGATTTCAGGAAGGCCTTCTTCGACAAGGTTCCCTATGACCTTCTGACAAGGAAACTAGTCCAAGGTGGGCGAGGCAAAACTATGGTGAGGTGGATCTGGAATTGGCTAAATGGACGAACCCAGAGGGTGATTCTCCCCAAGGCTTCCTCCTCTTCATCCTGGAAAGAAGGGACAAGTGGAGTGCCGCAGGGTTCCGTCCTGGCCCGGTCCTGCTCAGGATCTTCATTCATGACTCAGATGAAGGGCTAGAAGGCAGGATCATCAAGTTTGCAGACGACACCAAATTGGGAGGGATAGCCAATACTCCAGAGGACAGGAGCAGGATTCAAAATGATCTTGACAGATTAGAGAGATGATGGGCCAAAACTAACAAAATGAAGTTCAACAGGGACAAGTGCAAGATACTCCACTTTGGCAGAAAAAATGAAATGCAAAGATACAGAATGGGTGACACCTGGCTCGAGAGCAGTACGAGTGAAAAAGATCTTGGAGTCCTCGTGGGGAGGAAGGTGAACATGAGCCAACAATGGGATGTGTCAGCAAAAAAAGCCAATGGGATTTTGGCCTGCATCAAGAGGAGCCTAGTGTCTAGATCTAGGGAAGTCATGCTTCCCATGCTCTATTCTGCCTTGGTTAGACCACACCTGGAATCACATTGTGTCCAATTCTGGGCACCACAATCGAAGAGAGATATTGACAAGCTGGAAGGTGTCCAGAGGAGGGTGACTCAAATGATCAACGGTCTGGAGAACAAGCCCTATGAGGAGTGTGGTGGAGGCTCCTTCTTTGGAAGCTTTTAAACAGAGGCTGAATGGCCATCTGTCAGGGGTGATTTGAATGCAATATTCCTGCTTCTTGGCAGAATGGGGTTGGACTGGATGATGGCCCATGAGGTCCCTTCCAACTCTTTGATTCTATGATTCTATGATTGTGTGATTGTCATGTCCTAGTTTATCTCTCTCTCCAAAATGGAGGCAAACTATTGAAGTGAATGCTGCATTTCCCTAGTGTAAATCTTTGTTCTCGGACACAATGAAACCACGTCATTTGCAACCAAGTGTTTCAGGCACTATAGGAGTTGAAGAATGTTTTTGAACCAATAGTAACGATTTGTAGAACAAATATATCTTTCTTAGTGCCGCCATGACTCAAATAAGTTTACTTTCACCAGATAGCATGGTCGGCCCTTGGATGGGAGGCCACCATAAGGCAAGGCCAATGATCTCCAGTAATGCTCAAGATGTACTACCTGGGAATATTCAGTAGGAGGAAGCTTCTAGAGTTCCTCATCCAAAGAAACAACACTTGGGGGTCAATGGAGGGCAACTCTTCTTTGTAAGCAAAGGAACATAAGATCCTTTTGTTGTTTATACATACACAAGTGTGTATCCATGGAAGCAGTTAGAAATGTTTGCCCAGGACAGACTTTCTTGTTTTCAGTCTCAGGTTGTAGAAAATGGATTCTGATGCATTTGGTATAGATGTGCAAGGATAGAAATGTGCCCTGGATCAGTTGTGTAATGGAGCAAACCAATCAAGATTGTGTAGCACAGTTAATGTGTATCTCAGTGGTTAGAGAATTGGTCTACCTAATCCTGGGTCAGAAGAGGGACACATCTTCCTCTCTGTGAGCAAAGGCACACACTGCAACTAGGATCTTGTTGTTGTTTATACATTTGAAGTTATAGAAGTAGATTTATTTGTCGTGTCAGGGAAACCAGTCAATTGTATTACATTTATAACAGAACAAAACAAACAAACAGACAAAACACAAAATTTGCAAGTTTGGTAGTTGATGAAATGTCCCTTGACCAGTATCTGGCCACTTGGAGTGCCTCTGGTGTTGCCGCAAGGAGGTCCTCCATTGTGCATGTGGCAGGGCTCAGGTTGCATTGCAGCAGGTGGTCAGTGGTTTGCTCTTCTTCTCCACACTCGCATGTTGTGGATTCCACTTTGTGGCCCCATTTCTTGAGGGTGGCTCTGCATCTCGTGGTGCCAGAGCACAGCCTGTTCAGCACCTTCCAAGTCACCCAGTTTTCTGTGTGCCCAGGGGGGTGTCTCTCATTGGGTATCAGCCATGGATTGAGGTTCTGGGTTTGAGCCTGCCACTTTTGGACTCTCGCTTTCTGAGGTGTTCCAGTGTGTGTCTCTGTAGATCTTAGAAAACTATTTCTAGATTTAAGTCGTTGACGTGCTGGCTGATACCCAGACCAGGGATGAGCTGGAGATGTCTCTGCCTTGGTCCTTTCACAATTGGCTGCTCCTTCCCGGCGGATGTCAGGTGGTGCAATACCGGCTAAGCAGTGTAGTTTCTCCAGTGGTGTAGGGCGCAGACACCCCGTGATAATGCGGCATGTCTCATTAAGAGGTCCACATCCACTGTTTTAGCGTAGTGAGATGTGTTCCACACTGGGCATGCGTACTCAGCAGCAGAGTAGCATAGCGCAAGGGCAGATGTCTTCACTGTGTCTGGTTGTGATCCCCAGGTTGTGCTAGTCAGCTTTCGTATGATATTGTTTTTCTAGCACCCACTTTTTGCTTGATGTTCAGGCAGTGCTTCTTGTAGGTCAGAGCACGGTCCACGGTGACTCCCAGGTATTTGGGTGCACTGCAATGCTCCCGTGGGATTCCTTCCTTCCCAGGTAATCATCCTCAGAGCTTGGGATGCTTGCCTGTTCTTAAGGTGAAAAGCACATGTCTGTGTTTTAGATGGGTTGGGGATCAGCTGGTTTCCCCTGTAGTAGGCAGTAAGAACACTTAGAGCTTTGGAGAGCTTCTGTTCTACCACCTCAAAGCTCCCTGCTTGAGCAGTAATGGCACGGTCATCAGCATAGATGAAACTCTCTGTCCCTTCTGTGGAGGGTGAAAGAGAGAAATGTGCCAGGAGGAAGGCACATCAAGCCAACCCTGACCAGGATCGCCTTCCACCTGGAAACCAATGCCTTCACTGTGGGAGAAGATGTGGGTCAAGAAAAGGGCTCCACAGCCACCTACGAATCCACAAGGAAACCCATCATGGAAGACCATCTTACTTGTCCAACAAGGGATCGCCTAAGTAAGTAAGTAAGTAAGTAAGTAATTGCTTCCATCTTTGAAATATCAAGAGGTGTGCAAATTCACAATCCATTTCCTGAACCAGATTGTCTCTGGACTGGAAGACTTAGTTTCCCAGCCAGGTAAGTGCGATTCCCATGACAATCTCATCCGCAGAGAGAGTTCCCCGCAACAAGTGCAAAGTGAGGAACTTCTCCAGGCTGTCGCTGTCCTTGTGACCGAGGGCTGGTCTTTCTCGAGTTGTGAAGGAGGGCAGCTGGAGGTTTGCTCTGCTTCCTTCAGTATTATCAGGCTCAGGCTCTTGAGTCAAGCAATCATCACGTCTTGGGAAAATCCATTAAAGGCGGCAACAATGTGCATTGTGCAGTGACCTTTAGGAGTCTCAAGCAGCCGGAGTTAATGATCGCAGAGGCTGAGTGGAGATAGGGACGACTCAAAGGCCTCTTTCTTGCCGCCTGCGCTTCAGACGCTGTCGTCATCCTGGAAGTGTTTGGTTAACATTTGGCAATAAATCGCCCGGCGCTTAATTGTGCTTGGAGAGGGCCCTCTTGGCCCATTAAAAGCTTCCTCGCCGATGAATAACCGCCTGATCGAAGTGATATCACCCCCTTCTAGCCCAGACACAATGGGCGAGAGGGACGGAGGAAAGGGCCCCTTGTCATGGTGACCCTGCCGCAAAGACAAGGACGCTCTCCCTTAACTCAAGGAAGAAACAACTCAACAAAGTTTATTTCCCCCCGAAATGGTCGGAGGAGGAAGCCGGAGCATCTTCCCACAACAAGACAAGTTCCTTTCTTCTCTAAGTTAGGTTTTTCATTGCCATCCGTCAAGAAAATGAGAGCACTTCTAAGAGAGGAGATGGACCAAGACTTAAAAGGGATCAGAATCAACAGTAAGACTTGAGATGGGATGAACTCATTATTGGGGTGCGTCCGCCATCTACATGACGGAATGAACGCAGGGTGACACTACTTGAACTGAATGCTGTGGAACCCTGGGAGTTGTCGTTTGAGCTCTTGGGCAGGGACGGCTAAACACCTTGTTAAACTACATCTTCCATTCAGATTCCATATCATTCAGTCATTGCATAGCCCTTGCTCAGTGCTACTCTGCGGCTGAGTACGCATGCCTAGTGTGGAACACATCTCACCACACTAAAACAGTGGATGTTAGGGCTGGGTGGTTTCGTTTCGTTAATTCGTAATTCATTAATAATTCGTTAATTTTTTCAATTACAAAACGATAACGAACCATTCTGGAGCAATTATTTAAAAAAAAACAAATTTTCAAAAACGTTTTGTAAATGCTTCGTATTTCGATATTGTATTCGTTTCGTTATTGTTTTGAGGTTGTTTCATTATTATTTCCGCATGTTTGGGCCAGTTTTATGGTTTAATTAGTGAAAAAAAATTATAATATCACTCCAACAGTCAACAACAGAGGGAGAGGGAAGCTTCAGAAGGTTTTGGAGGTTTTTTAGCGTATTTCGCGGTCGCGTCCGCCATTAACGAATCGATTCGTTATTGTTTCGGAAATCGATTCGTTAATTTTTTACCATTTACGAAATTTCATAAATATCGAACTTTTTAAAAGGAAAATTTTGTAATTATTTTAAATATCGAAACAAAAAAAAACCCCAAATACAAATCGATTTTAGAAACAAATTTTTCCGTTGTTACCCAGGCCTAGTGAATGTGGCTCTTAATGAGACGTGCCGCATCATCACGGGGTGTCTGCGCCCTACACCACTGGAGAAATTACACTGCTTAGCCAGCATTGCACCACCTGACATCCACAGGGAAGTAGCAGCCAATAGTGAAAGGACCAAGGTAGTGACATCTCCAGCTCATCCCCTGTTTGGGTATCAGCCAGCATGCCATTGGCTTAAATCAAGACATAGTTTTCTAAGATCTACAGAAACACTTGCTGGAACACCCCAGCAAGCAAGAGTCCAAAAGTGGCAGGCTCAAACCCAGAACCTCAACCATGGCTGATACCAAATGAGAGACTCCCCCCTGGGCACACAGAAGAAGACGGGGCGACTTGGAAGGCGCTGAACAGACTGCGCTCTGGCACCACAAGATGCAGAACCAACCTTCAGAAATGGGGCCACAAAGTGGAATCTACGACATGTGAGTGCGGAGAGGAGCAAACCGCAGACCACCTGCTGCAATGCAACCTGAGCCCTGCTACATGATGCACCATGGAGGACCTTGCGGCAACACCAGAGGCACTCCAAGGGGCCAGATACTGTTCAAAGGACATCTTATCCACTACCAAACTCACACATTTTGTATTTTCTCTGTTTGTTTGCTTTGTTGTGTTAGAAATGTAATATAATTGACTGGTTGCACTGACATGACAAATAAAAAAGAAGTCATTGCAGTTAAGATGATGTTGAGCTGCATTCATTCCACAGTGTAAGATGCACTCTCGGAAACCAAAGCGATGAGCATTGTGTCCATCCCTAATTTATACAGATGCCTTCCCGCCCTCTCTGCGAGCCCGCCTTCCTTTCCTTACAGGGGAAAAAAATGCTTGTTTTTATTGTTTATTATCAGCATGATCAAAATGGTTGCAAATTATGAAAGCGACAGCAGGAAGCCCCGGCTGACCTGGAGGAATCCTTTGGCCGCCTGCCTGCCTGCCATCCCGAGCAATGGGACTCAGCGGGGAGCTAATGGCTGTTCATATCTTCAAAGGAAGTGCAAAGAGGCCAACAATGTAATTACTATGTATATGTTATGCTAACTGGCCCTTGAGAGAAGGGGGAGGGTGGGGATGGACATTTCCCATTCTGCCTTCCATTGGGATGCACATCCATGAGACACTGCATGTGCGGATGTGTCGCGTGTGAATTAGGAGCCCTCGGTGGTGCAATGAATGGTTTCAATCTGGGGAGAGCAGGTTGAGCTCCCTCTGTCAGCTCCAGCTTCCCATATGGGGACTTGAAAGAAGCCTCCCACTAGGATAATAGAAACATCAAACATCCAGGCAATGTCCTTTTTCCATTCTGCCTTCCATTGGGATGCACATCCATGAGACACTGCATGTGCGGATGTGTTGTGTGTGAATTAGGAGCCCTCGGTGGTGCAATGAATGGTTTCAATCTGGGGAGAGCAGGTTGAGCTCCCTCTGTCAGCTCCAGCTTCCCATATGGGGACTTGAAAGAAGCCTCCCACTAGGATAATAGAAACATCAAACATCCAGGCAATGTCCTTTTTCCATTCTGCCTTCCATTGGGATGCACATCCATGAGACACTGCATGTGCGGATGTGTTGTGTGTGAATTAGGAGCCCTCGGTGGTGCAATGAATGGTTTCAATCTGGGGAGAGCAGGTTGAGCTCCCTCTGTCAGCTCCAGCTTCCCATATGGGGACTTGAAAGAAGCCTCCCACAAGGATAATAGAAACATCAAACATCCAGGCAATGTCCTTTTTCCATTCTGCCTTCCATTGGGATGCACATCCATGAGACACTGCATGTGTGGATGTGTTGTGTGTGAATTAGGAGCCCTCGGTGGTGCAATGAATGGTTTCAATCTGGGGAGAGCAGGTTGAGCTCCCTCTGTCAGCTCCAGCTTCCCATATGGGGACATGAAAGAAGCCTCCCACAAGGATAATAGAAACATCAAACATCCAGGCAATGTCCCTTTTCCATTCTGCCGTCCATTGGGATGCACATCCATGAGACACTGCATGTGCGGTTGTGTTGTGTGTGAATGAGGAGCCCTCGGAGGTGCAATGAGTGGTTCCAATCTGGGGAGAGCAGGTTGAGCTCCCTCTGTCAGCTCCAGCTTCCCATGTGGGGACATGAAAGAAGCCTCCCACAAGGATAATAGAAACATCAAACATCCAGGCAATGTCCCTTGGGCAACATTCTTACAGACTGCCAATTCTCTCACACCAGAAGTGACTTGCAGTTTCTCAAGCCGCTCCTGACAAGGAAAAAAGTGTGAATTGGGCAATCCACAATTGGTCCATTCAGATGTTTCCCTCTGATTGGTGGTCCTTTGGGAAATGGACTTCATCCAGGCTTGAAATGGGCTGTTCAAGGTGCTGAATCCTAGGTCTTCTTAGGTTCAGCACCTTGGCCAGCTCCATTTAAACTGAAATGGCCTCAGGAATGTTTGGAGATGATGCTCAATGGACTTCATCCAGGCTTGATGCTCAATGGACTTCATCCAGGCTTGAAATGGGCTGTCCAAGGTGCTGAATCCTAGGCCTTCTTAGGTTCAGCACCTTGGCCAGCTCCGTTCAAACTGACATGGGCTCAGGAATGTTTGGAGATGATGCTCAATGGACTTCATCCAGGCTTGAAATGGGCTGTCCAAGGTGCTGAATCCTAGTCCTTCTTAGGTTCAGCACCTTGGACAGTTCTGTTCAAACTGACATGGGCTCAGGAATGTTTGGAGATGATGCTCAATGGACTTCATCCAGGCTTGAAATGGGCTGTCCAAGGTGCTGAATCTTAGTCCTTCTTAGGTTCAGCACCTTGGACAGTTCTGT
Source organism: Anolis sagrei (assembly GCF_037176765.1). Taxonomy (NCBI): domain Eukaryota; kingdom Metazoa; phylum Chordata; class Lepidosauria; order Squamata; family Anolidae; genus Anolis; species Anolis sagrei. Next base: position 45,581,065 of record NC_090027.1, on the reverse strand, counting down.
TCAAACTGACATGGGCTCAGGAATGTTTGGAGATGATGCTCAATGGACTTCATCCAGGCTTGATGCTCAATGGACTTCATCCAGGCTTGAAATGGGCTGTCCAAGGTGCTGAATTCTAGTCCTTCTTAGGTTCAGCACCTTGGCCAGCTCCGTTCAAACTGAAATGGGTTCAGGAATGTTTGGAGATGATGCTCAATGGACTTCATCCAGGCTTGATGCTCAATGGACTTCATCCAGGCTTGAAATGGACTGTCCAAGGTGCTGAATTCTAGTCCTACTTAGGTTCAGCACCGTGGACAGCTCCGCTTAAACTGAAATGGGCTCAGGAATGTTTGGAGATGATGCTCAACTCTTTATTGCCAGTATGATGAAGAAACACAATGTTTCTCATCGTGATAAGAACTGGATTTCTTTGAACTGGCAAAAATTAAACCACTCGAACCTTCTGGAAGAAGAGAGGAAAGGGCAGTCTTCCGCTTCCAGGCTCACTTCTTGCTCGTCTGCATTTGGTGCGCAGAGCCCTCACTGTGTGTGCAGAACACCAGCAAAAGTACATTACTTTCTGGGTGAGGCTGGCAGTATTTGTGCCAACAAGCCAAGGAACGGAACGCGGAGCTCATCAAATGAGAATGTTAATAAAACGAACATCTGTGAAGTTTTTCCTCCTTTCCCTTTTTTTTGTTGCTGCTTGTGGGAATTGTAGCCAGAGAAATACAGAGAGAAAGTGGAGAGAGAAAAAAGAGAGGGAGAGATTGAGATTCATGAATACACATCTTAATCCATCAATGGTCGTTATACATTTATTACTATCACTCTTAAATCATGCAACGGGAGACAAGGAACAGAGCCGGAGTGGTGTACCTTGAGCCAGGAAAAGCCCACCCCGGGTTTTAATTAGTTTGCTAATGCGAGCGGACTTGGTTGGGTCTAGCAAGGGTCCTGGAGAGCCAAGGGTGGCCAAGGGAGAGCCAGATCCACTTCTGGCGAGCCTTCCTCCGTTTCTTTGGTTTTGCTTACATTTCTAGGATCAAGTCCTCACGCGTTGCCTTATGTTGAGATTCAGAATCGGAACAGCTCATAACATGCACACCCCACCACGGAAAATGATGGGAAATGGAAGTTGGGAATGGCTTGAAAATAGGCACACCATAACAATAGATGATGATGATGATGATGATGATGGTGATGATGGTGATGATGGTGATGGTGATGATGATGATGACACAAGCATGAATGTTGGAGGGAACTGTTGCTATGGATGAGTTTGGATGGTATAGATTGCTCCATCCTTCATTCATTTTTCCTTCTTTCCTTCCTTGTTCTTTACTTTATTTATTCTTCCTTCCTTTGTTTCCTTTCCTTTTCCCTCCCTTCCTTCTCCCCTATTTCTTTCTTTCCCTTTCCTTCCCCCCTTCCTACTTCTCTTGCCAATTTCCCTATTTCCTTCCTTCTCCGCAGGCCCGTAGCCAGGATTTCGTTTCGGGGGGGGGGGGGCTAAAAAAATTTCAGGGGGGGTTTCAGGGGGGCTGAGTTTCGGGGGGGGGCGGAGTCTGAGTGAAAGAGGGTCTAGTCTAGCAAACCTTTTGTACCATTACCCGAATACCCCCATGCATCTGGGATATATTGAGTATGGTGATCAGATCATGATATGAATAAACGTAACAGTTTAAATAATGCACCAATAAGGCCTTTTCGCGAACCACCATGAGAATTTCGGGGGGGGGCTGAAGCCCCCCGAGCCCCCCCCCCCCCGGCTACATGCCTGCTTCTCCGTTTCTTTCCTTTCTTGTTACCTTCCTTCCCTATTTCTTCCCTTCCATACTTTTTTTTTTTTGGCTTTCCTCTTCCCTCCCTCCCTTGTCGCCTTCCCTGTTTCCTCCCTTCTCGGTTTTCTTCCCCATTTTCTTCCTTCTCTATTTCTTTCCTTTTTATTTCCTCTTTCATAGAATCCTAGAGTTGGAAGAGACCTCCTGGGCCATCCAGTCCAACCCCATTCTGCCAAGAAGCAGAAAAATCACATTCAAATCACACCTGACAGATGGCCATCCAGCCTCTGCTTAAAAGCTTCCAAAGAAGGAGCCTCCACCACACTCCGGGGCAGAGAGTTCCACTGCTGAACGGGTCTCACAGTCAGGAAGTTCTTTGTAATGTTCAGATGGAATCTCCTTTCCTATAGTTTGAAGTCATTGTTCCATTGTGTTCTAGTCTCCAGGAAAGCAGAAAGGAAGCCTGGTCCCTCCTTCCTATGACATATTCCCCTCACATATTTATACATGGCTATCATATCTCCTCTCAGTCTTCTCTTCTTCAGGCTAAACATGCCCAGCTCCTTAAGCCGCTCCTCATAGGGCTGGTTCTCCAGACCCTTGATCATTGTAGTCGCCCTCCTCTGGACACATTCCAGCTTAGAGTCAATATCTCTCTTCAATTGTGGTGCCCAGAATTGGACACAGTATTCCAGGTGTGGTCTAACCAAGGCGGAATAGAGCATGGGGAGCATGACTTCCCTGGACCTAGACACTAGGCTCCTCTTGATGCAGGCCAAAATCCCATTGGCTTTTTGCCGCCGCATCACGTTGTTGGTTGTTAACTTGTTGTCCACGAGGACTCGCCTCCATTCCTTCTTGCCTTCCTTATTTTCTCCTTTCTCTGTTTCCTTCTTTTCTGGTTTCCTTTCTTCCCTTCACTTGTACTTCCTTCCCTTTCTACTTCTCTTGTCACCTTCCTTATTTCCTCCTTTCCTTCCCTATTTTCTTCTTTTCCTTTTTACTTCCTTCTTTTCCCTTCTCCTCCCCTCCCTCTCACCATTCCTTCCTTCCTTCCCTTCCCTTCCCTTCCCTTCCCTTCCCTTCCCTTCCCTTCCCTTCCCTTCCCTTCCCTTCCCTTCCCTTCCCTTCCCTTCCCTTCCCTTCCCTTCCCTTCCCTTCCCTTCCCTTTCCTTTCCTTCCTTCCTTCCTTCCTTCCTTCCTTCCTTCCTTCATCCCCATGTAGTCTTAGCAATGCTTCCCATTCCAGCACTGTGATAACAATGCTCCCAGTGGTGAACAACTGGGATGGCTGCCTTTCCATGTCTTTCTTGAACGGTCTTTGCAGGGCCGGCCTTGCTCCGAGTAGGCCATGCAAACCTCCCTATTGATCTCTGCCATAAAGCTGTTGGCGCAGTCTTCCCCTTCACTGGCTGTGAACCCTTTGCAAAGCTACTGGGCCTTAACACTCTTTTGAAGACCAGGCCATTGCAAAACCCTCTGCTGTGTGTGGCAGGGAGTCAAGGGGTCCTTTCTTGTGGAGGACATCAACTCCTGAGATTGCGTAGCATTGAGGCAGGGCAGGTAAAGTGGTGCCAAACTGCATTATTTCTACAGTATGGATTCAAGCAACCAGAGGATCCCATATCTTTGACTGATTTAACCGTACCTAATTTTCCTGCATTGTTGCCTTTAGTCACTGGCCCTGGCGGATGCAGAAGTGTCCCTCTCTGGATTTATTACCCTGCCTTTTGTCATCAGCAAAAACAATGCCAGGGATGTGAAACCTCCGAGGGGGAAAACAAAGAGTTGGCGGAGGGGGCAGAGAGAACGAGAGAGAGAGAGAGAGAGAGAGAAGGGAGAGAGGGAAGGCAATGAAAGGCTTTCTGTTGCATTATTATTTATTTAGTCCTTGTCGATCGATCCGCGATGCCCCGAAATGTTTACTCTGCAAATATTGTCAAGAAGGGAGCTCAGCAAACACTTGCTACATGGCGGATTGGGTGGCAATGCCCAGCCGGACACAGGCTTTGCAAACAAGGGGCAGAAGGGCCGGCGAAGGCACCAGCCGCGCCCCCAAAGGCTCTCCATCCGCCATAAAGTGGGCCTCAGGATCACCCCTTCCACATGCAAATACTGTCTTGGTAAACCCAGGATGCCCACAGTAGACTTGGCAAAGGCTCCTTTTCAAAATACTGCTCTATAACTCCAAAAAGTCCTTCCTATTCCATGGCACGTAAAGCGTTGCCTTATCTATTTCTTCATTGTATTGTCAAAGGCTTTCATGGCCGGAATCACTGGGTTGTTGTAGGTTTTTCCAGGTTATATGACCATGTTCTAGAGGTATTTTTTCCTGATGTTTCACCTGCTTCTATGGCAAGCATCCTCAGAGGTCGTGAGATCTCTTGGAACTAGGAAAAAGGGTTTATATATCTGTGGAATGACCAGGGTGGGACAAAGGACTCTTGTCTGCTGGAGCTAGGTGTGAATGTTTCAACTGACCACCTTGATTAGCATTTCATGGCTTGGCAGTGCCTGGGGGAATCTACATATCTATCTACATATCTATCTATCCATCCATCCATCCACCCATCTATATCTCTATCTATCTATCTGTCTGTCTATCTATCTATCTATCTATCTATCTATCTATCCATCCATCCACCCATCTATATATCTCTATCTATCTATCTATCTATCCATCCATCCATCCATCCACCCATCTATATATCTATCTATCTATCTATGTATCTATCAATACACCCATCTTCATATCTATCCATCTATCCATTCATCCACGTATCTATCTATCCATCCACCCATCTATATATCTCTATCTATCTATCTATCTATCTATCTATCTATCCATCCATCTACATATCTATCTATCCACCCACCCATCCATCCACCCATATATATATATATATATATATATATATATATATATATATATCTTTATCTATCTGTGTATCTACATCCATCTTCATATCTATCCATCTATCCATTCATCCACGTATCTATCTATGTATCCATCCATCCACCCATCTCTATATCTCTATCGATCTATCTATCATCTATCTATCTATCTATCTATCTATCTATCTATCTATCTATCTATCTATCTATCTATCTATCAACACACCCATCTTCATATCTATCCATCTATCCACTCATCCATCCATCTATCTATCTATCTATCTATCTATCTATCTATCTATCTATCATCTATCCATCCATCCATCCATCCATCCATCTATATATCTCTATCTATCTACGTATCTATCAATACATCTTCATATCTTTCCATCTATCCACTCATCCACGTATCTATCAGTCAATCTATTTAACTATCATCTATCAATCCATCCATCTATCTATATATGTAGACATCCATTTATGTATTTCTCTCCATCTCTCTCTCTCTCTATCTATCTATCTAAGTGACAGAGATGCTTCGTTGGAGGTCTGACCCCAGATGCAACCGGAGACCCCCATGTTTAGAGCTCTGGAAACGGCTGCACCGACACCCCTTGGAGAGCCCTTGGGGGCCTCCCTTGGCAGGGCAAGAGGCCATTGCTCCTCAGGAAGCCCAAGAAGGCCAACTAGACGCTCCCCTGCCTGCCTGCCTGCCTGCCTTTGGGAAGCCCGGCCTCAGTGCGCTGCAGCATTGATGTCTCGGCTCTGAGCACAACCGCCCTTCTTGGTAATGTGATTGTGCCCATCTCCCGAGGGGCCCCGCGGCGCTATTGAACACCGATGGAGTTATTTCAAAACATAAATAATATGATCAAAGAGGGTCCGCTGGGGGAGCAGAGTCAATATATAAATGGTTGGAGCGCTCTATCGATTGCCTGGTGCTGACTAATGAATAACTCTCCTTAAGAGCCCAGGCAGAAATGGCACTCTCTCTCCCCCCAAAGTTCCCCTTTTGTGGCTCATTTGTTGCTGTTGTTGTTGTTGCATTTGGCCATTGTGGCCTGAGAGGATTCCCTCTTGGCTGGAAAGCCATGGAAGGCAACAGGTGAGGAAGGAGATTTATGGAAGATGGCAGAACATTTCCTTAACCTTTGTGCCGCTGCTCAGGTTTGTAATTTCTCCTTCATTTTTCATCACCAAACCCTTCGATATCGCCTTCCTCTTCCTTCTGACTATACAAGAGCATCGCAGCATAGACACACTCCTCAAAATTGCAAAGGAGGAGGAGGAGGAGGAAGGGAGGGAGGAAGGAAGGAAGGAAGGCCGCCCGCCTGGCACCAAATCTCACAAAGGGTTAATAGGTTCAGCTCCCCAGCTCCAGACGGCCAACCCCAACTGATGGAGGTCAGCTCTGGGAAACTGATTGGGGTCAGAAGGAATGGAGGGGAGCGGGAGGTGGGGGCCTCCAGAAGGAATACCCAGGCACCAAAGCCTTGCAAGGGGAAGAATGGCAAAAAAGGAAGGAAGGAAGGAAGGAAGGAAGGAAGGAAGGAAGGAGGAGAGGGTTAGGGCAGAAGGGAGGGGATTGGGGTAGAAGGCAATGGATAACATAGTCCCTCTTCTTTGCCTATTTCCACTTTTCTTCTTTCCTTCCTTCCTTTCTCTCATCCACCCCTCCATTTTCTTCCACTCTCCCTCTCTCTTTCCATCTCACTACATTCACCTCTTTCTTCCACTCCTTCCTTCCTTCCTTCCTTCCTTCCTTCCTTCCTTCCTTCCTTCCTTTATTCCTTCATCTCTCCCTCCCTCTTTCCATCTTCCTCTATTCATACCTTCCTACTTTCTTTCTTTCTTTCTTTCTTTCTTTCTTTCTTTCTTTCTTTCTTTCTTCCTCTCTCTCCTCCATACCTTCCTACCTTCCTTACTGCTTTCCTTCCTTCCTTCCTTTCCCCTTCACTCTTTCCACCTTCCTTCCTTCATCTCTCTCTTCCACCTTTCCTCCCTCCCTTCTTTCGTTCATCTCTCCATCTTTCCATCATCCTTCTTTCCTTCCTCCCTCTTTCCACCTTCCTTCCTTCATATCTTCCTTTCTTCATTTTCTTCCTTCCTTCCTCTCATCCACCTCTCCATTTTCTTCCACTCTCCCTCTCTCTTTCCATCTCACTACATTTACTCTTTCCTCCACTCCTTCCTTCCTTCCTTCCTTCCTTCCTTCCTTCCTTCCTTCCTCCATCTCTCCCTCCCTCTTTCCATCTTCATTCATCTCCATTCATACCTTCCTCCCTCCTTCCCTCCCTCCCTCTCTCTCCTCCATACCTTCCTTCCTTCTTTCCTTACTGCTCTCCTTCCTTCTTTCTTGCCCCCTCCCTCTTTCTACCTTCCTTCCTTCATATCTCTCTTCCATCCTTCATTTCCTCTCTCCTTTCTTTCATTCCAATTTCCATCTTTCCATCATCCTTCTTTCCGCCCTCCCTCTTTCCACCTTCCTTCCTTCCTTCCTTCCTTCATCTTTGTCCTCCTTCCTTCACCTCCTTCCTTCCTTCCTTCCTTCCTTCCTTCCTTCCTTCCTTCCATCTTTCCTCTCACCCTCTTCCCATCTTCCTTCTTTCATCTCTCTCCATCATACATATAGGAATATGACATATATGAGCATTACATTGAGAGGAAATTGGGATACGAGAGACCCCTGGGAGACTCCAAATGTGTGAGCGATGCTGCAAGAGGCAACAATGAATTCTGAAAAACCCAACATGTTGCGCAATGTCATTCTTCAAGGCATCAGGTAGCTCTACGGCCTCTTTTTAGGGTCACTCTGGCCACAAAAGCAGGACAATGTTGGTTGCAGTCCCAACAGTTGCTGGCTTTTTGCAGCTCTGCTCCAACTGTTTGGTTAACAATAGTGTTTCCACCTGCAAAAGGACTCTGTTTTGGGACCGTAGACCAAGCTGATCCCCTCCTTCTCCGGAACTCTCCCATTGCTTTCCATTTTTATGAACACCTGGGTAATACGCCACTAATTTTACAGCATTACCATCCCTTTGATGTGAAGCACTCCAAAATAACGTTGCGGCTAATCTCTTTCTCCGCATGAAGCAGAATGCTGAAGGGACCAGGGGAAGAATGGGATTCCATCGCAGGGGTTTTGGTTTGTGGGGCCAAAGTGGGTGGGATGCCAAAAACTGGAGGGGAGGCTGTCAATCATCCAGGAAACAGGCCTGCCTCCCAAACTTAAAAAGGCAATGGGCCTTTTGCTGGAGAAAAATAGTCAATACTAGACCTAGGCGATCATAGAATCATAGAATCAAATAGAATCAAAGAGTTGGAAGAGACCTCCTGGGCCATCCAGTCCAACACCTTTCTGCCAAGAAGCAGGAATATTGCATTCAAATCACCCCTGATAGATGGCCATCCAGCCTCTGCTTAAAAGCTTCCAAAGAAGGAGCCTCCACCACACTCCGGGGCAGAGAGTTCCATTGCTGAACGGCTCTCACAGTCAGGAAGTTCTTCCTAATGTTCAGATGGAATCTCCTCTCTTGTAGTTTGAAGCCATTGTTCCATTGCGTCCTAGTCTCCAAGGAAGCAGAAAACAAGCTTGCTCCCTCCTCCTCCCTGTGGCTTCCTCTCACATATTTATACATGGCTCTCATATCTCCTCTCAGCCTTCTCTTCTTCAGGCTAAACATGCCCAGCTCCTTAAGCCGCTCCTCATAGGGCTTGTTCTCCAGACCCTTGATCATTTTAGTCGCCCTCCTCTGGACACATTCCAGCTTAGAGTCAATATCTCTCTTGAATTGTGGTGCCCAGAATTGGACACAATATTCCAGATGTGGTCTAACCAAAGCAGAATAGAGGGGTAGCATTACTTCCCTAGATCTAGACACTAGGCTCCTATTGATGCAGGCCAAAATCCCATTGGCTTTTTTTGCCGCCACATAACATTCCTGGCTCATGTTTAACTTGTTGTCCACGAGGAGGACTCCAAGATCTTTTTCACACATACTGCTGCTCTCGAGCCAGGCGTCACCCATTCTGTATCTTTGCATTTCATTTTTTCTGCCAATAAAAGAAAAGTTTCAGAACTCATCACAAAGATAAGGGGCACCAGTGTTTTGTTTCTAAAGTGTTTCTAAAGTATCATTAGTGAAAAAGTATGTTATTATAATTGCATAAATGGGGAAACTTCAGGGATGTTGCAACTCAGAGTAGGCTTCACCTTGCTTCCAAACACCACCACACAAGAGCTGTAGTTTTACAGTTTATTGCGGAAAAAATTCAAGTCAAAATAAATAATGAGCATTGCAAAGTTCCAAAGATTAAGGTTAAATGCAGGATACAGTTCCTAAGATCTTCAGGTAAAAGCAGGAGACATAATCCTATTAGCAAAGTTCAAACCAGAGTCCCAGGTACAAGCAAGGAAACATTTGCCCCAAGAATCACGATGCAAGAAATCCCAAGCTTTCCAGGCTAAGGGTATTCCATGAAGCTTTCAGGCTAATAAGCTACGTTGAACTGACGCTTTCACAGAGTTTCCAGGAGGCCTAAATACCTTTCTAACTTCAAAACATTAGGCTCTCAGCATTATAAAAGCATTGTGATGACCTCACACCGAGCTAACCTCCCGTCTGCTTGCCAGACGCGAACTCCGCCTGACCCGGAGATCAAGGCAAGCTTCTCGGGTCAAATCCTTATCTACACTTTCGCTGTCATCATGGGAAGGCACCTGCTTGCTATTCTCTTCGTTAAAATTCCTTTCTGGTGAAAACAGCTGTGTTGACACTGCACTGTCTGTGAGAGCCTCGGAAGCAGGCTCAGAGATTTGAGGCACAGACAAAGAGCTAGGAAGATGAAACCCAATAGGAATCTGAATCCCATCATCCTCATCATCAGAAACTAACTCAGCCACAACAAGGGGCTCCTTTCTCCCTCACAGAACTTCCCACAGTTCTGTGCTCTCTCCATCTCTTTCCCAGCAAACTCTGCTTCCTCCCTGCTGCTTCCCTCTCCTCATGGTGAGAGGCCATTCATTGAAAGGGGAAAGGCAGCCTGTGGGGAAGTGTGAATTTTAACCTATAGTCATGTATAATTGTAAATAGGTGTTTAAAGGGGTAAGTATTTAAAATAGCATAACTGGGGGGATGGTAGCCAGCTCAGCTCACTCTGAGATGGGTTGCCATGGTAAAAGAGGAGGAGCCAACTGCTACTTGGCAAGAGCAGGCATTTTAAATAGGCAGTTTGTGGTCAGAGAAACGCAGGGAAAGCTGGTTCTATTGTGTGGAGAATCAGGAAGGTTTAGGCTTTTAACTTGTGTGGTTTAGATAGGCCAAGTTGAGTTATTTAAATTAGTAGTTAGAGTCTGGGAAAAAGAAAAAGGGAAGAGAACCCCTGTAAGAATCTTTACTGTAACAGAGATAACAGAGGCCAGTACCTGGAGTGATCTGTTAAGGAAATAAACAGATTTTGAAGGAAATGTTTAAATCCTGTCTAGTGGAAAGAATAGTCCTCTTAAGAATTGTTTTATGAAATGTTATAAATGTAACCACTAAAGGAATGTACCTCTAGGAGTTAAGAAACATTGAAACCATTAAGCTTCTATACTTCAATAACTTATTACAGTTTCTCTTAAAACCAGCCTCTGTTCCGTATATTTTCAAGTCAAGCCATGCTACACATCAACGGAAGATAAACAAAATATTACAGGCTAGTGGCTCTGTTACCGAATTTGTAGATTCATTACAAATTGTAGGAGACCCTGACAAATCAGTAACATCCCTACAACTGGTGGCGTTGTTACACAGCCTTTTTGGCTTTGCATTGCTTCCTTGTGCTGAACATGAAGCTGACTTTGGGAAGCGTCCCAGGTTTACAATACCCAAACAAAAAAGTATTGGGTGAGTTTCAATTCTTAAGTTTTTGGCACGTGTCGGATATCATGTTGTAAATACTAATTTAACGAATTTGGTCCAACTTACGACAACTAACGAAAAATTGCACACTCCTAGTAAATACATGGGACTATTTTCCAAGAGACATTTTGGGTTGAGATCTTCCAACTTGGTGGAAAGGTCAAGCAGAGTAACATCTATATTGTGGAATGAATGCAGTTTGACACTCAGTTAACTCTCATGATACAATGCTATGGAATCATTTGATTTGCAGTTTTGCAAGGTCTTTGTTGGAGCAAGTATAACTCCCAGGATTCCATAGCATTGAGCCATGGCACTTAAAGTAATATCAAATGGCATTCGTCTTCAGCGTAGATGCAGCCCGGAAGTGAAGCTGTTGCCCATCCTTCCAAGGGAGTCCATGGTATGTTTCTTTCATTGACTGATTGACCAACGGATGGGCTAAAACCTGCTTCCATTCACTTTTAGATACAGAATTTTGGTGCAGGTTGAAAGACTTCCTTTGTTTTAGTCAATTACAGTGCAAAACGTAATGGAAAAATAGAAGGAAAATGCCAATTCAGCAGTCAGAGGGAAAGAAATGGATATTGGTAGAAAAGCAAAATTGCTGAGGATTTCTGCCCTGGCGGCAAGCTGGCCTTCCAATGCGGCTGCTGTTGTGATGTGTTATTGTTTTGGTCTGCCTTTTTCCTTGTTCGGGGCTTAAAGAAACCTACAACAGATTAGAAATGGCATTGTTAACAAAAATCACGAGATGGGATGCATCTGTGCTGTGGAATGAATGCATTTTGGCACCACTTGAACTGCCCTGGCTAAATGCTCCAGGATGCCGGGAGTTGTAGTTTGGTGAGGTACCGGCGCTCTTTGTAAGACCTTGTGAAACGAGAACCCCATAGCACTGAGCCACGGCACACAAAGTGGGATCAATCTGCATCCAATCCACACAGTGTGTAGATGTGGCTTTAGTCCGTTTGAACTGATTTAGGTAATTGTGTTTATTGGAATGAGGTCTAAATCAAGGCTCCCAAACGAAGGCCCACGGGACAGATCCAGCCGGCAAAGGCCTTTTCCCCACCATGCTCACCGCGGTCCCTACAACCACACACAGGCACACTGTGGAAGGAGGGAGGGAAGGAAGGAAGGAAGGAAAGGGAAAAGGAAGGGGGATAAAGGAAGGAAGGAAGGAAGGAAGGAAGGAAGGAAGGAAGGAAGGAAGGGGAGAAAGGCGGAAAGGATGGAAGAAAAGAGGGAAGGAGGGAGGGAGGAGAAAAGGAGGAAAGGCAGGAGGGAAGGAAGGAAGGAAGGAGGAGGGAGAAAGAGGGAAAAGAGGAGAGAAGGAAGGAAGGGAGGGAGGAAGGGAGGAAGGGAGGAAGGAAAGGAAAGGAGGGAGGGGAAGGAGAAAGGGGGAAAGGAAGGGAAAGAAGGAAGGAGAGAAAGAAAGAAAGAAAGGATGGAGGGAAGGATGGAAAGAAGGAAGGGGAAGGAAGGAAGGAAGGAAGGAAGGAAGGAAGGAAGGAAGGAAGGAAGGAAGGAAGGAAGGAGAGGGAGAAAGGAGGAAAGGAGGGAGAGAAAGATGGAAAGGAAGGAAGGACGGGGGAGAGAAGGAAGGATGGAAGGAAAGAGGGAAGAAAGGAAGGAGAGAGAAAAGGAAAAATGAAAGGCAGCTAGAAAACAGAGGGGAGGAAGAAAAGTGAGAAAAAGAGAAAGAAATGTCGGTAGGAAACGGAGAGGGAAGGAATTCATAATAATAATAGTTTAGGCCAGTCACATTCTCTCAGCCTCAGAGGAAGACAAAGACCAATCCCTTTGGAATCAATCTTGGCAGGAAAACTCAGTGAGAGGGTTGCCTTTGGGTTGCCCTGAGTCCAGAACGACTTGAACACATAATAACAACAACAATCCTAATTCACTTGACTCTCTCATCCCAAAAACAGGCCCACGCTTCCCTTTGAAATGCCGGTAAGTTTGTGTTGGCGAAAATTGTGCTCCATTTTAGGTATTGCCTTGTCCTTGGGGAGCCCTGGCGTAAACCCTCAGGTCTGGGCCTCCACTTCTGTGATTCCATGGAGGGAAATGGCCATGCCTTCTCATAGATGCGGTTTCTTGTTTTGCAAAAGGCAAAATGAGGGCCGTGTTTGTGTGCCTGCGCATTATGAGCAATTTGAGGACTTTTCAGGAGCTTCGCTGACGCATTAGCTGTAATTTGCACCCCTCTGCCAAAACCTAATTTACTTCTGTCTTATTAATCCGACACCAGAAAAGAGAGGAAAAAATACTAATAATATGTTTTTTAAAAACCCAAAGCTGTCAGCAAACAAACAAGGCAGTCGTTCTGCCGTGCCAGAAAGTTAAGAGACGTGCGCACGAAGCTTTCGCAAAGCAAACGAGAGCAGCGAGCGAAAGAAGGAACCCAAACAAACCCAAATTGCTGCTTGAAAGAAAGAAAGAAAGGAAGAAAGGAAGGGGGGGGGGAAAGGGAAGACAACGAGCAAAGGGATGGGTGACAGAGAGAAAAGGGGGAAATTATAGTGCGATCGCAATTGGAGAGGTTCACGAAGCGCCTTTTGTGTGCAGGAAATAATTTGCCGTCATTAAGGAAAATGCAAACGGCTCTGCCACCATCCATTCATCCCACCCAAACGAAGGCAGGCCAATTAGCGGCTGGTTGTTTGTTTGTTTGTGTGCCTGCTTATTTGTTTGTTTGAGGAAGATCCTCTGCAACCAGAAGAACGTTCCAGGAGAGACATTCTGGGATGGAGCCAAATGACGGGGCTGAGAGTTGGCGAGGGGGACTCGTGCAATATTTAAGCCATTTCTGCCTGGAGGGGCCCATGCACCCTCCCTGTTAATTAATACCCATTTTACCATAATATCCTCTTAAATCGACAAAGTATGCCTTCTCATGCTTCTCCCCATGGCATAGCCATTGTTCTATTGCATTCGCAAAGAAATACAAGATCGCATTGCCTTTTCTAGTGGCTCACTTGGGCCACTCTCGGTTCTTTGCGGAGTTAGCTATTTTGGCTGGCAAAGGCTTCTTCAACTGCCTTCCAAGTCTGCAAATGCTGTTCCAGGATCATAGGTGATAGATCTCCTCCGAGCTTTAGGCTGAGCTTGAAATTGACCATCCGGAGTGCTGAATCCTACTCATAAAATGGGTTCAGCACTTTGGATAGCTCCAGTAAGCTTCAGATGAACACCTGGGCTGGATTGATTGTCCTGTTGACATGAAAAAGGGATTCAAATGAAACCTAGACTGCATTACTTGTCCCAATGAAATAGAAAATGGATTCAGCACTTTGGATAGCTCCAGTAACCTTCATATGGAAACCTGGACTGGATTCATTGCCCTGTTGACAAGGAAAATGGATTCAAATGGGAACCTGGACTGCGTTAATTGCCCCACTGACACGGAAAATGGGTTCAGCGCTTTAGATAGCTTCAGTAAGCTTTATATGGAAACCTGGACTGGATTCATTGCCCTGGTGACCTGGAAGTGCCTATCTGCCACAGCATCTCAGCAGAGAATTCACATATCCAAGCTCCTTCTCATTCCAATGGACCTGAAGAAACAATGGCCAAGTCTGTTGAATCACCAAGCGTTGAAATTGATATTAACCATCTTGGAATTATATATTTAGAATTAAGAAGTCAAGCTTGTCTTCAATATTAGGTGGAAGTGGAGTACTTGGACCTTAGATGTGTCCCACCATCTTCCAGAACATAAATTGTGGTGATGTCTTTATTACGCCACCTGAAAGACATGCCAGTTTTTGAAGGCCACCAGCTTCTTCTTCTCCATCATATATCTATTCCATCTATATCTGTATCTGTATCCATATAGCTCAAAGTGATAGTGTTAGAGTCACAAGTCTTCCTCTTGCTTGAAGTGCCACTTAGAGATAGATCATGCAGATAGAAAGGTGAAGTCAACCCTAGCTGCGCCCGTACCTTGGGAAGCCTGACTTGGCCACGGTAGTCCACGCTCTAGTCACATCCCGTTTAGAGTACTGCAACGCTCTCTACGTGGGGTTGCCTCTGAAGACTGCTCGGAAGCTTCAAATGGTCCAACGATCGGCAGCCAGGATGTTAACAGGAGCCGCACTCAGGGAGCACACCACTCCTCTGCTGCGCCAGCTCCACTGGCTGCCAATTTGCTACCGGGCACAATTCGAAGTGCTGGCTTTAGCCTTTAAAGCCCTAAATGGTTCTGGCCCAACCTACCTGTCCAAATGCGTCTCCACCAGAGTATCAGAAGCACATTGGCTGCCTCTCAGCCAGTAGAGAAACTTACTCCCTACAGAAGTGGAAAGCTGGTCTTGTTCAAATGTAGATGATACTATTATAACGTTGATATCTTGCACAAATCCCAGAATGGCTTCCGCCCCTCCAGAGGAACCGTGGACATGATCTTCACTGCACGACAGCTCCAAGAAAAAGGCAGGGAACAAAACCAACCTCTGTCCATGGCATTCATCGACCTTGCAAAGGCATTCGACACAGTGAATCACAGCGCTCTCTGGACCATCCTCCAAAAAATCGGGTGCCCAAGCAAATTTGTGAACATCCTGCGGCTCCTCCACGATGACATGATGGCAACAGTTTTGGACAGCAGTGGCTCCCAAAGTGACCCATTTAAGGTGGAATCGGTGTCAAACAGGAATGTGTTATTGCCCCAACTCTATTCTCCATCTCCATCGCTATGATACGTCACCTTGCTGATGGGAAGCTTCCCACCGGAGTGGAAATCATCCATTGGACAGATGGCAAGCTATTCAACCTCAGCAGACTGAAAGCCAAAACCAAAGTTACAACAACATTTGTTATAGAACTCCAGTATGCTGATGACAATGTCACCTGTGCGCATACAGAAGAAGATCTACAAGCCACTCTCAACACCTTCGCAGAAGCATACACAAAGCTTGGCCTGTCACTGAACATTGAGAAAACCAAAGTGCTGTTCCAGCAGTCACCAGCCATCCCCTCTCCAATGCCAGTGATACAGCTTAATGGTGTAACATTAGAAAATGTGGACCATTTCCATTCCCTTGGCAGCCACCTCTCCACCAAAGTCAACATCGACGCCGAAATACAACACCGCCTCAGCTCTGCAAGTGCAGCATTTTCCCGAATGAAGCAGAGAGTGTTTGAGGACCGGGACTTCCGTAGGGATACCAAGGTGCTTGTCTATAAAGCTATTGTCCTCCCAACCCTGCTCTATGCCTGTGAGACGTGGACTGTCTACAGACGTCACATGCAACTCCTGAAACGATTCCATCAGCGTTGCCTCCGGAAAATCCTGCAAATCTCCTGGGAAGACAAGCGGACAAACGTCAGCGTGCTGGAAGAAGCAAAAACCACCAGCATTGAAGCGATGGTCCTCCAACATCAACTCCGCTGGGCCGGCCACATTGTCCAGATGCCTGACCACCGTCTCCCAAAGCAGTTGCTCTACTCTGAATTTAAGAACGGAAAATGGAATGTTGGTGGACAGGAAAAGAGATTGAAAGATGGCCTCAAAGTCAACCTTAAAAACTCTGGCATAGACACTGAGAACTGGGAAGCCCTGGCCCTTGATCGCTCCAGTTGGAGGTCGGCTGTGACCAGCAGTGCTGCAGAATTCGAGGAGGCATGAGTGGAGGGTGAAAGAGAGAAACATGCCAGGAGGAAGGCGCGTCAAGCCACCCCGACCGGGACCGCCTTCCACCTGGAAACCAATGCCCTCACTGCGGGAGAACATGCAGAGCAAGAATAGGGCTCCACAGCCAGCTATGAACCCACAAGGAACCCCATAATGGAAGACCGTCCAACGAGGGATCGCCTAAATAAGTAAGGCTACCTATCACTTAATGGTCCAATAACCACAGAAACCTTAAAGTGTTTTGAATGATAGAATAACTTTATTGTCACTGTACATTGTACAAAAAAAGGAAATGCTTTTGTCAACAGACATCACAAAAACAACATGCCCATCCCTCCACACTTCAAGCCCCAACCACCATTTCAGAAGGAAGGTCTGTTTCTGTGCACGGGTTGCTCCCATTTTGACACAACATCACACAACCAGAGTTCTTAATAGCAAAATACTCAGTTTATTTCTTTGTTTTTAGTCTCTTCCTTTCCAGCTGCTCTTAAATTTCTTCGAAGAATTCTGCAAGTAGGCAGCTGAAGAGTGGCAGGAGGGGGAGGGGAAGGGGAAGGGGAAGGGGGGGGACCGGAAGGGGAGGGGAGGGGAGGGGGAGGGGGAGGGGAGGGGAAAGGAGGGACAGGAGAAACAGAAGGAAAGAAAGAAAGAAAGAAAGAAAGAAAGGAAAGGAAAGGAAAGGGAAAAAGAAAAATAGAAAGCAAAGGATACGGAAAAAGAGAAAGAGAAAAGAGAAACAGAAAGAGAAAACAAAGGAGAAGATGGATGTAAAGAAACCTATCACTCAATTTCAGTGTTGAATATTGATGATAAATTATTTGCTAATATCTTGATAGAAAGACTAAAGCCCTTTCTAATGGATAAAGGAAGAACAATGGGGCTTCCTCCCGTAACGAAGAATGAGTGATAACGTCAGAACCATGACAACCGTCATTCTGAAAAGAACAACGATAAAGAATGTGCGTTCGTAGCGCTAGACGCGGAGAAGGCCTTCAACAACATAAATTGGAAGTCCTTCATCTAACTCATGCAAGAATTCGATATGGGGCACTACTTCATAAATGCCATAAAATCGGTATAGAATAAGCAAGGAGCGTTGTAAGATCCTCCTTGATAAGAATTTGGGGAAAGTAGAAAAGCAGATTTCATTTTTTTAAAAACCTCTGAATACCCGCCGTGGAAGCGGTACAGAGGAGAGATCTAGGGTGGGAAAGGTGGCTCAGAGACAAAGAGAGACAGTGAAAACTATATGGAAATCTCTCCTGGTTCCAATACAGACAGCTGAAGGAGGCCTTCAACAAGGACAAGAAATTAGGATTTGAAGGAGGAGGAAAACTATGGGACAAGATAATGGTATCACAGACAAAAGTGATGACTAAAATATATAAGGCCCTTCTAACATGGTCAACTGGAAAGGAAGAAATTAAAGATTGCTTCACAAAGTGAGCAGCAAATATTGGACACACGATATGAATGACTGATTGGGAAAAGAATTGGGAGCAAGAAAGTGAAATCTACCAACTCTTACGACCTAGGCGAGAATTGGATCAAAGTATGAAACTGATGTGAAGAAGAGGTAGACGGAGGCGTGAGAGGGGCCTGAGAAAAGAAAGGAGAAGGCCAAAGGAGAAGGAGGAAAGAAAAAGTGAAGAGAGAAGGGCAAAGGGAAGAGGGAGAGGAGAGAGACGAAAGGAGGGAGAAGAGACAGAAAGAGGGGAAAGAGTTAAGAGAAAGGAGGCAGATGAGTGAGAATGTGAGGTATGTGAGATGTGTCTAGTTTGTGAGAAGAAAAAAGGTAAACAATAGGGAAAAACCAGAAAAAAAGCAAAATATAAAAAGAAAAAGGGAGAAAAGAGTGATGGGTGATCTGAGATGGGCAATGTGTGTGAGATGTGCATGGTGTATGTGATGTGTGTGCAGTATAATGTGCACAATTTGTGTGGTGTATGAACTGTGTGTACTGTGCGTGTGGTATGTGTTCTGTGCGATGTTCGTATTCTGTGTGATGCATATGATATGAAATGGGTGATATGAAATGGGCATGTTCATAGAATCCTAGAATCAAAGAGTTGGAAGAGACCTCATGGGCCATCCAGTCCAACCCCATTCCGCCAAGAAGCAGGAATATAGCATGTTGTGTGACATGTGTGTGGAGTATGATGTGTGATGTGTGTGGTTTGTCTGGTGTATGAGGTGTGTGTGTTATGTATGACCTGATGTGTGTGTTCTGTGTGATGAAGTGTTCTGTGTGATGTGTGTGGTGTGTCAGATGTGGGGAGGGGAGAAGGAAGGGGAGGGGAGGGAGGGGGAGGGAGGGAGGGGGAGGGGGGAGGGAGAAGGGGAGGGAAAAAGGGAGGGGGGAGGGGGGAGGGGAAAGGGTGGGAGGGAGGGGGATTGAACAGTCAGACTTTTGCCACAACTGAACACACATCTCAAGTCTTTGGGATTTCAAACTGGTAGGAAGTATAAAAAAGCAGAAAAAAAGAGGACAGTTCAGTCTGCTTTCCTTCAACCATGGCCTTCTACTCTCATCTCAAGATGTTTTGGGTTCAGTTCTGTTCACGACTGGTCAATACTGTGATTTCCTGTTGAGTTCAAATCTAGCCAGAAGTGGATCCAACATCCAGACGGTTGAGGAGAGGAACATTGGGCATTGGGCAACAACCCATCAGGAAGAAGAAGAAGAAGGCCAAACGCCGCCTTGGCGTAGTCGTGGTTCTCTTGCTTTCCTCGGATTCCACCTGGCTCTCACTCCTGGTGCTGTTGTCTCCTGTTGTCTCCGCAAATTCACCAAGAGTCTCCAAGTCTTTGGCACAGAGTATGTTTCCGACTGGGCTTGATCCGGCTGGAACCCTGGCTGAAATCTCTGCCACATCCCAACACTTGTGAGGCTTTTCACCTGAGGAGAATGAGAAGAAGGACATCCCATGACACAAGGCAGCTTCACCAGCTTGGTGAAGGACCCAATTTTGGGCCCAGATCTAAAATAGGAGGATGCCTGTTGCCCCCCACCTGGCTCCCTTCCCAGATCAGAAGTCCAGCAGGGAAGAGGAGTGGAGACCCCATGCCGGGAAGCCAGCCAGACCAGTTCAAACTGCTTTAATGAGCCAGAGAAGGAAATGCAAAGACTACCAAAGACTTCTAGAACAAACTTTGTCCTGTGCTGCCTTGGACTCACCTCAGGAGGAGGAACGGGGCAACCCAAGAGCTCTGGTGTCAGTTGGAAGCCACTTGCAGCATCCTTCTCCTTGCATCGTTGGCAACCAAACAGGCCTGGGTCTTTCTCAGCCATACGTGTGGGCATTTCATCATGATACAGATCTTCATGGTACCACTTATCCAGACATACTTGTCCCATGGGAGGCGGGGTGGGTGTTGATGTGCCTGGAGCTTTGCCTGAAAGCTTGGCCTCACCCTTGGTGAGGCTTGTGGGGCTTGTAGTCCAAGCTGCGCTCCTGCAGAAAGAAAGAAAGAAAGGGCTTGAGTCCACGGCACAAGGCGTCTGGTTCCCAAAGAGCAGTCCTGCTGCTGACACGAGGGTTTCACCCTTTGCGCCACTGGCTGGGGGCTCCGTCTCACAGAGTCATTCTATGGGACTTCTGAGCAGGGTGGGTTGCATCGATTGGGATGATGGCCTTAGAGTTCTGTTCCTGGCTGTCATTTAGTTTTGCATATAGAAAAACATTTTTGTCTCTTCCTCTTCCTTTGTAGAGTCTTGATTCTGCTTGCTTGCATGTTTGTATTTCTGTTCTATTAAATAACAATTAATGTAAAAGATGCCAAATGTTTCCACTTTACTAAAATATAAAGCACTAAAAACTTTGGGAAAGGTTCCTTCTTTCCCCAATCGCGGGTCAATTAACCAGGAACGGATCAGAAACGTCACAAAGGAAATGTCATACTTCCAATTTGGCCACAGTGGGACGTCATCATCCTTTGTGTCACCACCACCACCACCACCACCACCATTTCTTGGGGGCCATGGAGCTCTGCGCGACTGCCTGTCTGTCACCAATCGAGTCTGCTAATGTCAGAAGGAGACTCCCATGCCATAGGGAAGAAGGAGCATCCCCAGACTTTGCCTAAATGGGGCAAAATAGCATTCAACCGGGAAAACCTAGAATACTCACCAAAAATACATGTGCATAGCAGATGAACTCTATGTTGAATTCAAGGTAAATCTGGGTTTTCTAGGTAGTGTAGTCAAGCCGCATATAATCGCATCTGTAACGGATCCAAAGACACAACTGGACAGGAGTTGGCTGTCTGGCAAGTGGCCAGCCTCTCTCCCTCCCAGCTGCCACCTCTGCTCAGACCTGAAGGTCATCCCCATAGTGACATCATCATCATCATCATCACCCATGGCATCAGAGTGTTTGTGATCAGCTGAGGCTGCCTCCATGTCAACCACAGTTTAGGCAACCCTTGACACCAGGCCCCATCTGCAATGCTATAGGATATTGTTGAACTGCTTTGAACTGCATTCTATGAAGCTACGTATGGCAGAATGCATGATGGCGCCTAGGGTGTTCTTTATTGGAAGTTACATAATTGGTGTAGAAGAGTTTAACATGAAGCACTCTCTCACTAATCCACAAGGGTCGGTTACACACATATTGTGAACAGATAATTGGTAATATTGGTAAAATACATATATATTTTTTTACATTTCAGTTGGAAGATGAGCAAGTGAAAGACTGTATGATAAAATGGGATGTTTATCGACCAGAAGTTGATGGCAAAAGTGACTAGGAGGGTGATATTGGAATCATAGGATAACAGAGTTGGAAGAGACCACCTAGATCATCATTAAGTGACCCAAATAGTCCTTTTTCTGTGACTTTTGTGAGTGTTGACTATAAAAGTGTAGCTCAGAACTGTCACGGTTCGTTTCTCATCACAATATTACTACATGGTAAGAAATAGTTTATGTACACCCCCCCCCCCCCATATAAAAACTATGCTATAAAAGTGCCAGTATATGGGAGCTGATTTCCCAGCCACAGAGAACAGATACGACAATACAATGTATTTGGATCTCCAATATGTTTTGTTGGTATATGCAAGGTCTACATCAGTGGTTCTCAACCTGCAAGTCCCCAGGTGTTTTGGCCTTCAACTCCCAGAAATCCTAACAGCTGGTCAACTGGCTGAAATTTCTGGGAGTTGTAGGCCAAAACTCCTGAGGATCCACAGGTTGAGAACCATTGGTCTACATTTAGTCAGGTAACATTGGGAACTTGTATTAACTGACCTAAATTTCTGGATTCGGCACCGTCTGGCTTTAGGCCGGGACATGGAACTGAAACAATCTTGGTCACCTTAGTGGATGATCTGCGCCGGGAGCTCGACAGGGGGAGTGTGTCCCTGTTGGTGCTGTTGGACCTCTCAGCGGCCTTCGATACCGTCAACCATGGTATCCTTCTGGGGCGCCTCGCAGGAATGGGTCTTGGAGGCACTGCTCTGCAGTGGCTCCGGTCCTTCCTAGAAGGTCGATCTCAGAAGGTGTTATTGGGAGACACCTGTTCTTCCCCACAACCGTTGTCTTGTGGGGTTCCTCAGGGTTCAATACTGTCTCCCATGTTGTTTAACATCTACATGAAGCCGCTGGGAGAGATCATCTGGAGTTTCGGAGTGCGATGTCATCTGTACGCAGATGACGTCCAACTCTGTCACTCCTTCCCACCACCTACTAAGGAGGCTGTTCAGGTCCTGAACCGGTGCTTGGCCACTGTGACGGTCTGAATGAGGGCGAACAGATTGAAATTGAATCCAGACAAGACAGAGGTACTCCTGGTCAGTCAAAAGGCCGAAGAGGGCATAGGGTTACAGCCTGTGTTGGACGGGGTCACACTCCCCTTGAAGACGCAGGTTCACAGCTTGGGAGTGATCTTGGATTCATCACTGAGCCTGGAAGCCCAGTTTTCAGCGGTGACCAGGGGAGCATTCGCACAGTTAAAACTAGTGCACCAGCTGCGCCCGTACCTTGGGAAGCCTGACTTGGCCACGGTAGTCCATGCTCTAGTCACATCCCGTTTAGACTACTGCAATGCTCTCTACGTGGGGTTGCCTCTGAAGACTGCTCGGAAGCTTCAAATGGTCCAACGATCGGCAGCCAGGATGCTAACAGGAGCGGCACTCAGGGAGCATACTACTCCACTGCTGCGCCAGCTCCACTGGCTGCCAATTTGCTACCAGGCACAATTCGAAGTGCTGGCTTTAGCCTTTAAAGCCCTAAACGGTTCTGGCCCGACCTACCTGTCCGAATGCGTCTCCTCCTATGAACCAGTTAGCATGTTAAGATCATCTGGGGAGGCCCTGCTCTCGATCCCGCTGGCTTCACAACGAGAGAAGGGCCTTCTCAGTGGTGGTGGGGATGAGAGACAGGGCCTTCTCAGTGGTGGCCCCTCGGCTGTGGAACGCCCTTCCTGCAGATATTAGATCGACCTCCTCCTTGCTGGCATTCCAGAGGAAAGAAAAGACCTGGCTGTTTGAACAGGCATTCAACTAAGCAGTGTGATTGACTGACTGACTATCGGAACATGGAATATCGGATAACGAGTTTGGATTCTGATTTCATGGATGAGACCTGATGGATTTCTTATACTGATGTAGTGATGTATGGATATTGATGTTTAATGATTTGTGGTGCTATTGCTTTTAAATGCTTAATGATTTTGTATTGTGTATACCTACATTGTTGTAAACCGCTCTGAGTCGCCTAAGGGCTGAGAAAGAAGAGCGGGATACAAATAAAGTAAATTAAATAAATAATAAATAATAGCTGTCAAGGGACCGGGTGCAAAATCAATAAAAAGGAAGCCATGACACCTTCCCCTCTTCACCTACAAGGAACTCTATTTTGAAATCTCTATATCTGTCACAAAATGGAGTTTGTTTTATGATCAGTGTGACCATCCTCACCAGGACAACCCAAGAGCAGAGGACACATGGGTGGAGCTCCGAGCCTGAAGACCAGCTCCTTCCCAATTGATCAATGTCTTCAGGAAAGCTGCCCAAGTTGCCTTCTGAAGCTCATCATTCCTGATAGAGGAGGACAAAAGTCACCTATCCATGTGGATGCAACCCTTGCGTGCCACAAGACTACCCAGAAGACCTTTATCCTTCTGTCACAAGTCCTCCTGGGGAAGTAGGGCGGAATATAAATAAAGTATTATTATTATTATTATTATTATTATTATTATTATTTATTTATTTATTTACTGCGCTTATATACCGCAATTCTCAGCCCAAGGGCGACTCATTGCGGTGTACAACATAGAGAAACAGTGCAAATTACAAAACATAGTGTAAAATAAGCCACAATTCATCATTATCAGAAAAAAACAACATTATCAGAAAAACATCTCATCAAAACATCAACATTATTGCAAAAGCCATTCCAAGTCGTCTCATCGTCAAGCCCACAATCCGATATCATTTCCGTTGTTCCGTTCCTATGGTCAATTTACCAGTCATTGCACTTCTTGATCAAATGCCTTCTTAAACAGCCAGGTCTTTAAGTTCCTGCGGAATATCAACAGGGAGGGAGCTAGTCTGATGTCCACGGGAAGGGTGTTCCACAGCCGAGGAGCCACCACCGAGAAGGCCCTCTCTCTCGTCCCCGCCAGACGTGCCTGTGACGCAGGCGGGATCGAGAGCAGGGCCTCCCCGGAAGATCTCAAAGTCCTGGTGGGCTCATAGGCAGAGATACGGACGGATAGGAAGCTTGGGCCGGAACCGTTTAGGGCTTTATAGGCCAACGCCAGCACCTTGAATTGAGCCCGGTAGCAGATTGGCAGACAGTGGAGCTGGTACAACAGGGGAGTTGTATGCTCCCTGCGTCCAGCTCCTGTTAGTATCATGGCTGCCGCACGTTGGACCAGTTGGAGCTTCCGGGCCGTCTTCAAAGGCAACCCCATGTTGCAGTAGTCTAAACGGGATGTAACCAGAGCGTGGACTACCGTGGCCAAGTCAGACTTCCCAAGGTACGGGGGCAGTTATTATTATTACAAGTGTATACCCTTACCCATTTCTGGTATGGGATTTCAAACCAGGTCTTCTGCATACATCCAAGGGAGATATGCTTGGTGAAGATGGGCTTCATGATCGCTACTGTTGGTGGAGACAGGCTTCATTATCTACTGTTCCTCACTTTCTACCCAGAGTTTCCACCATCAATAAAGTTTATTCAGAATTGGTACAGGATTTCATAATAGGTCTTCTGCATACATGAGTTTCCATCAAGAAGAAAACTGATTCTGAATTGGCACAGGGTTTCAAACCACATGCATCAAGAGAAGTACTCTTGGTGAAGATGGGCTTCATGATCTACCATTCTCCACTTTCTACTCAGAGTTTCCACCTTCAGTTGGACTGATTCTGAATTGGTTCTCCATTTATTTATTTATTTATTTATTTATTATTTGAACTTCTATGCGTCCACTCCCCTGGGGCTCGGAGCGGCTTACAAGAATGGCTAAAATCTAACACAATTTAAAAACAATTTAAAACAATTTACAAACATCAATATCAAAGATCAAAAGCCTGTCGAAACAAGTATGTCTGACATGCCCTGCGGAAAGCTGGTAAGTCCCACAAGGCACGGACTTCAGGTGGCAGAGCATTCCAGAGCAATGGTGCCACTGCTGTGAAGGCTCTGCGCCTGGTTGCTGTTAGACACAAGGTCTTGACACTGGGAATTTCCAACAGATCTTGGTCCTCAGAGCGGAGGGATCTCTGGGGTTGGGAGGGGGTGAGGCGGTCCCTCAGGTACCATGCCAGGCTTTCAAAGTGAGCCCCATCCCTTTGAAAGTGATCCGGTGCTCAATGGGTAACCAATGCAGCTGCAGTCAGATTGGGGTGATGTGGCATCTCATCGGAATTCCCGCAAGAAGCCGAGCAGCTGCGTTTTGTACCAACTTGAGCTTCCGGATCACCGAGAGAGGGAGGCCAATGGAGAGGGCATTACAGTAGTCCAGCCTTGAGATGACCGTGGCCTGGATCACCGTAGCGAGGTCGTCCCTGGACAAGGAGGGGGCCAGCCATCTAGCTTGCCGCAGGTCAAAGAAAAAAAGTGGTTCTGCTCACGACGGAGAGAGACCTGGGCCTCCATCCTCAGTAGAGGGTCTAAAAGGACTCCCAGGCTCTTGACCAATGAGGACGGGCGTAGTGCCTCACCATTCAGGGTAGGCAGCTGGATGTCCCCACTGCCCAGTCGACCCAGCCATAGGATCTCCATCTTTGCTGGGTTCACCCTCAACCTGCTGGCACGCAGCCATCCAGTCACGGCCTCAATGAGGCACTGATGGAAACAATCGGGTACAGAGTCCGGTTGGCCTTCCATCTTCAGCACCAGCTGAGTGTCATCAACTTACTGATAACACTCCAGCCCAAAACCTCAAACCAGCTGAGCAAGTGGTCACTTAGAGATGTTAAACAACAGAGGGGAGAGAATGGCCCCCTGAGGAGCCCCACAAGAGAGAGAGGGGGGACCTCTCAGAGACCAGGCCTCCCTTCTCCACTTTGACCTGGGGAGCTGGACAGAGATGTTCTCATTTGAATTCCACAATGTGGCCATCAGACCGGAAGTTATTTATTTATCGTGTCATCAGCAACCATACCATTGTATTACAATTCTAACAGAGCAAAACAAACACACAGATTAAAAAGAAAAAGAAAAAAAAACACACAGATTTTGCAAATTTGGTAGTTGGTTAAATGTCCTTTGACCTGTCTCTGGCCCCTTGGAGTGCCTCTGGTGTGGCCGCAAGAAGGTCCTCCCTTGTGCATCATGTGGCAGGGCTCAGGCTGCATTGCAGCAGGTGGTCAGTGGTTGGCTCCTTTCCGCACTCGCATGTCGTGGATCCCACTTTGTGACCCCATCTCTTGAGCTTGGCTCTGCATCTCAAGGTGCCAGAGCGCAGTCTGTTCAGCGCCAAGTCGCCCAGTCTTCTGTGTGCCCAGGGGGGAGTCTCTCATTTGGTATCAGCCATTGGTTGAGGTGCTGGGTTTGGGCCTGCCACATTTGGACTCTCGCTTGCTGGGGTGTTCCAGCGAGTGTCTCTGTAGATCTAAGAAAACTATGTCTTGATTTAAGTCATTGATGTGCTGGCTGATACCCAAACAGGGGATGAGCTGGAGATGTCTCTGCCTTGGTCCTTTCACTATTGGCTGCTACTTCCCGGCGGATGTCAGGTGGTGCAATGCCGCCTAAACAGTGTAATTTCTCCAGTGGTATAGGGCGCAGACACCCCGTGATAATGCGGCATGTCTCATTCAGAGCCACATCCACTGTTTTAGCACAGTGAGACGTGTTCCACACTGGGCATGCATACTCAGCAGCAGAGTAGCATAGCGCAAGGGCAGATGCCTTCACTGTGTCTGGTTGTGATCCCCAGGTTGTGCCAGTCAGCTTTCGTATGATGTTGTTTCTAGCACTTCTAGACCGGAAGTGGGAAGGGGTGATCAAGTGGGCCTGTCGCCTGCCATCCTTCCAACCTGCCTTATGGCCGGCCTTGGCTTGTTGTGCCTGGTCCTTGCACCCCTTGCGCCTTTCAAATATCCGGAGCCGAATGCTTTTTCAGCCCCCTCATCAAAGGATGAGCTCGGATTCAGAAAAGCTTTTCAAGGAGGAAGTCAGGGTTATAATTTTCAGAGACTTCTGAATGTCACCTCCAATTTCCAAGTCTTCAATTGGAACGCCGGCTCTTGGAAGCCGCACAGCCTCAGATATTGAAATCGTTGACCTCCGAACCGGGGGCTTCTCAATTCCTGGTCATCTTAAGCCTGGCGCATCCCGGAGTCGAAAGTGTCGGAGATTTCTGACTTTATAATAACACAGTTTCTCAGAAGTGCAAATTACAGTGGAATTGGTGCTAAACTCCCCATTAACTGGAGAGTCCAAGAAATCTTTAGTGTACCAAATTACCTGTCACTTTCCCTGTAATGCGACGTAATTCCGGCGTGTTTTAGAGAAAGGGGGTTGCGATTTGAAATTTCAGTGAAATTTCTAATTGAATCTACACTTAACTTGGCCGGCTCGATGCATCCCGTTCCCTTTTCAATAGGCCAAGCTGCTCCCGGAATCCGAAATACAGAGATTCTCCCTCGTTGAAATTCTGCAGGGATGGCTCCTATTTGTGCCGCAGGGCCCTGCGGGTAATAGTCACCGAACCCTGCCTGCTTCGGCGCGATTTCTAGTGGCAGCTCATCAGAAGGGGTTCAAGGGGGTCAGCCGCCCTCCCAAAGCTGCTTATAAATATTTAGATCCTGCCAGGATCAGGGAAACACGGGCATCACATCTCCCAGCCGCCTTCAGCAACTCGACGGAAAGACAGAAAGGCTGCACTTGCAATGCAAGGCGAGCCCCGAATGGGGAATCCACACTAACAAAATGAAGTTCCAAAACTAACAAAATCCAAAACTAACAAAATGAAGTTCAACAGTGACAAATGCAAGATACTCCACTTTGGCAGGAAGATCGAAATACAAAGATACAGAATGGGGGAGGCCTGGCTCGAGAGCAGTACGTGTGGAAAAGATCTTGGAGTCCTCGTGGACAACAAGTTAAACATGAGCCAGGAATGTGATGTGGCGGCAAAAAAAGCCAATGGGATTTTGGCCTGCAACAAGAGGAGCCTAGTGTCTAGATCTAAGGAAGTAATGCTACCCCTCTATTCCACTTTGGTTAGACCACACCTGGAATATTGTGTCCAATTCTGGGCACCACAATTCAAGAGAGATATTGACTCTAAGCTGGAATGTGTCCAGAGGAGGGCGACTCAAATGATCAAGGGTCTGGAGAACAAGCCCTATGAGGAGCGGCTTAAGGAGCTGGGCATGTTTAGCCTGAAGAAGAGAAGGCTGAGAGGAGATATGATAGCCATGTATAAATATGTGAGAGGAAGCCACAGGGAGGAGGAGGGAGCAAGCTTCCTTTCTGCTTCCCTGGAGACTAGGACACAATGGAAGAATGGCTTCAAACTACAGGAAAGGAGATTCCATCTGAACACGAGGAAGAACTTCCTGACTGTGAGAGCCGTTCAGCAGTGGAACTCTCTGCCCCGGAGTGTGGTGGAGGCTCCTTCTTTGGGGGCTTTTAAGCAGAGGCTGGATGGCCATCTGTCAGGGGTGCTTTGAATGCAATATTCCTGCTTCTTGGCAGAATGGGGTTGGACTGGATGGCCCATGAGGTCTCTTCCAACTCTTTGATTCTATGATTCTCCTGCAGAATGGACACCGTTTGGCACCATTTTCACTGCCGTCGCTCAACTCTGTTCTGAGACTCGTAGTTTTAAGAGGGTCTTAAGCTTTCCCTGGTGCCGTGCCAAATGGCAAGCTGCGTTCTTTGGGGTTGTTCCACTGCAAAGAGCAAACCTCATCTGCTTCTTGTTCATCTGAACGAGGACTGGTGCCCCTGCTTCCCATGTGGCTCCTCTTGCTTCCTCAGGGGAGACTTTTCCCCTCATTGCGACCCAATAAAGATTGGGAACGGCCCCTCGGGGGATTGCAAGAGCTCCATCGCATCCTTAACAGCTCAGGATGAGGATGTTTCATGCTACATTTCCTTCCTCATTAAATATACTTTGCATTGTCCAAACTGGTCTCTGGAGGGAGCGTCTCCTTCCCCCTTACACTTGCGTTTTGGTCAATGTTTGGTTCCTGCAAGGGGTCCCGACACTCAACCAGTGCCGGATTTAGGACATAGAATCATAGAATCCTAGAGTTGGAAGAGACCTCATGGGCCATCCAGTCCAACCCCATTCTGCCAAGAAGCAGGAATATTGCATTCAAATCACCCCCGACAGATGGTCATCCAGCCTCTGTTTAAAATCCTCCAAAGAAGGAGCCTCCACCACATTCTGGGGCAGAGAGTTCCACTGCTGAACAGCTCTCACAGTCAGGAAGTTCTCCCTCATGTTCAGATGGAATCTCCTCTCTTGTAGTTTGAAGCCATTGTTCCCTTGCGTCCTAGTCTCCAGGAAAGCAGAAAACAAGCTTGCTCCCTCCTCCTACTCCCTGTGGCTTCCTCTCACATATTTATCCATGGCCCTCATCATATCTCCTCTCATCCTTCTCTTCTTCAGGCTAAACATGCCCAGCTCCTTAAGCCGCTCCTCATAGGGCTTGTTCTCCAGACCCTTGATCATTTGAATTACCCTCCTCTGGACACATTCCAGCTTGTCAATATCTCTCTTGAATTGTGGTGCCCAGAATTGGACACAATATTCCAGGTAAAGTGGTCTAACCAAAGCGGAATAGAGCATGGGGAGCATGACTTCCCTAGATCTGGACACTAGGCTCCTCTTGATGCAGGCCAAAATGTTGCTTTTCCCATTCTCCCTCCTCTTCAACTTCCTCTTCCTCTTCCTCCTCCTCTTCCTATTTTTCTCCCTTCCTATTTTCCCCTTCTCCGCTATTATACTCATCTCTCGTAACTCAACAGAAAGGAAATTAAAAAACATGATTCCTTATCATTGATACTCTCATTCCAGCTCGATCTTGACCGGGTTTCTGTTCCCAAAGGCCTGGAACAATGGTCAGGATTGGCCCGAGACCCCCCGAAGCGCCTTCCCCGGCCTGTCACATGGCAGTTAGTCTCCAAAATGGGCATTTACGAGGCCCTGCGTTTATAACAGCAAATGCCATTCATCAAAAGCAAATCACACCTAAACCTTTCTGTCTTAAATCATCAGCTACCTCTTATAAATCAGGCACACGGAATGCTTATCAATCACTCCAGATTGTAAATCAGACGGTCCTTGTGTGTGTGTGTGTGTGTGTGTGTGTGGCAGAGGAATGGGGAAGAAAACAGGGCTAGGGGTTATTTATTTATGCAAGGCCAATGGGAGAACCCAGGGAAAGAGAGGAAGGCACAAGGGAAAAGGCATTGGAGACTCATTTGTTGGCCATGGGTTGGACAAGATTCACTGCCTCAAATGCATAGCTTCAATCTACACTCAGGAAGTTACATCAGGCCTAGGCAAACTTGGGCCCACCGGGTGTTTTGGACTTCAACTCCCACAATTCCTAACAGCTTACCGGCTGTTGGGTTTGTTTTGCCACAAACAAGCCGTGATTGGCAAAAAAAGCCAATGGGATTTTGGCCTCAGGCATCAATAGGAGCATAGTGTCTAGATCTAGGGAAGTCCTGCTCCCCATGCTCTATTCCGCTTTGGTTAGACCACACCTGGAATATTGTGTCCAATTCTGGGCACCACAATTCAGGAGAGATATTGACTCTGAGCTGGAATGTGTCCAGAGGAGGGCGACTCAAATGATCAAGGGTCTGGAGAACAAGCCCTATGAGGAGCGGCTTAAGGAGCTGGGCATGTTTAGCCTGAAGAAGAGAAGGCTGAGAGGGGTGGATGGCCATTTGCAGAGGCTGGATGGCCATTTGTCAGGGGTGATTTGAATGCAATATTCCTGCTTCTTGGCAGGTGGTTGGACTGGATGACCCATGAGGTCTCTTCCAACTCTTTGATTCTATGATTCTAGGGGATATGATAGCCATGTATAAATATGTGAGAGGAAGCCACAGGGAGGAAGGAGCAAGATTGTTTTCTGCTTCCCTGGAGAGAGACTAGGAAGCAATGGAGCAATGGCTTCAAACTACAAGAGAGGAGATTCCATCTGAACATGAGGAAGAACTTCCTGACTGTGAGAGCCGTTCAGCAGTGGAACTCTCTGCCCCGGAGTGTGGTGGAGGTTCCTTCTTTGGAAGCTTTTAAACAGAGGCTGGATGGCCATCTGTCAGGGGTGCTTTGATTGCAATATTCCTGCTTCTTGGCAGAATGGGGTTGGACTGGATGATGGCCCAGGAGGTCTCTTCCAACTCTTTGATTCTATGATTCTATGTTGGTGCATCATGATGGATCAGTCCTCATTATTTTCTCTTTGGTGGGAAGAAGCCAATCAAGGCATCTTCTTGCTTAGCTTGCTGGATTGCAAGAGTTAGTGAGGCATTAAACAAGGAGCAGCATCGCTACTTCAAAGGAAGGAATGAAAACAAGCAAACGTTTAAAGCGAGCGAACTGGAATCTGGCAAACTGCTTTTGGAAGACTTTGACACTGGATCTACTTTTCTGAAAAGCCACCTCGGTTGAATCAGATCTCTACCAAATGAGCCTTCAAAGATGCCAGCGTTGCTCGGTGTGTTCATGCATGCTCAAGTGCGTGTGTGAGTGAGTGTGTTTGTGGTTCTTGTTGGAAGCCAACCACACACTGCTCAAGTCTGCCGTCCTCAATAAGGAACAATTATGTAGTTAGCATTAGGCTTGGCCGAGGGAATCCTCTCCCACCCGGCTCCTGAATGGATGTCAATGTATATATTTGCTCTCTCTCTGTCTTTCTCCTCCCATTTTCTCACTTTTTTTGTCATGTCAGGAGTGACTTGAGAAACTGCAAGTCACTTCTGGTGTGATGGAATTGGCAGCCTGCAAGGTCGTTACCTATGATAAGCCTGGATGTTTTGATGTGTTACCATCCTTGTGGGAGGCTTCTCTCAAGTCCCTGCATGAGGAGCTGGAGCTGACAGAGGGAGCTCATCCACACTCTCCCTGGATTCGAACCCGCGACCTGTCAGTCTTCATTCCTACCGTCACAAGGGTTTAACCCACTGTGCCACCGAGGGCTCCTATTTTCTCACTGAAACCTCATGGTGTTACTTATGTTTTTTCCATCTTTGCATGCATACCACTCTCTACTCTGAGTGTTTGAAGAAATGTAATGTTTGGAGGTTTTTCCTCTTCTTGAACCTTAGGAGAAATGGAGGGCTTGTCCAGGCAGAACCTTTATCCCAGGAGCTTCCACAGCAAACAGGAGGGTGGCCAGACATCGTTCCCTGTAAACATGGAAGCAATCGCTACAAAGAGCCAAAAATGTGGGATTTTCAGGTGTGGGAATATCTCAATTCTGAACCAAACATCTGCATCTTCGAATGTCTGTATGTCCTTGCACTCAGAAATCATGGGATTTTTAAACCTAGGTCTGTTCCCGGGTTTTAGATGTTTGTTCCTGATTGGTTAGTTCCTAAAAAGAAGTTGATGGTTGAGTAGAATGTCAAAACTTTGTTTCTGTGCCAGAAACTTCATGAAACATGTGGTAAAGGTAAAGGTTGTCCCCTGACATGAAGTCCAGTCATGTCTGACTCTGGGGTGTGGTGCTCATCTCCATTTCTAAGCCGAAGAGCCAGCGTTGTCCATAGACACCTCCAAGGTCATGTGGCCACTGGCAGGACTGCATGGAGCACCGATTGGTCAGTTCCGAAAAAGAAGTTGATGAGTAGAATGTCAAAACTTTGTTTCTGTGCCAGAAACTTCATGAAGCGTGTGGAGGGCACATTTTCTCTGGATCAGGACAATGTTGTGCCCCCCTAGTCAACGTTGGACATCTTTGCACAATAAGAGCTATCAGGAACAGACCTGTATAACCCAGGAACAACACCCTGTTTGCACAGATGGCCGCCCAGTTTATATAACCCAGGAATGGCGCATATATAATGATTCACATGTTTGCATCTTTGGGTTTTTAATAGAAAACCACCAAAATTTCTGCTGGAAATCCCACGGTGGCCATCTTGGGAGCCTCTAAATCGTGAAATGAAGTGGTAGAATCATAGAATCCTAGAATCCTAGAGTGGGAAGAGACCTCCTGGGCCATCCAGTCCAACCCCATTCTGCCAAGAAGCAGGAATATTGCATTCAAATCTCCCCTGACAGATGGCCATCCAGCCCATGGTAAATGTGGGCAATGGAGGCAGAAATCCTGGGGCCAACAGGTCTGTTTGTGGACCTCTCCTGAAGTCCCGGGATTTTTTGCCCCTGATTAAAACCCGTGATTTGCTGCTCTCTGGAAGTGCCCAGAGTTAAAGCGAAGCTTAGACCCAATTCTTTTCTATCAAGAAATGTAGTTCTTATACATTTTTAAATAAACCTTTTTGAAACTTTAAAGATTGTACTCTTTGCCTCATAAGCTCAAGAATTCTTTTTGCAACCATAACACTTCACCTTCTGTTTGCGGTGAGCAGATGGATAAGTTGAGTGTCCTGTTTGTATTTTTGGGTGCTCTGCTATTCTGGGAGAATTCCCTCTTGGTTTTCACCTTGATTTGGTCTACCTTAATTTTCTTGGGGGAAAACTTAACCCTTCAGTTCCTTTATCTCCCAGCATTTCCACACAGAGATGCCATAGATATCCTAACATGATCCAGGAAGAGAGCTGCCCATCCAATAAACATTTTGCACAGGGGCAAAACATTTTGGGAAACAAAACTTTGGCTCAAAATGGACATATTATTATTATTGCTACTAGCTGTACCCACCACACGTTGCAGTGGCCAACCTTCCCTCACTCTTTCTCCCTTTCTTTCTTTCCTTCCTTCCTTCCTTCCTTCCCTCTTTTTCTTTCACTTCTTCTTTCTTCCTTCTCTACCTGCTTCTTTTCTTGCTTCCTTTGCTCTTTGGTTCCATCCTTCCTTGTCTCCTTCCTTCCTTCCTTCCTTCCTTCCTTCCTTCCTTCCTTCCTTCCTTCCTTCCTTCCTTCTTTCTCGCTTTTATTCCTTTGCTCCTTCCTTCGCTCTTTCACTTTTTTATTTCCTTCTCTCCTTCCTTCCTTCCTTCCTTCCTTCCTTCCTTCCTTCCTTCCTTCCTTCCTTCCCCCTTTCTGTGTATGTGTTTTATGTGTGCATATATGTGTGTATATGTGTGTGTTTGTGTACATATGTGGTTTTGTGCATGCATTGTATTGTATTTTGGCTTTTTAGGCTTTTTAAGTCTCTTCTGTTGTATTTTTAAGTGTTTTTTTTTTGAGTGATGGTCACTCAGTGGCCTGAGAGGTGTATTGTGTCCAAATTTTGTGTCAATTCGTCCAGTGGTTTTTGAGTTATGTTAATCCCACAAACGAACATTACATTTTTATTTATAGAGATTGTATTATTATTATTATTATTATTATTATTATTATTATTATTATGCTCATTATGTTTATTTATACCTCACTTTTTCTCTCCACAAAGGAGACTCAAATCATTTTAGGCCCAGAAGAGTGGAGATTATCACAATCTCAAAGTGGTGTAATTCCACTTTAACGCGTATTGTTGCCTTCGGTTGAATCTTGGGATTTCTAGCTTAGGGAGAGCCCTTTAAATGTCTCATCCCTACACGACAATCCCAGAATTCCACAAAAGGCAACCATACAGGGGGATAAGAGTGGTTTAAGGTGTCGTGTGATAATCTCCCAGTTGCGTCTTGGTGCAATAAGGGCTGGTTTGATGCAGGAAAGGTGACGTTTTCCAATTCCGACTAGAGGAGTGAACTGTTCTCGCTTCCCGCCTCCTTCCCTCTGGGGCTCAATGGCCAGCAAAGGGTCATGGGCTGAGTCCAAAGGCTTGTCCGTCTCCAGGGAGAAGGTCCTTCATCCCGCCCTTCCAATCCTCCGAACCATCGGAGAGTTCAGAAGGGTTGGGGGAGATTATGCAGCGAGTCCCTTGTTCCTCCAACGGGATTTCGCAGCACAAAAGAATACTAATGCCCGTTGCCTTTTGTGGAAACCACTCAAGTTCATCAGTTTTACAAAGGAGAGAAATTAAATCAAGATTTAATTGG
This sequence comes from Anolis sagrei, assembly GCF_037176765.1. NCBI lineage: Eukaryota > Metazoa > Chordata > Lepidosauria > Squamata > Anolidae > Anolis > Anolis sagrei. The sequence goes on along the minus strand of NC_090027.1, from coordinate 45,546,253 downwards.
GAGATGGATGTTTTATTCATGCGACTATCCACCAGAGGAACCGGTTCTGCGGAAGGTAAAGACCAAAAAGGGAAGAAAAACACCCCCCAAAAAACGACTCACTCCTTTTGAAAAGTTGTTTCTCTCTGATTAAACAGAGCGAGTCTCCCACTTCAAAGCCGGCGCACCTTTCATGTATTTTAAATGCTCCGACAGCTTGTCCCGATGCTTCAGTTGGGACTCGGGGAGGTCAAAGGGCACGGCTCCGTTCTGCACGGCTTTCAACAGGTTGCAAAGCAGGAGAGCAAAGGTTCAGCAGCCGGGAGGTCCTCAGGTGGGTCCCTCAGAGGCACCAGGAAGGCAGACTGAACTCGGTGTCTTGCACAACTGATGACAAACCATCATGAATGTGATTGTCCTGCTTCTTGGCAGAATGGGGTTGGACTGGATGGCCCACGAGGACTCTTCCAACTCTAGGATTCTATGATTCTATGTGGAGGCAGACCCCAACCTCTATGTGTCAAGGAGATCTTCCCCAATGTAGACCAAAGTTGTCCAACTGAAGATAAACCAACATGAATGTGATTGTCCTGCTTCTTGGCAGAATGGGGTTGGACTGGAGGGCCCACGAGGACTCTTCCAACTCTAGGATCCTATGATCCTATGTGGAGGCAGACCCCAACCTCTATGTCTCAAGGAGATCTTCCCCAATGTAGACCAGAGTTGCCCAACTGATGATAAACCAACATGAATGTGATTGTCCTGCTTCTTGGCAGAATGGGGTTGGACTGGATGGCCCACGAGGACTCTTCCAACTCTATGATCCTATGTGGAGGCAGACCCCAACCTCTATGTGTCAAGGAGATCTTCCCCAAGGTAGACCAGAGTTGTCCAACTGAAGATAAACCAACATGAATGTGATTGTCCTGCTTCTTGGCAGAATGGGGTTGGACTGGATGGCCCACAAGGACTCTTCCAACACTAGGATTCTATGATTCTATGTGGAGGCAGACCCCAGCCTCTATGTGTCAAGGAGATCTTCCCCAATGTAGACCAGAGTTGTCCAACTGATGATAAACCAACATGAATGTGATTGTCCTGCTTCTTGGCAGAATGGGGTTGGACTGGATGGCCCACGAGGACTCTTCCAACTCTAGGATTCTATGATTCTATGTGGAGGCAGACCCCAACCTCTATGTGTCAAGGAGATCTTCCCCAATGTAGACCAAAGTTGTCCAACTGAAGATAAACCAACATGAATGTGATTGTCCTGCTTCTTGGCAGAATGGGGTTGGACTGGATGGCCCACGAGGACTCTTCCAACTCTAGGATCCTATGATCCTATGTGGAGGCAGACCCCAACCTCTATGTCTCAAGGAGATCTTCCCCAATGTAGACCAGAGTTGTCCAACTGAAGATAAACCAACATGAATGTGATTGTCCTGCTTCTTGGCAGAATGGGGTTGGACTGGATGGCCCACGAGGACTCTTCCAACTCTATGATCCTATGTGGAGGCAGACCCCAACCTCTATGTGTCAAGGAGATCTTCCCCAAGGTAGACCAGAGTTGTCCAACTGAAGATAAACCAACATGAATGTGATTGTCCTGCTTCTTGGCAGAATGGGGTTGGACTGGATGGCCCACAAGGACTCTTCCAACACTAGGATTCTATGATTCTATGTGGAGGCAGACCCCAGCCTCTATGTGTCAAGGAGATCTTCCCCAATGTAGACCAGAGTTGTCCAACTGATGATAAACCAACATGAATGTGATTGTCCTGCTTCTTGGCAGAATGGGGTTGGACTGGATGGCCCACGAGGACTCTTCCAACTCTAGGATTCTATGATTCTATGTGGAGGCAGACCCCAACCTCTATGTGTCAAGGAGATCTTCCCCAATGTAGACCAGAGTTGCCCAACTGATGATAAACCATCATGAATGCAATTGTCCTGCTTCTTGGCAGAATGGGGTTGGACTGGATGGCCCACGAGGACTCTTCCAACTCCAGGATTCTATGTGGAGGCAGACCCCAACCTCTATGTGTCAAGGAGATCTTCCCCAATGTAGACCAGAGTTGTCCAAAGAAGATTGCAAATTTGGGATTCCAGCTTCCAGAATCCTTAACTGCTTTGGCCAATAATGCTTTGAAACATGATTTTTATTTCTGAGTTATAAATGTCATTTCATAACTGTTTCCGTCACTCTACAGCACATTTTGATCTAGTTTTTCAATTGATATCTCATAATCAAGTCTCAACCAATTCAACCTTGTTTGTGGCAGCCACAAAAACAACGTTTCCAGAGAAGAACAATTACTTTCAAAGGAAGGACTGTACAATTAAACAGGAAATGACACTATCAAACAGAAAAAAACTAATTTTGCTACATGGTATAATCAAGGATTCCAGGAGCTGAAGTCCAAAACACCTGGAGGTCCAAAGGTTGGGCACCACTGATGTAGACCAATGTTTCCCAAAAGTGGATCTTTCAGGTGTTTTTGAGTTCAGCTCTCAGAATCCCTAAGTATTAGCCAAAGCAGCTGAGGATCCTGAGAGCTGAGGTCCAAAACATCTAGAGGACTAGAGTTTGATGTAGACCAATAGGTTGCCAGCCAGTAGTATAGCTATGGTTGTTGTTGTGTGCCTTTGGGTCATTTCCAACTTATGGGGACCCTCGGATGACTCCATCACAGGGTTTTCATGTTCAGATGGGATTTCCTTTGGCCTTCATTTGAGGCCAAGAGAGTGTGGCTTGCCCAAAGTCACCCAATTCGAATCTTGGGTGTCCACAGTCATCATCCAACGCCATGTTGGTTCTCTATAATGGTGATGGAGAGGGAGCAAAACAAAGGCATTGACCCTTTTCCCAAATAAACAGGATGTCTTCCCAAGTGAAATTGTCCATCCTTTCCAACTTGCAGTGATCCGAAACCTCAGTTGAGCCTTGACAGCACACAGTTGAGGCATCCCAAGAAGAGGAGAAGGTCAAGCAAGGAAAAGTGAGTAAATGCAACCAGTAGAAAAGAAGTACGCATGGATTTCTGTGACCCCCCCCCCCCCTCTGTGCAATTTTAGAAATGTGGGGACTAAAAGAAGTCTCATTTGGGGGAGTAATATCCTATGGCTTCACTACTGAAATTGCTCCTTCCAAAAAAAGCCTTCAGCTGGATCAACACTACCATATAATGCAATATGAACTGCATTAAATGGCCAACCCTTATAATGAGTTCAATGCAGTTCTAACTGCATTATGTGGGTCTACACTCACCACATAATGCCATTCAAACTGCATTGTTTGGCAGTGTAGATCCAGCCTTAGAAAGCCCTCCGGTTATATTGTGCATTATATTTGAGGCCCAGGCGGGTTGGGAGGTGATAGCAATGCTTTCCATCCGTCAATCAATCAATCACAATTGTGAAACGGTTGGATATCTCGCTTGCATAAGGGAACCAAAACTGGAACATTTTAAAAGCAGTTGAAAAAGTGAGACGGCAGAGGATTAATTGGAACTGACTTCCTAACCGAGATGGTTGGAGGGTACAGGATTCTGCCTCTGATATACATCAAGCGGCCTTTTAGACCACAGCCATCCTCACTCCATTAAGGGAACAGGATCGACACCCAGAGTAACGGCAACTTTGACGATTCACGTTTCCTTCCCTTCCAAAGAAATGGTGAATGAATAGTCAGTCCCCCAAATGTTGGAGTGGAGGAAGGACCATGTCCAGCCCGGTTTTTCTTGCCTCTCCTGCGGGGTTTGGACACAAAAGGGCTCATTGTTCATCCCGAAGGCGGGCGAGGACTCCATCCCTCCCATCCTTGGCGGTTCCTTGCGGTGCCCTTCAGAACGAGCCGTGCCAGCGGTGCTTCCTCGGGAGGTGACGCCGCAGCTGCCTTTGGGGATCCGGGATCTTTGTTACCAGAAGGACACACAAAAAGAAACATACGTTCTCCCGGAGGCTCATTATTCACACAATCCCAGGCCTCGCGCAGGCGGTGCGGTGACTTTGGAAAACGAACAATCTTATCTCCCGGGTGAAAAGAACCATTTGTTGTTTACCGTCCAGGAGAGAACGCTCACAATAGGAGCAGGGAAACTTGGAGAATGGCTCCGCGTACGCTGATGGATGAGCTCTGAAAGAAAGGCAAGGAAGGAGAGAGACTTCTCTTTGGGGCTCAGGTGGCTCTGGTGAGAGAGGCACGCTTTGGAGCTCACCGCATTGGCCATTCGGGGGGCCAGGTGGTACCCAAATGTTGGACATCCAGAGCCTTGTCTTCTTGGAATGGCTATTGTTAAACTTAGCAGCGGTTGTATTGTCTATACATTGCTGTTCTTGCTGTTGCTGTGTGCCTTCATTGTTTCTGTGCTGGTCTGGGGTTTTCTGGACAAGCCTTAGGTCAAGAGGGACTTTGCCATCGCCTTGCTCTGAGGCTGAGAGAGTGAGGCTTGTTTACATTACTGGGGCTTGTTTACACCGTCTTCAAGAATCACTTCCAACCTTCCGATGGCTATGCATTGTCTCCTGCCTTAAAATTGGCTCCGGTTTATGACAACCTACAATTTCCTTGGCAGGATTTATTCAGAAGAGGTGGATCATCACCTGGCTCTATACTTCCCAATTGCTAATTCGGTTACAACAGAGAGGAAACAAACAAGGACAGCTAATCACCTCTCAACAAAAGTTTGCTCTAAGCACTGTCAGGCCATTATATGCTAATCAAGGTGGTCAGTTGAAACATTCACATCTAGCTCCAGCAGACAAGAGTCCTTTGTCCCACCCTGGTCATTCCACGGATATATAACCCCTTTTCTAGTTCCAACAGACCTCACAACCTCTGAGGATGCTTGCCATAGATGCAGGCCAAAGGTCAGGAGAGAATGCCTCTAGAACATGGCCATATAGCCCGAAAAAACCTACAACAACCCAATTCGGTTATTGTTTGGGACTCTCTCCACCATCTCTTCAGGAGGCCCCCAATGTTGGTCACCTATAGCCTTACCATCCTTCAAGAGCCTGAGATTTGAGGGCCAAAACTGAGACTTGGGACCTTATCACACAAACCTTGAGGAGCATCAGGGACCACCATATGTTTATCAAAGGGAATTGTTCTGTTAAATAACCAATTGTCCCATTTCATGTTCTGCCTTCCCATCACATGTGTTACTCATGTCCTGAACCATTAAATGGAGAATCCTTTTCTCTGCCCTCTCTGTATTGTTTTTTTTTAAAGTCAGGGATAACTTCAATATCAAAACACAAAATACTATGGACCTCATAGAATCATAGAATAGAATCATGGAATCCTAGAGTTGGAAGAGACCTCCTGTGCCATCATCCGGTCCAACCCCATTCTGCCAAGAAGCAGGAAAATTGCATTCAAAGCACCCCTGACAGACGGCCATCCAGCCTCTGCTTAAAAGCTTCCAAAGAAGGAGCCTCCACCACACTCCCTCCGGGGCAGAGAGTTCCACTGCTGAACGGCTCTCACAGTCAGGAAGTTATAGAATCATAGAATCAAAGAGTTGGAAGAGACCTCATGGGCCATCCAGTCCAACCCCATTCTGCCAAGAAGCAGGAATATTGCATTCAAAGCACTCCCGACAGACGGCCATCCAGCCTCTGTTTAAAAGCTTCCAAAGAAGGAGCCTCCACCACACTCCGGGGCAGAGAGTTCCACTGCTGAACGGCTCTCCTTACAGTCAGGAAGTTCTTCCTCATGTTCAGGTGGAATCTCCTCTCTTGTAGTTTGAAGCCATTGCTCCATTGCGTCCTAGTTTCCAGGGAAGCAGGAAACAAACTTGCTCCCTCCTCCCTGTGGCTTCCTCTCAGGACAAAGGTCCTGATTGTACGTTTGTTTATATTGCAATGGTGAAGATTAAAGTCTCCTGATATTTTGGATGAAAACCTGAATCCACGAGTTTACTAAACAATGCGTAGATAAGGTCAGATGCTGGCAGTTGGATTCTTCTGATAGCTGGGGAGGAGCATGTTTTTTGCTGTGAAAGGACTCTGCTATGTATTTTGATTGCTTCTGGGACACTTGCTATGCAGCTTGCAGCAGTTCAGGGAGGTCGCGATTTGGAAACTATCAATCACTTCACAGACCCATCCTGCAACAAGGAAGCCATTCAGTCCTGGGCAACAGAAGCAAACTTTGCTTGGAACAGCATTGTCCTTCTATGCGTGGAAGCTTCTTGGCACCTCCAAGACTTTGCAGTGAACCTCAGCCAAGCTTCCAATTTGCCAAGCCAATTCCCAGCCGGACACGGTTCAGCAAGACCGGCCAAAGCAGCCCAGGACCCGAGTCCATTCACCAGTCCGCCTGGCAAGCATCCGCTCCTTCGGCCTCTTCGGACCCTGGTTTGTGAGCCTCCTTCTCCCATTGTTCGCTCGGCAGCTGGACCCCTGCATCTGCGCCGAGCGGAAGATAATTATAATAATTAACGGAGAACTTGCGAACTTGTCAAACGGGTAATTATGAACCACGGGGACTTTTTTATCATTCATAGACACTGCTCAGGAGTAAAATAACGAAGTAAGAACCGTCACGGAAAGACTCCTTTTTTGATCCAAAGCAGCACTGGAGGTGTTTGCCAGCTCTGGCCCTTTTGGGGTTGCCCATCCTCTCCTGCCGAGACCCTGAAGAGGCCAGATAAGCATGGCTCTGAATTGGCAACGTCTGGCATCCTGTTTCGTTTCAGCCAAAACAGTGCAAGTGCAAGGAGGATCTCCTGGAGAATTAATGCGGTCTGGCACCACTTTGACTGCTATGGCTCAATGCTATGGAATCCTAGGAGCTGTAGCTTGGTGGGCAGAGAAGGCTGAGGACCTTGCAAAAGGACCACTCCCAGGATTGCATAGGGCTGAACTCAAGGGGTGCAACACAGCCCTTTTGAAAGGCATTGGGCAACAATAGGGCTCTGGTCATTTGTTTACAGAACCCAAGCTCAAGCTGTCAGGGTACAAAGCGATCTGCCGAGCTGCAAGCTCAAATGCTGTCACTTGCTTGCTGGCTTATTTATGGAAGCCCCCCAGGACCCCCGAGGCTATGCGCAATGCCAGCCACTGCTAAAACATTAAACATGTGACTAAAACCCCATTAAACATAATTGTAACACCAAAGACAGGTCATAAACAGTTGGAAGCAAGCAACATGGAAACAACAGTGAGGCTTAATGTCAACAAGCAAAGACCTTGGGTGCGTCTACACTGTAGAACGATTGCAGTATAGGCACCACTTTGACTGCCACGGCTCAATGCTATGGCATCCTGGGAGTTGCAGTGTGGGGAGGCCACAGCACTCTTTGGCACGGATGGCTCAAGGCCTTGCAAAACTACAACTCTCATAGTATTGAGCCATGGAAGTTAAAGTGGAATCGTCCAACTGAATTGATTCTAGAGTGTTGTTGTTGTTCATTCATTCAGTCGCTTACGACTCTTCGTGACCTCATGGACAGAGCTTCCTGTTGGCCTTCTGTCATCACCACCCCCATGGTCTCCTTCAAGGTCAATCCAGTCACTTCAAGGATGCTATCCATCCACCTTGCCCTTGGTCGGTCCCTCTTCCTTTTTCCTTCCACTTTCCCCAGCATCATTGTCTTCTCCAAACTTTCCTGTCTCATGATGTGGCCAAAGGACTTCCTCTTTGCCTCTCATCCATCTCCTTCCCTCCAATGAGCAGTCGGGCTTTATTTCCTGGAGGACGGACTGATTGGATCTTCTAGTGGTCCAAAGCACTCTCAGAACTCTCCTCCAGCACCACAGTTCAAAAGCATCTCTCTTCCTTTGCTCAGCCTTCCCAAAGGTCCAGCTCTCATATTCGTAGGTGACTACGGGGAATACCATGGCTTTGACTACGCGGATCTTCGTTGCCAGTATGATGCCTCTACTCTTCACTATTTTATCGAGATTGGACATTGCTCTCCTCCCAAGAAGGAAGCATCTTCTGATTTCCTGGCTGCAGTCTGCTTCTGCGTCTAGAGTGTAGGTGTAGGCTAAGTGAAATATCTGTGTCCTTGCTGTATGCTGGGTCCTCCAAAGGGATGAATGGCTTCCACAGATGTGTAGGAAAGGCCCTGCTTGGTGTATCCAAAAGCTTAGCCTAACAGAGACTCCACTTTAGATGGAGTCTTTTTAGGTGGACTTTGGATGCGAAGAAGATCTTATGAAAAGGCTTTGTTTTTGGAATCCATACAAAACTCCAGCAACAAGTTAAAGGATATCCTAGCAGTACATCTTCCCTCCTCCTCTGCTTCTTCATCTTCTTTCTCCTCCTCTTCCCTCTCCTCTTCATCCACCTCTTCTTCCTTCTCTTCTTCCTCTTTTTCCTCCTCCTCTTCTTCCTCTCTTCTTCTTCCACTTCTTCTTCCTCCTCCTCCTCTTCCTTCCCCTCCTCCTCCTCCTCCTCTTCTTCTCCTCTTCTTCCACTTCTTCTTCCTCCTCCTCCTCCTTTTCCTCCTCCTCTTCTTCCACTCCTTCCTCCTCTTCCTCCTCCTCTTCCTCCTTTCTTCTTCCTTCCTTCCTTCCTTCCCTCCTCCTCCTCCTCCTCCTCTTCTTCCACTTCTTCTTCTTCCTCCTCCTCCTTTTCCTCCTCCACTTCTTCCACTTCTTCCTCCTCCTCCTCTTCTTCCTCTCTTCTTCTTCCACTTCTTCTTCTTCTTCCTCCTCCTCCTCCTCCTTCCCCTCCTCCTCCTCTTCCTTCCCCCCCTCCTCCTCCTCCTCCTCCTCCTCCTCTTCTTCTCCTCTTCTTCCACTTCTTCTTCCTCCTCCTCCTTTTCCTCCTCCTCTTCTTCCACTCCTTCCTCCTCCTCTTCCTCCTCCTCTTGCTCCTTTCTTCTTCCTTCCTTCCTTCCTTCCCTCCTCCTCCTCCTCTTCTTCTTCCACTTCTTCCTCCTCCTCCTCCTCCTCCTCCTTTTCCTCCTCCACTTCTTCCACTTCTTCCTCCTCCTCCTCTTCTTCCTCTCTTCTTCTTCCACTTCTTCTTCCTCCTCCTCCTCTTCCTTCCCCTCCTCCTCCTCCTCCTCTTCTTCTCCTCTTCTTCCACTTCTTCTTCCTCCTCCTCCTCCTTTTCCTCCTCCTCTTCTTCCACTCCTTCCTCCTCTTCCTCCTCCTCTTCCTCCTTTCTTCTTCCTTCCTTCCTTCCTTCCTTCCTTCCCTCCTCCTCCTCCTCCTCCTCTTCTTCCACTTCTTCTTCTTCCTCCTCCTCCTTTTCCTCCTCCACTTCTTCCACTTCTTCCTCCTCCTCCTCTTCTTCCTCTCTTCTTCTTCCACTTCTTCTTCTTCCTCCTCCTCCTCCTCCTTCCCCTCCTCCTCCTCTTCCTTCCCCTCCTCCTCCTCCTCCTCCTCCTCCTCTTCTTCTCCTCTTCTTCCACTTCTTCTTCCTCCTCCTCCTTTTCCTCCTCCTCTTCTTCCACTCCTTCCTCCTCCTCTTCCTCCTCCTCTTGCTCCTTTCTTCTTCCTTCCTTCCTTCCTTCCTTCCCTCCTCCTCCTCCTCCTCCTCCTCTTCTTCTTCCACTTCTTCCTCCTCCTCCTCCTCCTTTTCCTCCTCCACTTCTTCCACTTCTTCCTCCTCCTCCTCCTCTTCTTCCTCTCTTCTTCTTCCACTTCTTCTTCCTCCTCCTCCTCCACCTCTTCCTTCCCCTCCTCCTCCTCCTCCTCTTCCTTCCCTTCCTCCTCCTCCTCCTCCTCCTCCTCCTCCTCCTCCTCTCCAGCTCAGAGATATAAATAGCAAGGCGGAATTTGGAAGCCACGCCGCCCAACTTTTCTTCTTAATTTCCAAGTTCAAACATGCACAAAATATTTATCTGGAAAACAGCCGCCCATGCAGCGCCAAGCTGTGCAAATAATTAGTTATCTTAAAGCCGTTTCACACCTGCGAGGAACGGTTGTCGGTGGGTCTTATTCAATTTATTATTATTTTAATCACATCTTTGTGGAACTGATGTTCTGACTGAGCGGCTCGGGGTGGGCAGTCGGGCCGGATCAATACCATCCGCAGAAAATGTCTCCTGACACCCATGTAAATCTACTGGAGATCATAAAAGCCGGCTAGGAAGAAAGCACAGCTTCAGAGAGAGGCGAGGAAGAGGAGAGCCAGGGAGGGAGGAGATGGGTTTGAGGCAGGAGGGACTGCCATCCCAAGAGAGCATGGCCACTGAAAGCCATCCGGGTCACATGGGGTTAGGGCGCCATTCCCTTGGTCAATCCTTGCCACGATGGCACCGTCTTCTTGCTGGGTGCCCTTCTTTCCCCAGTGTAAACCTACCCCTGGGTTTTGCATCCTGTCCTCCCAAGTAACATCCCAACACACAAACTGCTACATCACGTTGACTCCACCTTGCCATGATCTCGGACTAGAGCTGCACAGAGTATTCATTACACTTCTGTTCCTGGGTTGTAAATGTCATTTCCTAGTTACTTCTATCACCAAAAAATAGGAAAAGTTGATTAGACTGCCAAAACTTTGTTTTTGTGGGAGGGACATCCTGCTATAGCACATTTTACTATAGCTTTTCAATGAATCTCTCCTAGAGTCTCAACCAATTCATGTGCTCATCTCAGGTTTTACTGCAGAGGAGTTCATACTTCTTGCAAAGGTTCCAGTGCACCACTGCATCTAGCCTGTTGGTGGTGGTGGTGTTGTTGTTTATATTGTTGTTGTTGTTGTGGTTGGGAACAGTTCCTCAGAAGTGCTGGATCTAAACAAGGAAGATGCTACCTCTTCTTGGCCAAAGGTCAATGTTTCTGCCAAGATCCAACATCTCTCATGTTCATGTTTCTTGATCATTGGTGTCAGGTGTTGTCTTCATTGGTCTCTATGGTCATGATCCCCCAACTTTGGTCCTCCAACTGTTTTGAACCTCAGTTCCCAAAAGACCCAACCAGATTGGCCAACTATCAGGGATTCTGGGAATTAATGTCCAGAACACATGGAAGGCCAACGTTTGGGAAAGACATTTCTAGAGCATTTGGGTTGAATCCTCTCACTTTGTGATCTAGAGAGGCCTTGTTGGACCTGAGAAGGGTGACCAGACTGGCCCAAGGTTTGGAAACCAGGCTATATTAGGACACAGAGCTGTGTTTAAACATTTGAAAGGAAGTCCAATTGAAGAGGGGAAATGCTTCTTTTCTTCAGCTCCAGTGACCAGGACCAAATGGGACCATGGATTCAAAATTCAGGAAAGGAGATTCCATTTAAACATTAGGAAAAACTCCATCGTACCCATGCATGTCCCTTGATGCCTGCGCATAATCCATGCTCTAAAGTCAAGTAACACATCCCGTCTCTGAAATGTATCTAATGCAGATATGAGTTGTGGATCTCAAATGGGGACTCGCACAGTTGACAAATGGCAATCCACAAAATTATGACCTAAGGAAGGGTCCACCTGAACATTAGGAAGAACTTCCTGACTTTAAGAGATGTTCAACAGTGGAACTCTCTGCTTTGGAATCCATTGGTAGCTCCTTCTTTGGAGGCTTTAAAAACAGAGACTGGATGGCCATCTGTCCGGGTGCTTTTTGGTGCTTTTCCTGCCTGGCAGAAGGAGGTTGGACTAGATGGCCCTTTTGTGGGTCCCTTCCAACTCTATAGAGTAATATAGATGGCCTGGGAGTCCAGTAAAGTCTCCTTCAGCAGAGGCTGGGTGGCCATCTGTTGGAAGGGCTTTAACAGTGTCCTTCCATCATTGTCATCATCATCATCATCATCACCATCATCAATACCCAGCTTTCTCTCTCTTCAAGGAGACTTTATAGCAAAAAGACGTTGGACTCTATGATTCCCTGAAATATGGAGAGCTGGGATCCTTCCACACGATCCAATTACAGCAGCATGATTCCACGTTAATTGCCTCTGGAAACCTGGGTTTTGCAGCCTGATAAGGCCCTTTTTGTCCTCCCCTTTGAGAATTATTTATTTATTGATTTGCTATATTTCTATACCGCCCTTCTCAGCCTGAGGGTGACTCAGGGCGGTTTACAAAACCGGCACAAATCGATGCCACAATAATATAAACAGTCAAAAGCATTTAAACATCCATAAAATTCCATAAACAATAAAATCAATCCTCCATATCTAATTTCCAGAATCTCTGAAAACATAAATCCTCCGTATCTAATTTCCAGAATCTTTATCCGATTGCAATTGTCCAGCCGTTCTGAGGTCAAGTAATTATTCACTTCATTGCATTTGAGAAAGCCTGCTCACAAAGCCAGGTTTTGACTTTTTTTTGGAATGTTAGGAGAGTGGGAGCTGATCTAATATCTCTGGGGAGGGCGGTCCATAGCCGAGGGGTCACCACTGAAAAGGCCCTGTCTCTTGTCCCCGCCAACCGAACCTGTGAAGAAGGCAGGACAGAGAGCAGGGCCTCTCCAGAAGATCTTAAATTCCTGGATGGTTCATAAGGAGAGATACGTTAGGACAGATAAGCAGGGTGTAATGAACTCATACCTTTGCTTCGTAGGCCACAGCCTGGAAGTCAGTGAGCTGGCCTCCATGTTGGGAAGGCAGCTCAGCATGGCAGACATGTTGGTAAAGGCAGAGAGGCAAGGGGAGGAGTCAGCTAACTCCTGATTGGTTCAGACCCCAAGGGGAGGAGTTGAAGGAGAGTGTAGATAGGCTGTCATTTCTGACAGAAGGGAGAGAGAAGGATTTAATCTAGCAGAGAAAGATTAGGATTTCAGACAGGGAGAAGAGTTTCTTAGTGAGCTAGGAATTAGCCTGTTAGGGAATAATTAAAAAGCAAGTGCTTCTGTATAGCTTGACTAGGGCAGTCAAAGTGAAGACTTGTTTACTTGTATTAGGACAGAATACAAGTGGGTTTATTTCCCTAAAGTTTAGAGTAGTCCAGCGAAAACCTAGATACTCTGGAAGGCAGCCAGGGGTGGCTGACCAAAGAAATGCACTGTTACATGTTACAGGATAGTGTGAGGAAAGTAGCTCATGTTAAGGAAAAGTTACTCCTTCTAAAGAAACCATTTGCTTGATAAGTCTGTGCTTCAGAAACAAACTATGCATTGTACCTCTCAGTAATGAGTTGTCTGCTTCAAATATTTCAATAAACCTGTTCTCTAGTTAACTGTTAACCTGCCTCAGCCTGGTTTCATCATACAAAGTTAGATCCAGTCAGCCTCCACATCTCCACAGTTCAGTCACCAGAAAGGGAGCCAAAAGGAAGAACCAGTGTATAGGCACATTTTACTTCTAGTACAACAACAAGACAATTCCTCAAACGTAATTGGGGGTGGTGGCAGCAAAACTACCATTACACACACACTGTTCTCTCTCATCACCAGTAATTCCCTCCTAGACCAAGAACAAGCCACGAGAGTCAAGGCATAGACCCACCCAGAGGGAAAGTGTTCTTGCCATACATCAAGGGAACCACTGACCGCAGAGGGAAGCTGATGAGGAAACACAACATACAAACTATCCACAGACCCACCAGGAAAATCCAACAAATGCTTCGTTCAGCAAAGGACAAGAGGGATCTTCTCACCTCTGCAGGAGTCTACCATTGTATACCATGCAGCTGTGGACAAGTCTACATAGGGACCACCAAACGCAGCATTGCCCAAACACGCATCAAGGAACATGAAAGGCACTGCAGACTACTTCAACCAGAGAAGTCAGCCATAGCAGAGCACCTGAGGAACCGGCCTGGACACAGCATTTTATTTGAGAACACAGAAATGCTGGACCACCCTCACAACCACCATGTCAGACTACACAGAGAAGCCATTGACATCCACAAGAAGCATGTGGACAATTTCAACATAAAGGAAGAAATCATGAAAATGAACAAAATCTGGCTACCAGTACTAAAAAAGTCTAAAATTACAACAGCAAAACAGCAGAGAGGAAACAACCAGGCACATCTTAACACCTCTCAACAGAAGATTTTCCCAGGCTCAGCCAGGCCTTCAAATGCTAATGAAGGTGATCAGTTGAAACATTCACACCTAGCTGCAGCAGAGAAGAGCCCTTTGCCCCACCCCAGCCATTCCACAGATATATAAACCCATTGTCCTAATTCCAACAGACCTCACTGCCTCTGAGGATGCTTGCCATAGATGCAGGTGAAACGTCAGGAGAAATGCCTCTAGAACATGGCCCTATAGCCCGAAAAACTCCACAAGAACCCTCCTATATTGTTTACACAGGGCCAGAACTGAATCTAAATTTCCCTTCCCTTAACTACAAATCCCAGGATTCCTTAGCTCGTTTCTTTCACAACTCGATCATGCCTGGTATGAAAGGTGTAGAAGTAGAAGAATAGCCACAAACACAGGTAACCAACTAGGTAGACTTAACCCTTTCCCACCTTTTGCTCTGGGAGAAAGCCCTGCCCTGCCCGTTGCCACCCCCATCTCTCATTAATTACAATGCGAGGAAGAAGAAGAAGAAAAACATAAACGCACCTATTAGAAAGTGGCTTTACCTGCTCCACTGGATAATTAAAAGGTACCTGGAGCCATGAAGACCTTTTTTCCCCCCATTATGTTATAAACCCAGAAACAATTAACTGTGGCAGGCTATCTGATGGAGAAGAAAATATTAATAGGGAAAGCGGAGGAGGAGGAGGAGGAGGAGGAGGAAGGGGAGGAGGAGGAGGAGGAGGAGGAGGAGGAGGAGGAGGAGGAGGAGGAGGAAGGGGAGGAGGAGGAAGGGGAGGAGGATGGGAACTTCATTAAATGCTCCCACTCTCCATGGTTTCCGACACGGTTCGGCACTTGCGTCTCCTTTAGTAACTTCAGAGTTGACCCAAGGTTGTCCAAAGGTCTCCAAGACCATCACGAGTGCAAAGGACGCAGGTCCGAGTCGCAGGGAAGGACATCTTTGAAAAAGACAAGAGTTTCCTCGCCAACCTGCCAAGACGGGAGGCTTCTAATGAGCCCCGAGTTTGATCTCCTTCCCAGTTATTATTGTCCCTTCATCTCACATGAAAGCCCTCTTTCCGGTGCCGCTTTGGTGATGTTCGGGCCACGACTGGCTCCTCTCCGCCGTCCGAATAGTTAATTTCTTCCCTGCGAAAAGTCTCGGCCGGCGATGTTCAAACTCTCCTTTTGAATGGAACTCTTATAAAAAAGTGATTTCTGGCTTTGTAAAGGCCCTTTCAGGCTGCCGCTGATTGAAGTGGATCTCCGGCGCTGATAACAAAAGACAGACAAGGCATTAGGCCTGAATGCATCCCAACCGCGCACGGCGTCATTCCTCCCAACGTCTTTCATGCCCCGCCGCACATTAAAACTCTGTTTGTATTTATGGTAAACAGCCATTGATCAGAGCTGCCATCTCCCAGCTTCATCTCCAATATATATACATATAGGGTACGGTGCTGTGATAAGACACAAGGGTTGCTTTTGAACTTATATATATTTTCAAAAAAAAATTCCTTTCCGGACATGATAAAAATCATGCGGCATGGATATTTCTCAAACCGAGCTTGCATCGGGCGAATTAGCAACATTTTAAGGCAAAGCTCAATTAAGTTGGGAACTGAAATGGATAATTCCATTAAGGAGAGTTGAGTCGCCACATCTGCCCTATGGAGACGGTTGGCTTTGGCACACTCTTTGTGTTTCGCTCTTTCATAGACCAGGACAAAGTTCATCAGGAAGTGCGCCTTGCAACATTTCAGAGTTGAAAAACCTGGACATGCAGTGGGTTAGATCGCAAAAAGTTATTAAAAAGTGCTGGTTTATAAAGCTATTGTCCTCCCAACCCTGCTCTATGCCTGCGAGATGTAGACTGTCTACAGACATCACATGCAACTTCTGGAATGATTCCATCAGTGCTGCCTCCAGAAAATCCTGGAAATCTCTTGGGAAGACAGGCAGGGAAACATCAGCATGCTAGAAGAAGCAAAGACCACTAGCACTGAAGCGATGCTCCTCCGCAATCAATTCCACTGGATCGGCCACCTTGTCCGGATGCACAACCACCGTCTCCCAAAGCAGTTGCTCTACTCTGAACTCAAGAATGGAAAACGGAATGTTGGTGGACAGGAAAAGAGATTGAAAAATGGACTCAAAGCCAACCTTAAAATCTCTGACATAGACACTGAGAACTGGGAAGCCCTGGCCTGTGAGCTAGAGCAACTACAACTCCCAAATGTCACGATTCTATTTCCCCCAAACTCCATCAGTGTTCACAGTTGGGCATATTGAGTATTTGTGTAGAGTTTGGTCCAGATCCATCATTGTTTTAGTCTGCAGTGATCTCTGGATGTAGGTGAACTACAATTCCAAAACCAAAGGACACTGCCCACCAAACCCTTCCAGTGTTTTCTGTTGGTCATGGGAGAAATGTATGCCAAGTTTGGTTCAATTCCATCATTGGTGGGGATCAGAATGCTCTTTGATTGTAGGTGAACTATAAATCCCAGCAACTACAACTCCCAAATGACAAAATCAATTTTTTTGAGTGAAGGACATACATTGGGTTGTTAGGTGTCTTGTGTCCAAATTCGGTGTCAATTCATCCAGTGGTTTTTGAGTTCTGTTAATCCCACAAACAAAGATGACATTTTTATTTATATAGTTGACAGCATGTGAGCTGCCACGGCTCCATCATATGGAAACCTGGGATTTGCAGTTTGCTGTGGCCTCTGAAGGAGAAAGAGCTTACCAAGCTAAGGAGCCTCAGGATGCCATCATATGGAGCCAATGCGGAGTCAAAACTGCATTCATTTTGAATGTAGGAACTGTAGAAAACGATGTCGGCCGAGCCCTTTGGGTATTAATAAGCGCGAGGCAGATCCAACCGTAACACAACACTTACCCGGTTGTTGTGGTTATTATTGTGCTATTATTCTCAGAGTTATTTGACCTGCTTCGAACCTTTGGCGACACGACGGGTCAAGCTTCTGAATGGAAAGACTGACTTCTAACCAGCCATTTGATCCCAAATCCCAGCCAAAACGGGACCCCGGTCAAGGCCTTGGACAGACGCTGGGCACAAAGCTTTGAAGGATGAGCCTTGTTTGCTTTGCGAATGGGAGGAAAGCCCAGACAGGTTGCAAACAGGCCCGGTGCTCATTGCTCTGAGGTCAAGGCGGCCAAAGGAGACCTCTGGACACTGGCCTGAGCCTCCTTTGTGGCGTTTCCTTCTGTTTAATCCTCACCAGTTCATTAAAAGCTGACCTTCTCTGCTCCCGGTGGCCGGCGCCAATGTCCAGAGCGGGCAGGCATTATCTTTTAAAGGCCGTTAAAGTGTCCGATGATACCTCAGCGCACTTTTTATACATTTAATAGGAAGCTATCAATCACGCGGGGAAAAGAAAGGCGCGCCGGCCTCTCTATTCCCTTCTCCGACGGAAAGGTCAGGTGAGCGTCTCGGCAATTATCTCATTGTGTTTATTGATAAATCATTGGAGGCTTCATCACTGCCGAGGCCCGGCTTCGAGACAAACAGATATTTAATTAAACCCCACAAAAGGAACCAGGAGGAGAGACGTGTTCGGATGCGGCCAGCTTCGGAGACGGGCGCCAGGACTGTCGCACACCCATCGGATCCACAACGCAGCGAGAAAGAAGGAGAAGGATGCCAGTTGGAACTGTCCATCTCCCAAGAAGCTGCTCTCTGGTTGCCCTCCATTGCTTCATAATAATAATAATAGCAAAAGCATGTTTGGACTGTCTGTTTTGCCGTTTTGGGTTGCCTGACCAGGATGTGCTATGTAAAACAGGTAAAAGGAGAACACCATCCATATGGTTGTGTGTGTCAGGTGTTTTTTCTGCTTTGTTAGGGAATTTGGAACGTTTCCCAAGGTTCGGTGGAAGCAGCAGAAGACACTAGAAATGCGGAGGAAACAGAGATATGGAATGCATCTACACCAGGTTGCGGCCAGCTTTGGAAACGGGCACCAGGCTTGTTGCGCGCTCATCGGATCTGAGACGCAGTGAGAAAGAAGGAGAAGGATGCCAGTTGGAACCGTCCATCTCCCAAATGGCACCCAGAAGCCGCTCTCTGGTTGCCCTCCATCACTACATAATAATAATAATAATAACGAAAGGATGTTTGGACTGTCTGTTTTGGCTTTTCGGGTTGCCTGACCAGGATGTGCCGTGTAAAACAGGTAAAAGGAGAACACCATCCATATGGTTGTGTGTGTCAGGTGTTTTTTCTGCTTTGTTAGGGAATTTGGAACATTTTGTAAAGTTCGGTGGAAGCAGCAGAAGACACTAGAAATGCCGAGGAAACAGAGATATGGGATGCATCTACACCAAGATGCGGCCAGCTTCGGAGACGGGCACCAGGCCTGTTGCACGCCCATCGGATCCACAATGCAGCAAGAAAGAAGGAGAAGGATGCCAGTTGGAACCATCCATTTCCCCAAGCGGCGCCCAGAAGCCGCTCTCTGGTTGCCCTCCATCGCTACATAAAAATAATAATAATAACAACAAAAGGATTTTTGATCTGTCTGTTTTGCCGTTTCGGGTTGCCTGACCAGGATGTGCCATGTAAAACAGGTAAAAGGAGAACACCAATCATGTGGTTGTGTGTGTCAGGTGTATTTTCTGCTTTGTTAGGGAATTTGGAACGTTTCCTAAGGTTCGCTGGAAGCAGCAGAAGACACTAGAAATGTGGAGGAGACAGAGATATGGAATGCATTTACACCAGGATGCGGCCAGCTTCGGAAACGGGCACCAAGCCTGTTGCGCGCCCATCAGATCTGCGACGCAGTGAGAAAGAAGGAGAAGGATGCCAGTTGGAACTGTCCATCTCCCAAACGGCACCCAGAAGCCACTCTCTGGTTGCCCTCCATCGCTACATAATATTAACAATTATGAAAGGATGTTTGGGCTGTCTGGCTTATATAGGGTAAACAGGAAGCAGAACAATGGGCCACTAATTGCTGGCCTGCACTGCTGGCTAAAAGAATGTAGCTTTGCCCCGCCTCTCAAACAAAGCAACACTCAAAGTAGTTAATTTTAAACACTTACTCTGATTTCTAGTGCCCTTTAAGACAAGGCGTATCCTGAAGCAGAAGGGAACAAAATGGATTCTTGCTTCCTTAACTTCTGTGGGAGCACAACTGCACCTTGAGTTCAAGCCCTGGCATATATAGGGTAAACAGGAAGCAGAACAATGGGCCACTAATTACTGGCCTGCACTGCTGGCTAAAAGAATGTAGCCTCGCCCCACCTCTCAAACAAAGCAACACTCAAAGCAGTTAATTTTAAACACTTATTCTGATTTCTAGTGCCCTCTAAGACAAGGCTTATCCTGAAGCAGAAGGGAACAAAATGGATTCTTGCTTCCTCAACTTCTGTGGGAGCACAACTCCTCTCTCCTCCTCTTCTTCTATCTTTCTTGATCTTCTTCTACCTCCTCATTTCTCTTCTCTTCTCTTCTTCTCTTCATATCTGCCTCTTCTACCTCTTCCTCTTCTCTTTTTCTTCACCCACCTCCTCCTCTCTCATCATCTTCTTCTATTTCTTGATCTTCATCTTTTTCCTCCTTTCTCTTCATCTCTTCCTCTTCATTTTCTTCCCCTTCCTCCTTTACTTCCCCTACTCTTCCTCTCTCTTCTTCTCTCTCTCCTTCCTGGCCTTCCTCCTCTTCCTCCTTCTCCTTCTTCTTTCCAGCATCCCTCCTCCACTTTCATAACTGCTATATAAATTACCCCAGCAATTTAAAGCAAAAGAGAGCGAATGTCAGTTGAATGTGATCCAATCTTCTCCAGGAGGTGCCTTTTGTCTGGGCAGAAAACTCTCCCGTCTTCAGATGATTTAAAAAATAATAAACTAAAGCAGATGGAGGGGGAAAATGGATGAAATATAAATTAAGAGAAAAGAAGAATGGAGCAAGCGTCAATCAATAACCCTTGAATTATTGACTGCTGCAGCTATTACATTCTCATGCCCCTCTAATCTTCTGTGGGAATCTGAGGAGCGGGTCCTGGGAGCAGCCCTTTGTCCAAAGCCATCATCCGTCCCCATCCCTCCCTTTGGGGAACCCGGCCTCCGTCCCGGTGGCATTATTTCCATGGCGCATTAAATACAATCAAAAGAGCTGTCTTGAGCGCTTGCCAAGCTGTCATTTCAGCAGAGAGCCGCTGACCAGAACTTTTCATTCCCCCTTTTTGTTGGAGGAACTCAAGACAAACTTCTGCCTCTACAATATTTACATTTTTGAGTTGGGGTCACCATCAATCCAGAGAGGGCCTTCATTGATCCCTTCAAAAAGTATCTATGTCTGTGTGGTTAATATTAGATACACAGGGGCGAGGTGTGGCCATGTCTGTGTTCCTGTGGGAATGCTGGTCCAAAAGACTAAACTTCCCCAAAGTCTCATCTGAGGTAGGCCCACTGGTCCATTTCGCTTGGCCTTGAATGGCTCCTCAATGTTTTGACCTTCAGACTCCTGTGTGAATAACTTGACATGACCCCAATGCAGACCTCAGAAACCAGACAGTGTCCAACCCAAAACTTGGCCCAATGAGATGCTGGAAAACAAGTGTTGTCTTCATGGAGAACAAGCTAAACATGAGCCATGAATGTGGCGCAGCAATTGGATTTCAGGCTGCATCCAAAGGAGTCAAGCGTCCAGACTAAGGGAAGTCGTAGTGCCCTCTATTCTGCTTTGGTCAGACCTCTTCACCTGGAACCACGCTGTGTCCAGTTCTGGGCAAAGCAGTTCAAAAGAGAGATTGGAGAGTCCATTTGAGGGCGACTGAAAGGATGAAAGGTCTGGAGAGCATTAATCCCTCTGAGGAGCTTCTTAAAGAGCTGGGTCAGTTTAGCCTCAGAAGGGAAAGTTGAGGGGACATGATACCCATGTATAACTATGTGAAAGGGTGTCATAAGGAAAACATCCTGGAAACCCAATGGAGCCATGGGTTCAAATGACAGGAAAGGAGATTCAATTGAACATGAGGAAGAACTTCTTAGACCTTTTCAGCAATTGAACTCTCTGCCTCAGAGTCTGGTAGAAGCTCCTTCCTTGGAGTCTTTGAAACAGAGGCTGCATGGCCATCTGCTGGGGATGCTTTGATGTTGCTTTTCTTGCATGAAGGAAGAAAGGGGGGGTTGGATTGGATGGTCCATGCAGTCTCTTCCAACTCTATGCTTCAGTGATTCTAAAACCATCATCAAAGGGTCTCTCCAGCTGCCCATCTCAACAAGACTGGGAGATGGTTGCAGCCAGTAGTTTCCAGCATTCTTGCCTGCAGTGCCTTGGGAACCTATTGCTTGGAAGCTTGAGGAGATCCCATCAGTAGATGTATCCATCTACAATGGTGATATTCTCTCCATCCATTGCTGAAGCTACATCCAATGCTGCGATGGAAGAGCCACAGTTCAAAGCAAGCAGAGGCCACTGCTTGTCTAATTTTCTCCAAAGACATTTGGAGATGTGAATGGGGACGTTGGGTCCTTTCATCATGCATGCTTCAAAAACACAAGAATAACAGAACATACAAGCAAGGGCCTTTTAAGGTCATATGTTTTTAAAAACTACATATCTACATTTACCCACTACAACTAAATAGTGGATTGTAACACAAAAATAAAACAGATGAACAAACACTTGCATGAAACACAAAACCAACAGACAAACAAACATACCGCTGGTCTACAAACTCTCCCTCTTGATCTGATCATTATATCGCTTATTCAATCAAAACTTTATTATGGTCCAAAGACCCAATTTGCTAAGTGTTAAAAGGTACACAACTGCAAACTGATTCATAAATTGATAAGACCAATTAGGCGCTAGACAACTTGCCATGAAAGATGCTTATGAACAAGGATAAGAACACTGCTATCTCTTCTTCATTGACTCTCTTTATGTGGATGGATATATATAGATGCACAAGATACTTTCAATTCTCTCCAAAATGGTCAAAATTAAGGGTCTCTTCCTCCAGACCAGTGTTTCTCAACCTGGGGGTCGGGACCCCTGGGGGGGTTGCGAGGGGACAACAGATGGGTCGCCAAAGACCGCCAGAAACACTACTGTGTGTTGGTCATAGGGTTCTGTGTGGGAAGTTTGGCCCAATTCTATCATTGGGGGAATTCAGAATGCTCTTTGATTATAGGTGAACTATAAATTCCAGCAATTAAAACTCTCAAATGTCAAGGTCAATTTTCCCGAAATTCCATCTGTGTTCACATTTGGGCATATTGAGTCTGTGAGCCATATTTGGTCCAGATCCATCATTGTTTGAGTCCACAATTCTCTCTAGATGTAGGTGAACTACAACTCCAAAACTCAAGGTCAGTGCCCACCAAACCTTTCCAGTATTTTCTGTTAGCCATTAGAGTTCTGTATGACAAGTTTGGCCCAATTCTATCATTGGTTGGGTTCAGAGTGTTCTTTGATTGTAGGTGAACTATAAATCCCAGCAACTACAATTCTCAAATGACAAAATCAACCCCCCCCCCCTCCAACCCCACCAGTATTCAAATTTGGGCATATTGGGTAAATATTTTGCCAAATTTGGTCCAGTGAATGAAAATCTGTCCTGCATATCAGATATTTACATTACAATACATAACAGTAGCCAAATTAAGGTTATGAAGTAGCAACAAAAATAATGCTATGGTTGGGGGTCACCACAACATGACGAACTGTATTAAGGGGTCGTCACATTAAGAATGTTGAGAAACACTGTTTCAGACCGAGTTGAAGGAGGGTGTCCGCCATGGCAAAGGATCAAGGAATTTCATCTCGATCAAATTGAGCTCTCCGTGGTGCTGAATCCTACCCACAAAGTGACTTCAGCACCTTGGACAGCTCTGATAAAGTCTGTTATTGTTGAGGCCTGGAGTTTAATTCTCTGCTCCATGAATATGGAAGACGTGCGTTGCCACTGAACTGGTGGCCTTTGCTTTATTATTGGATGAATTGCCTTATAGATGCTTCTTGGCTAGTGTTTCGGTCTCTCCGGCGTAGAAAAAGACGGGGTTGAGGAAGGTTGGGTTTTACCTGATTTCTCCCTATTCTTTTTGCACCTGCAGTAAGAGGCTCTCTGCCTTTTCATTCCTTGTTGCCATGAGCATGGAAGAAGGATGGGAAGGAGAGTTAAAAGCCAGGCGTCAGCCGAGCCGCTTTCTCCCGGGCATTGTGTCCAAATAGAAAAGAAAAGGTCTGGTGGTTTTTATTATGAAGATTTACAGCTCGGAGTTATTTTCCATGGCAATTCTGTCCGGTGCATTTATGAGCGGCAATTACCGAGCATTTGGTGCTGCCCAGGAAAACAACAGGCTGGAGACAAAATTCCCGGAGTGTATCACTCAGAAGAGCAAGCACCATTGATAATAAACACCGCTGTTCATTAAGGCAAAAATAGAAAAAAAACACACAAACAAACAAGCCAGAAAGCCTTTTGTTTGCTCGGTGCTTTTTGGTCGGCCTTCTCCCTTGCCTGCCTCCTGGATGGCCATTTCAAAACATAAAAGATTACGAGGCGTTCTTTAGGTCTTTCCTCAAATGCCGGTATCTTAGTAGCTGTGCCTCCTTCCCTCTCCTCTTCCGGGAGCTGGAGCATGAAGCCTTAATGCTCTAAAATGCTCAGAGGCACAAGGTTTGGAGTGCCACGGAGATATTCTTCAGGGATCAAAGATCTCAGCGAAAGCAAAGAAATCCTTGGTTATTTGTCTGTCCATTTCTCTCATTGCTATGCAAGAATCCCCAGGTCTCACAACAAGCCATTCAAGCTGATCAGACCCCTGCATCTATGGCAGTCTCCTTCATGTTCACCTTTGCACCATATTGAAGCAGCGAGCATCTAATGAACAATAGCATATGTCTCCATTGGCCTTTATATGAGTCTGGTTGAGATGAATGGATGGAAGATGGGAAAACACTGAGATTGACACAGCCATATCTAGCAAGCTATCCTCGCAGAGCAGCATTTAGAGAATATCTAATGGATCTTCACCCATGGTCCAGCTTTCTCCTTATGCTTTTTTTGGCTTTCCAGATGTGATCGATAGTCAGACGAAGCCAAGAAATCCAGTTTCCTGTTGCCATGTCTTAATTTCAGAAGATGGATCCTGCATCAGAATGGGTTCTTCAGATGGATGGCCTAAGGTGCATCTACACTGTCGATGTAATATAGTTTGGGACCACTTTCCCTGCCATGGCTCCATACTATCAAATCATGGGATGTGTAGTTACGCAAAGTCTTCAGCTTTCTCTGCCCAGGAGTGTTAGTATGACATACATAACTACCATTTCCAGGGAAAGTGACAGGGAAAGTGGTCCCAAAGTACTTTAATTCTGCAGTATAGATGCACCCTTCTTGTTTTGCAAGAATGATTGCATTACTAAGCCTTATGTGTGACTCTTGGCACAACTGATCGTGCAACCATTTGTCCCACAAAATGAAAAAACCCATTGTGAATACTATCATTCCTGCAAAAATGGGGAAAATCCAAACTGTATAGGAAACAGACTTTGCAATGTCATCTTGAGATGCAGTCCCCATCATAGAAGATTACACTATGTAACAAAATTAGAAGAAAAATTCTGTTCCCAGTGTGAATGCATTATTCCTGTTCAATTGTGCTGTCCATACTTTGAAAGTCTCTGTTCTTCTCCAGAAACGTCACTTTTGTGGCTGCCACAAACTAGGTTGAATTGAGTGAGACACAATAATGATATATTCATTGAAAACCTATAGCAAAATATGCTGTAGCAGGATGTCCTCCTGCGAAGACAAAGTTTTTGTAGCCCAATAATCTTTTTCCATGTTTTTGTGATAGGAAATGGCATTTATAACCCAGGAACAAAAACCGTGTTACCTAGTGTTATCACACGGCGTTGTTAAAGCGCCGCTATACCGCTCTGAATCCTATGGCTGCCTCCTGTGGAATATTGGGATTTGTGGTGTAGGGAGGGGCCTTTAAAATTCCCCACCAGAGAGGACCATAAACTCTGGAATTCAATAGGAAGTAGCCATTTGATTTTAAATGGAACAACCACAGTTTAACAGCGTTGTGTGATAATCTCCTAGATTCGCCTTGGTGCAATAAGGGCCAGTTTGGTGTTTGTGTGCAAAAAAGAGGATTTTTCCCCATTCTGTCTAATGGAGTGAACTGTTCCCTTTGCCCATCTCCTTCTCTCAAGCACTCGAAGGGAGAAAGTCCTTCATCCTGCACCTCTAATCCTCTGAATCATCAGGAGGCCGCCATACCATTTAAAGTGGAATGACAGCAGTTTAATCCTCCTATGATGAGGATTGCATCTCAAGGTGGTATTTCAAGATCTGTTTCCTATACAGTTTGGATTTTTTTCCAGATTTTGCAGGATTGCTAGTATCTATCAGGATTCAAAGTGGAATGATGGCAGTTTAACAGTGTTGTGTGATAATCTCCTATGACGAGGATTGCATCTCAAGTTGGTGTTGCAACATCTGTTTCCTATACAGTTCAGATTTTTCCAGACTTTGCAGGATTGGTAATATCTATCAGGATTCAAATTGGGATGACAACAGTTTAACAGAGCCGTGTGATAATCTCCTGTGACAAGACTTGCATCTCAAGGTGGTATTTCAAGGTCTGTTTCCTATACAGTTTGGATTTTTTCCAGATTTTGCAAGATTGGTAGTATCCATCAGGGTTTAAAGTGGAATGATAACAGTTTAACAGAGCCGTGTGATAATCTCCTGTGTCGAGATTTGCATCTCAAGGTGGTATTGCAAGTGTTTCCTATACAGTTCAGATTTTTCTAGACTTTGTAGGATCCATCAGGATTCAAAATGGAATGACAGCGGTTTAACAGAGCCGTGTGATCATCCCCTATGACGAGAAGTGCATCTCAAGTTGGTGTTGCAACATCTGTTTCCTATACAGTTCAGATTTTTCCAGACTTTGCAGGATTGGTAGCATCCATCAGGATTCAAAGTGGGATGACAGCAGTTTAACAGAGCCGTGTGATAATTTCCTGTGACAAGATTTGCATCTCAAGGTGGTATTTCAAGGTCTGTTTCCTATACAGTTTGGATTTTTCCAGATTTTGCAGGATTGCTAGTATCTATCAGGATTCAAAGTGGAATGATAACAGTTTAACAGAGCCGTGTGATAATCTCCTATGATGAGGATTGCATCTCAAGTTGTTGTTGCAACATCTGTTTCCTATACAGTTCAGATTTTTCCAGATTTTGCAGGATTGCTAGTATTGATCAGGATTCAAAGTAGACTGATAACAGTTTAACGGAGCCATGTGATAATCCCCTATGACGAGAACTGCATCTCAAGGTGGTATTTCAAGATCCGTTTCCTATACAGTTCAGATTTTTTTTCCAGACTTTGCAAGATTGGTAGTATCCATCAGGATTTAAATTGGAATGATAACAGTTTAACAGAGCCGTGTGATAATATCCTGTGGCGAGACTTGCATCTCAAGGTGGTATTGCAAGTGTTTCCTATACAGTTCAGATTTTTCCAGACTTTGCAGGATTGGTAAGATCCATCAGGGTTTAAAGTGAAATGATAACAGTTTAACAGAGCCATGTGATAATCCCCTATGATGAGAAGGTGGCATTTCAAGGTCTGTTTCCTATACAGTTCAGATTTTTCCATACTTTGCAGGGTTGGTAATATCCATCAGGATTCAAACTGGAATGACATCGGTTTAACAGAGCTGTGTGATAATCCCCTATGACGAGAATTGCATCTCAATGTGATAT
The DNA here is from genome assembly GCF_037176765.1 of Anolis sagrei. NCBI lineage: Eukaryota > Metazoa > Chordata > Lepidosauria > Squamata > Anolidae > Anolis > Anolis sagrei. The sequence continues at coordinate 45,519,629 of NC_090027.1, read as the reverse complement.
TGCCAGTGTTTCCTACACAGTTCAGATTTTTCCAGACTTTGCAGGGTTGGTAGTATCACATCAGGATTTGAAGTAGAATAACAATGGTTCCACAGCGTCATGTGATAATCTCCATTGTTCACCCACGACACATTGCTCTCCAGCGTAAGCTTCCCAACAAGACCAGAGTCTTTTATTTCAGGCCGTAACGCAGCATCTTCCTCTTTTCCCGGCCCGGCGCTGATTTGCGGCCCTCCTGCGACCAAACCAGTTGCTTCTGCGATGGACTTTATTTCTGTTTGGCACTTAACTGGTGACTGGTGAAATATAACTGTAATGTTGCTAACTTGCTTTAAAGAGGGGAGGCCAGGCGAGCGAATTCCCCCTTCGGTGGCATAACGCGCGGCTATAGCTCTTTTCGGCAAATCAAGATATTATTGTCGGGATGCAATATTAATGATGCCGGCTGCAACCATTTGTAATCTGGTCATCACAGAAGCAGCTGTTCCCATTTACATGTTGGTCTCCCCGAGTACATTATTAAGGTAATATTTTATCGTGCGTTCCGCCGGCTCAAGGGCTGCTTGCCTGGCGCGCACCGCGCACATTTCTCCCTTTTACAACTCATCATTCTTCCTCCTGTCTTGGCAGGCGCTGTAACCACCAGGCGCAAGGGAGGAAGCGGGCCCACGGAACATTCCGGCACACATTTGTGTATGTGTCCATTATGGATGGGAAATAAAGCGCCGGAAAAGCGGCCAGGCTGAGTTTCTCCTCGGCCCTCATTTGTATTTTTCCAAAGATCAATCCAGCCGGAGAGAAGCCGTTGCAATTCGCCCGCATGGAAGGACTTGGCTGGCTTCAACCCACGCCAACCCAACCCAATCGTTATCTATGAGAAAGTAAATAGTGGGAATCTGATTGTTTTTCGAAAAGATAAATTAAGTTACATTCCCACCAAGGAGGCTGCTGGGAAGGAGGAGGAGGAGGCAATCAGAGGAGAAAATGAAGCCGGGAAATGGCTTGGGCGAGGCGCTCTCCCAGAAGAAGGAGAAGGAGAAGGAGAAGAGGAGGAGGAGGATGAGGAAGAAGAAGAAGAGGAGGAGGAGGAGGAGGAGGAGGAGGAGGAAGGAGAGAAGGAGGACGAGGAGGAGGAAGAAGAAGAAGAAGAAAAAGAGGAGGAGGAGAAGGAAGAAGAAGAAGAAAGAGGAGGAGGAGGAGCGGAAGGAGAAGAAGAAGAAGGGGAGGAGGAGGAAGAAGAAGAGGAAGAAGAGGAAGAGGAAGAAGAAGAAGAGGAGGAGGAGGAAGAAGAAGAAGAAGAAGGAGAGGAAGAAGAAGAAGAAGAAGAAGAAGAAGAGGAAGAAGAAGAGGAAGAAGAAGAGGAAGAGGAAGAGGAAGAGGAAGAGGAGGAGGAGGAGGAAGAAGAAGAAGAAGAAGAAGAAGAAGAAGAAGAAGAAGAAGGAGAAGGAGAAGAAGAGGTGTTTGTGCTTAAAGGAACCAGAAGGGAGTCTGTTCTTGTCGGGTTGGCGGTGACTTAGTGCTTCGTTGGCCCCAATCTAGCATTTGGAAATTGATTTTGTCATTTGGGAGCTGTAGTTGCTGGAATAACTACATCTGAACATGAGGAAGAACTTCCTGACTGTGAGAGCCGTTCATCAGTGGAACTCTCTGCCCCGGAGTGTGGTGGAGGCTCCTTCTTTGGAAGCTTTTAAACAGAGGCTGGATGGCCATCTGTCAGGGGTGATTTGAATGCAATATTCCTGCTTCTTGGCAGAATGGGGTTGGACTGGATGGCCCAGGAGGTCTCTTCCAACTCTTTGATTCTAGGATTCTATTCTATGAATAGCTCTGTGGACTCAATGATGGATCTGGACCAAACTTGGCAACGGATACTCAATATGGCCAAATGTGAACACTGGAGGAGTTTGGGGAAAATAGATCTTGACTTTTAGGAGTTGTCATTGCTGGGATTTATAGTTCACCTACAATCAAAGAGCATTCTGAATTCCACCAATGATGGAATTAAAACAAACTTGGCACACAGAACTCCCACGACGAACAGAAAATACTGGAAGGGTTTGGTGGGCAGTGTCCTTTAGTTTTGGAGTTGTAGTTCACCTACATCCAAAGATGACTGTGGACTCAAACAAGGATGAATCTGGACCAAACTCTACATGAATACTCAATATGCCCAAATGTGAACACTGGTGGAGTTTGGGGAAAATAGAATCTTGATATTTGGGAGTTGTAGTTGCTGGGATTTATAGTTCAACTTCAATCAAAGAGCATTCTGAACTCCACCAACGACAGAATTGGGCCAAACTTCCCACACAGAACCCCCATGCCTTGGAGGGACTCACTGGCATGAGCCTTCATCCAGCCTCACATGCTCTCCCTCGCTCGCACACCACGCTGCCATGCACCAAGCATGCCTGCTCTCCCCTCCCTGTTTGGAGTCTTAGGAACAGCCCTCCCCTTGGCTGGGAGGCCTGCCAATCACAGTAGAAGAGGGCTTTTGGTGGGAGGATTCACCATTTGTTTCCAAAAAGGAAGAGGAGGACAGGCGGAGAGATCTTCAGCCTTCTTTGCCAAAGGGCTGCCTAGGACCCCTCTGAAACCCCCTTGCAACTCCCCTCCCAGGGGTCCTGACCCCCAGATTGAGAAATGCAAAGATACAGAATGGGGGACGCTGGGCTCGAGAGCAGGACATGTGAAAAAGATCCTGGAGTCCTCATGGACAACAAGTTAAACATGAGCCAACAATGTGATGTGGCGGCAAAAAAAGCCAATGGGATTTTGGCCTGCATCAAGAGGAGCATAGTGTCTAGGTCCAGGGAAGTCATGCTCCCCATGCTCTATTCCGCTTTGGTTAGACCACACCTGGAATATTGTGTCCAATTCTGGGCACCACAATTCAAGAGAGGTATTGACAAGCTGGAATGTGTCCAGAGGAGGGCGACTCAAATGATCAAGGGTCTGGAGAACAAGCCCTATGAGGAGCGGCTTAAGGAGCTGGGCAAGTTTAGACTGAAGAAGAGAAGGATGAGAGGCGACATGATAGCCATGTATAAATATGTGAGAGGAAGCCACAGGGAGGAGGGAGCAGATCAAGGGTCTGGAGAACAAGCCCTATGAGGAGCGGCTTAAGGAGCTGGGCATGTTTAGCCTGAAGATGAGAAGGCTGAGAGGGGATATGATAGCCATGTATAAATATGTGAGAGGAAGTCACAGGGAGGAGGAGGGAGCAAGCTTCCTTTCTGCTTCCCTGGAGACTAGGACGCAAGGGAACAATGGCTTCAAACTACAAGAAAGGAGGTTCCATCCAAACATTAGGAAGAACTTCCTGACTGTAAGGAGAGCCGTTCAGCAGTGGAACTCTCTGCCCCGGAGTGTGGTGGAGGCTCCTTCTTTGGAAGCTTTTAAGCAGAGGCTGGATGGCCATCTGTCAGGGGTGCTTTGAATGCAACATTCCTGCTTCTCGGCAGAATGGGGTTGGACTGGAGGATGGCCCAGGAGGGCTCTTCCAACTCTTGGATTCTATGATTCTATGAAAAGGAAAAGGAGGACAGCCAGAGAGATCTTCAGCCTTCTCTGCCAAAGAGGTTCCTAAGACCATCAGAAATGTGTGTTTTCTGATAGCCTTTGGTGACCCCTCTGAAACTCCCTTGCAACCCCCCTCCCAGGGGTCCCAATCTCCAGGTTGAGAAACATTATCATAGGCAAAGGATACCCAGAGGTGCTTTTGTCAGGTCCTTCCTCTGAAATAGAGCCCGTAACACCTGTGAGTTGTCAGTGGCTTCCCATCCAAGAACGAACCCGAACCAACCCTGCTTAACTTCCAAGATCAAATGGGATCTGTTGCCTTTGGGAGCGAGAGTGCGGTCCCTCATTCCGAAAGTGGAAAGCCAAGCTCAAGTTCAGGAGATGCAAGGGCGCTCCCCTTCATCCTGTCCTTTCTGCCTCTCTCCAGGATGCGAAGCATGACCTGCTTTGGGTGTCACATATGTGAGGCATATTCCACAGTGATGCGTACCCTCCCCGCCCTCCCCCTCTTTCCGATCCTCTTCTATGGGAAAAACAAAACCCTTCTTTGCTTTTAAGTGTTGGGAGTTTGCAGAAGGTCTCCCTTTGCCTGGCGTTGCCTGGGTAAATTAATCTCCCAGGAGTTGAGGCGCCACCTCCGCGACTCCCCATTACATGTTAATGTTTCTAATAATAAACAAGGACAAGTTGTGACAACGTTTTGAAATGAAACCGGCTCAGGCGCACTTGATTCCGGGGCCGGAGTTAATTTATGCCCATTTGGGAGACCCTTCCGTGCCAGGCGAGGGCAGTTTGGGTGGGAAGCTTGAGAGAGTTGATTGAGACAGAATTGGATAAACAGGATCCGGGCAAGAATGGATGACCTCCCGTGCAAGATGAGAGGAACGGAGAGAAAGACAAGAGAACGTGCTGGAGTTGGATCATCTATATCTGCCGGAATAATCGCCAATTTAAAGCACTCCTAGATCGAGTGAGATTTTGGATAAATGACCTGTAATAACTATCTAGTTTTATTATTAATACATAAGTATTGATAACAAAGAAGAGGATTATTTATTTATTTATCGTGTCAGTATCAACCAGACCATTGTATTACATTTTTAACAAACAGACAAAACACAAAGTTTGCAAGCTTGGTAGTTGATTAGATGTCCTTTGACCAGTATCTGTCCCCTTGGAGTGCCTCTGGTGTTGCCGCAAGAAGGTCCTCCATGGTGCATGTGGCCGGGCTCAGGGTGCATTGCAGCAGGTGGTCAGTGGTTTGCTCTTCTCCACACTCGCATGTCGTGGATTCCACTTTGTGGCCCCATTTCTTGAGGTTGGCTCTGCATCTGGTGCCAGAGCGCAGTCTGTTCAGTGCCTTCCAAGTCTGTGTCCCCAGGGGGGAGTCTCTCATCTGGTATCAGACATTGGTTGAGGTTCTGGGTTTGAGCCTGCCACTTTTGGACTCTCGCTTGCTGAGGTGTTCCAGCGAGTATCTCTGTAGATCTTAGAAAACTATTTCTAGATTTAAGTTGTTGATGTGCTGGCTGATACTGGAGATGTCTCTGCCTTGGTCCTTTCACTCTTGGCTGCTACTTCCCGGTGGATGTCAGGTGGTGCAATGCTGGCTAAGCAGTGTAATTTCTCCAGTGGTGTGGGGCGCAGACACCCCGTGATAATGCGGCATGTCCCATTAAGAGCCACATCCACTGTTTGAGCGTGGTGAGATGTGTTCCACACTGGGCATGCATACTCAGCGGCAGAGTAGCACAGCGCAAGGACAGATGTCTTCACTGTATCTGGTTGTGATCTCCAGGTTGTGCCAGTCAGCTTTCGTATGATATTGTTTCTAGCACCCACTTTTTGCTTGATGTTCAGGCAGTGCTTCTTGTAGGTCAGAGCACGGTCCAGGGTGACTCCCAGGGATTTGGGTGTGCTGCAATCCTCCCGTGGCATTCCTTCCTTCCCAGGTAATAATCCTCAGAGCTCGGGATGCTTGTCTGTTCTTAAGGTGAAAGGCACATGTCTGTGTTTTAGATGGATTAGGTGGTTCATCCATCTGCCTTGCCCTTGGTCGGCCCCTCTTCCTTTTTCCTTCCATTTTCCCCAGCATCATTCCCTTCTCCAAGCTTTCCTTTCTCCTCATGATGTGGCCAAAGGACTTCATCTTGGCCTCTACTATCCTTCCCTCCAGTGAGCAGCCGGGCTTTCTTTCCTGGAGGGTGGACTGGTTGGATCTTCTCGCAGTCCAAGACACTCTCAGCACTTTCCTCCAACACCACAGTTCCAAAGCATCTCTCTTCCTTCGCTCAGCCTTCCTTCTGGTTCAGCTCCCACATCCGTACGTGACTGACTACGGGGAATACCATTGCTTTAACTATGCGGATCTTGGTTGCCAGTGTGATGTCTCTACTCTTCACTCTTTGATCAAGATGGGTCCTTGCTCTCCTCCCAAGAAGGAAACATCTTCTGATTTCCTGGTTGTGTCTACGTTTGCAGTCATATTTCCCCCCAGAAATGCAAACCCTGTCACTGCCTCCATGTTTTCTCCCTCTATTGCCAGTTATCAATCGGTCTGGTTGCCATCATCTTGGGGTTTTTTTATGTTTAGCTGCAACCTAGCTTTTGCACTTTCTTATTTCACCTTGGTGAGAAGGCTCCCCAGCTCCTACTCACTTTCGGCCATCAAAGTGGTATCATCTGCATATCTAAGGTTGTTAATGTTTCTTCCAGCAATTCCTATTCCAGCCTTGGATTCGTCAAGCCCCGCACATCGTATGATGTGTTCTGCACACAAGGTCAATAGGTTGGGTGAGAGTAGACAGCCCTGACATACACCTTTCCCAATCTTGGACCAGTCTGTTGTTTTGTGGTCTGTTCTTACCGTTGCTACTTGGTCGTGATACAGATTCCTCAGGAGACAAGCAAGGTGGCTTGGTCTCCCCATACATGCCACCAAGACCTTGCCACAATTTATGATGATCCACAAAGTCCAAGGCTTTAGGATAGTCAACAAAACATAAACAGATGTTTTTCTGAGCCTCCCTGCCTTCCTCCATTCTCCAGCAGATATTGGCAACAATTTGGTCTCTCTCAAGATACACACACACACCAATAAATGTGGGCATTTGGAAAGGGAGGAGCGAGGAGAGCTCCCAAACGCCATGTCCAAATCTGAGCCTCTTTCTAATTAATTGTCAGGTTTCATCGCAGAGGCAGAGCTGTTTGTATTATTTATTATTTATTGCGGTGTTGTCTACAGTTCACTTGTCCCTGGCCCTTTTGCGGGGAATCATCTCAGCGAGCGCTGAAAAAGAAAGAGATGTTGCCAAAACAACAACAACAAACAAACAACAACCAAAATAAAGGGAGGACATGCAGGGCTGCGTTCCTATGCGTGGAAATGCACTTGGAGACCGGGCAGAGCGGAAGGACATCCTGCTTCAGAGAGATGGATCTGGGGCTTCGAGGGAGAGGAAGCGAGGCAGGAAAGGTTGCCTGGACCTCTGCAAAATACATTGCTCTGAGTTGTGTTGGTGATGTGCAGATATATACATACAGCGCTATATCCGCTTTGGTGGAGGACATTTTCAATTCACAGCTGCAGAGGAAATTATTATCACACATCGTTGTGAAAGCACTGGTATCCTGCTTTAAATCCTAGAGTGGTTTCCCATAGAACCCTGGAATATGTAGTTTTCCAGGGCCCTCTCTGTAAGTAGAGCAGTGCAACATTGAAACTCTCCGCCTTGGAAGCTCCTTCTTTGGAGGCTTTTAAGCAGAGACTGGATGGGCGTCTCTCAAGGGTGCTTTGATTGTGCTTTTCCTGCATGGGAGAAGGAAGGGGGTTAGACTAGATGGCCCATGCGGTCTCATCAAACTCTGTGATTCTATGTTTCTATGAATTATTGGATGGTTCATTTGCCAGTGCCTTCACAGTGTACTCCTTCATTCGTAGGAACTGCAGTGACAGCTTTTACATTGTCTTCGTTGCACATGGGAAAAAGGAGTGATGATGATGATGATGATGATGATGATGATGATGATTATGTTTATTTATATCTCACTTTTCTTAGAATGCATCTGCACTGTTGCATGACAACACCCGAAGTGCCTTGGCTTAATGGGAGACAAACTTCACCAAACTACAGCTCCCATGATGATGCCAGTGCAGGTCAAACTGTGTTGATTCTGCAGTGTAGATGCATCCTGGAATTGGCAAAAGGACTCAAAGTAAGAATCTACGCTTTGCTTTGGGTCCTTTTGTTGCTTTCCTGACCTTCATAGAATTATAGAATCCTAGGATTGGAAGAGACCTTCCTTCCTTTCCTTCTTCTTTCCTCCCTTTTCTTCAGTTTTCTTCCTTCTTTACTTCCTTTTTCCTTCTTCCTTCCACCCATCCTTCCACCCTTTTTCTTCTTTTATTGCTTCTCCTTTATTCCCCTCCCTCCCTTCTTTTCTCTCCTTTTCTTTCCTTATTCCTTCCTTATCTACCATTCCTTCTTTTCTTTCTTCCTTCTCTTCATCCCTCCATTTCTTCCTTTCTTCTCCTTCCTTCCTTCCTCTCCCTCCCTCCCTCCCCCCTTCCCTCCCTTCCTTCCTTCCTTCCTTCCTTCCTTCCTTCCTTCCTTCCTTCCATTTTCCCTTTTTCTTCCTTCCTTCCTTCCATCCATCCATCTTTCCTTCTCTTTGCTTCCTTCCTTGCTTCCTTTCCATTTCTTCTTTCTTTCCTTTCTTCCTTCTTTTCATCCCTCCTTCTTTCTTCCTTCTCTTTCCTTTCCCTTCCTTCCATCCATCCATCTTTCCCCTTCCTTCCTTCCTTCCTTCCTTCCTTCCTTCCTTCCTTCCTTCCTTCTTTCCTTTCCCTTCCATCCATCCATCCATCCATCCATCCATCCATCCATCCATCTATCTTTCCTTCTCCTTCCTTCCTCCCTTCCTTCCTTTCTTCCCTTCCATTTTGTTCCTTCTTTCCTTTCTTCCTTCTTTTCATCCCCCTTTCTTTCTTCCTTCCCCTTCCTTCCCCTTCCTTCCTTCCATCCGTCCATCCATCCATCCATCCATCCATCCATCTATCTTTACTTCTCCTTCCTTCCTTCCCTTTTTTTCCTTCTTTCCTTTCTTCCTTCTTTCATCCCTGCCCTTCCATCCTGAGTCCCTCTGCGAAGGCTGAGAAAGGACAGGATATAAAAGCCCTAAATAAATAAATAAATAAATAAATTCCTTTCCCTTCCTTCCTTCCTTCCTCCCTCCCTTCCTTTTCTTCCATTTTGGAACCATAGACTCCTAGTGTTGGAAAAGACCCAGCCTGAACCCCTTCTACCTTCAAGTGGGAAAAGCACAACCAAAGTCCTCCCAACAGATGACCATCCAACCTCTGTTTAAACACCTCCAAGAAAGGATCTTCCACCAAACTCTGAGGCAGAGAGTTCCACTGTTGAAGAGCCCTTCTTACAGTCAGAAAGTTCTTCCTAATAATGTTCAGGAGAAATCTCCTGTCATTTGAAGTCATTGTCCATTGAGTCTTAGCCAACACCATTATTCCATTGAGTCTTAGTCTCAAAGCTCAGTGAAGTCTCCTCTTCCTTACGTTCATCCTTTGGAGATTGGGTACGGTTCCATCCTCCCGTCCTCCCTTTTTCTGGGATGTTCTATGAGTTGAGGGGCAAACAAAAAGCGCCAGGAAAGGGAAGAAGCAGCAACGCCATTGTACAATTTCCTCTTTTGTTTTGTTCTGCGGGACTTGCACGAATGCCATGGATGGCAAGAAGGCCATCATCACGGGGTGAATGGCGGCCGCAAGGCTCCTGACTGGCTCCTCGTCCCCATCCCTCGGTCCTGTTTGTCAAACTCTTCACAGGCTTCGCTCGCCTTTCATTTCCTCAATCTTAAATTGCATCAAAAAGGGGCCGAGATTAGAGGTAAAAGCTCAATAAGAGACCGAACAAAAGCGGTGCCCACGTCGCATTCTCTCTCCCTTTCTCTCTCTCTCTCTCTCTCTCTCTCTCTCTCTCTTTCTCTCCTTTTCTTGCCTTGCCTTTTGACAGGCAGAGAGTCAGAACCTCTCATATATATCTATGCGCACACGCACACACTCACACCCCATAATAATAAGAGAATCTTTAGATTAAAACACTATTTAGAAAAGGCCTTGCCAGTCTGAAAATCACCTGTGGCTCATCCATTAAACATCAAATGTACATTAACTCTGAATTATGGACATGAAAAGCAAATCCTTTAATGCCATTTTCAGTGTTACAGTGGCTGCGGCTTAGCCTTTAATGGGTCTCTTCGCAACGTCAGCGTCACCGGAGAGTGCCGGGCCTCTTGGCCTTCTCTTCTATGGGTCGCCATTTCTATGGGTCACCCTATTTCTGTGGGTTGGTGGGAGTTGCAGTTGGGTAAGGCAGAGAAGGCCCTGCAAAGTCACCACTGCCTTGGCTACTTCTTTGGAAAGGGGGGCCATTGACCAAGGTGGTCTCCTTCATGGAGGTGTTTCAACAGAGGCTGGATATGGACCCCTGGGACACCCTCCTGAGAGCCCTCCTTCCTGGTGGGATTGGATGGCCTTTGGGGTCCCTTCCTACTCTATTATTCTATTGATTCCATGACAGGATGGATGGCCATCTGTTGGGAGGGCTTGCATGGTGTCATTCTGAACTAGCAGAAATGGGATAGAAATAATATACTTTTCTTGTAACCCGCCTTCTCTCCCCGAAGGGACTCAGGGCGGTTTCCAAAATACAACAGAAATGGCATTCAATGCCAGAAACAAATAAACAGCAATCAAGGCACAGCAAGAAATGAAATGTACTCTATATAAGTTATAAACACCCCAAAATACACTAAATAAACATAATATAAATTAAAACACAATACATTAAAAGCATAATATAATATGAGCTGGGTCAACCTTGTGTTCCCATCAATCTCTAGCTATGACTCTAGAAGTCTATGTATCTATGATTCTATGATTCTATGAGTCTATGATTCTATAATTCTATGAGTCTATGAGTTTATGACTCTATAATTCTATGAATTTATGAGTCTATGGTTCTATAAGTCTATGATTCTATGAGTCTATGATTCTATGAGCCTATGATTCTATGACTCTATGAGTCTATGAATTTATGAGTCAATGATTATATGAGTCTATGTATCCATGATTCTATGAGTCTATGATTCTATAATTCTATGACTCTATGACTCTATGAGTCTATGCCTCTATAATTCTATGAATTTATGAGTCTATGGTTCTATAAGTCTACAATTCTATAATTCTATAATTCCATGACTCTATGAGTCTATGAATTTATCAGTCGATGATTATGAGTCTGTATCCATCATTCTATGAGTCTATGATTCTATAATTCTATGACTCTATGAGTCTATGAGTCTATGCCTCTATAATTCTATGAATTCATGAGTCTATGGTTCTATAACCATAGAACCATAGTCTACGGTTATATAGTCTATAAGTCTACGATTCTATGATTCTATAATTCCATGACTATGAATCTGTAATTCTATGAGTCTATGACTCTATGACTCTATCATTCTATGAATTTGTGTCAATGATTCTAAAGTCTATGATTCTATGACTATGATTCTATAACACTATGACTATGAGTCTATGATTCTATGAGTATATTAATTTTTGAGTCTATTTATGTATTTATTTACTATATGTATATCCTGCTCTTCTCACCCCAAAGGGGACTCAGAGCGGCTTACATAATTTGCCACGACTTGATACCTCAATTCAACAATATACAGACAATACAATATATAAAGAATAAAAGAAGTAAAAATAAATAAATATCACAAATCTTTAAAACATAGTACCTAGTCTTGTCACCATGTATGAATTTGTGAGTCTATGAGTCTATGAATGTATGAATTTCTAAGTCCGTGATTCTATGAGTCTATGACAGAGGTTCTCAACCTGGGGTCCCCAGATGTTTTTGGCCTTCAACCCCCAGAAATCCTAACAGCTGGTAAACTGGCTGGGATTTCTGGGAGTTGTAGGCCAAAAACATCTGGGGACCCCAGGTTGAGAACCACTATGACTTTATGAGTCTATGAATTCATGAGTCTGTGAGTCTGTGCTTGTACAATTCTTTGCTGACAGGCTAGATGACCATCTATTGGAAGAAGGGCTTGGATGGTGTCCTCTTGGCTGGCATAAGGGGGATGGACTGGGTGGGTTTTGGGGCTCCTTCCAACTTTAGGATGCTATGATTATAACATAGTTCCATCCTGAAGCAGTTAAGATATCTTCTTAGCCACCTTCTTAGTGAACTTGGATTTCATGGCCTTGGATTTCAAAGAAAGGAATGATGTGTAAACAAGAGGAAGGCGACTTAAGCCAGCATGACCCTCAACCACTTCAAGATCTAAGTGGCAACCAGATCTTGAATTTCCACTTGGACATTGGAAACTGTTTGGGTGACCTTGGGCAAGTTGCACTCTCTCGACCTCAAAGGAAGGCCAGAAATCTTGGCAAGAAAACCCTGAGCTGGAGAATGGATCCCAAAGCACATTCATTCTACAGTGTAGATCAGTAGTTCTCAACCTGTGGGTCCCCAGATGTTTTGGCCTACAAGTCCCAGAAATCCCAGCCAGTTTACCAGCTGTTAGGATTTCTGGGAGTTGAAGGCCAAAAATATCTGGGGACCGCAGGTTGAGAACCACTGGTGTAGATAGATGCACCCCAAAAAAACTCATTTAAATCAGGGATTTATTGTTGATATCAAGAGGTGTTTTGGGGATCCTGGAACTGCGGCCGTGTCCATCTCGCAAGGGGTTCTTTTCTCGTTCTTCTGACTCCGAAATGTGAAGCGTTGCCGTCTTCAGGCTTTGCATCCAGTTGGGAGACTCGGCGTGGAAAGGTTGCGTGAAGCCGCTCTAAAACAATCAAGTCCTCCCATGCATCGCTAATGGTAAGGAGGCCGCTGACAAACCGAAAGGTCATCAAAGAACCGTACCAAATAATTATTAAATAATTTCACCATTTGTTCAGGATCAGCAGCTGCCTTCTTCCGAAGGGCAGCAAATGAGAGAGAGCCTTGCGCTCTGGGAAGAAATCCAAACACAGGAGACGATGAAGAAGAAGAAGAAATGTCGCGTGCCTTCAAGTCTCCTTGACTCCAAGTCTCCACGCCAGAGATCCCTGTCGGCTGTCACCACCCCCAGCTCCTTCAAGGTCAAGCCAGTTGCTTCAAGGATGCAGTCCATCCATCTTGCCCTTGGTTGGCCCCTCTTCCTTTTCCCTTCCATTTTCCCCAGCATCATTCTCTTCTCCAAGCTTTCCTTGATGTGGCCAAAGGACTTCATCTTTGTCTCTAATATCCTTCCCACCAGTGAGCAGTTGGGCTTTATTTCCTGGAGGATGGACTGGTTGGATCTTCTCACAGTCCAAGGCTTACGGCAATCCCGTGAATTTTGGAGGGTTTTCTGAGGCAGGAAAGTTACTCAGAGGTGCTTTTCCTCTGAAATATCACCCACACCACCTGAGCTTTATTAGTGGACTCCCATCCAATTACTAACTAGGGCTTATCATGATTAGCTTCCATGGTCAGAAATTTATTTATTTATTTATTTATTTATTTGCAGAATTTATAGGCTGCTTTTCTCACCCCTGTTTTATAAAAACAATGGCAAAATTCAATGCCTTACATACACACATAAACCTAATCACAACTCAAACAACATATGACTAAGCATAAAATACAACAGGACAGATTCTCCATAAGATAGTGGGACATTTAAACATGAAGTATAAACATTAAAAAAAAAACACCTAATAAAAACATTAAAATCACATGGTCCAACATGTAGAGTAGGTCATTCCAGATGTCAATTACACAGATTCCATATTTGCTTTTTGTACTGTGTTACTTTACCAGTCAAATGCTTGGTCCCATAACCATGGCTTTGTTCTCTTTCTAAAGAACAGGAAGGAGGGCACTGGTCTAATCTCACTGGGGAGAGAGTTCCAGAGCTGAGGAGCCACCACTGAGAAGACCCTGCCTCTCGTCCCCACCAACTACACTTGCAAAGAAAGTGGGACGAGAGCAGGGCCTCCCCAGAAGATCTTACTTAGGCGATCCCTTGTTGGACGAGTACGATGGTCTTCCAATATTCTTGTGGGTTCGTAGGTGGCTGTGGAGCCCTATTCTTGACCCGCATCTTCTCCCACAGTGAAGGCATTGGTTTCCAGGTGGAAGGCGGTCCCAGTCGGGGTTGGCTTGACGCGCCTTCCTCCTGGCATATTTTTCTCTTTCACACTCCATTCGTGCCTCCTCGAAATCTGCAGCACTGCTGGTCACAGCCAACCTCCAGCTGGAGCGCTCAAGGGCCAGGTCTTCCCAGTTCTCAGTGTCTATGCCAGAGATTTTAAGGTTGGTTTTGAGGGCATCTTTAAATCTCTTTTCCTGTCCACCAATGTTCTGTTTTCCGTTCTTAAGTTCAGAGTAGAGCAACTGCTTTGGGAGACAGTGGTCAGGCATCTGGATAACGTAGCCGGCCCAGCGGAGTTGATGTTGGAGGACCATCGCTTCAGTACTGGTGGTCTTTGCTTCTTCCAGCACGCTGACGTTTGTCTGCTTGTCTTCCCAAGAGATTTGCAGGATTTTCCGGAGGCAGCGCTGATGGAATCGTTCCAGGAGTTGCATGTGATGTCTGTAGACAGAAGATCTTAACCTCCTTGATGGTTGGTAGAGGGAGATACGTTCGGACAGGTAAGCTGGGCAAAGGACCGTTTAGGGCAGAGGTTCTCAACCTGTGTATCCCAGGTGTTTTGTCCTACAACTTCCAGAAATCCCAGCCAGTTTACTAGCTGTTGGGATTTCTGGGAGTTGAATGCCAAAACATCTGGGGACCCACAAGTTGAGAACCACTGGTTTAGGGCTTTGTAGGCTAAAGCCAGCACTTTGAATTGTGCTCGGTAGCAGACGGGCAGACGGTGGAGTTGTGCGCTTCCCTAAACGACACTCCTGTGAGAAACCTGGCAGTCACCAGTTGGACCATTTGAAGCTTCCAAACAGTCTTCAAAGGCAACCCCACGGAGAGCGCATTGTGGACTTTTGAGCATTTTAGCAATGTCTAGTAAGTCACCTAGTTCTTCTTTCCAAGAGAACTGCCTTCTTCTCCTTGGTAAGAGTTTTTATTTGAAGCAACTTGTACAGACCGGCGCTATGAACAAGAACATCATTAAGACTTTCAAAATATCCCAAAAGCTCCAAAATAGCAAGTGTGAGAGACTTGCTATTTTGAAGCATTGCATTCAGTCCAAAATAGTTGATGTCTGGATGCTAAATGCAGGAAGGCACCCCGAGCCTTATCACCAAATGTGGCAGGATGACGGATGGCCAAAATAAACAGCACGACTATGAGGGAGGGGCACAATGCTTCCCCCAAATAAGTACCCTCTCCCTTTCATTTCTAAATTTCTCCCATTGCAATAACTTAGCAGCAGAGCATTTAAGAGAGAGCGTTTCAGCAGCCAGAGAAAAGGAGAAAGCAAAGAAAAAGGGAAATGCAAACGCAGCAACTCAAAGAATTCTGGATGTGAACAGCTTCCAATCTTTCTCTCTTTGCAATGCTAGAAATGGAGGGAAATAAGAGAATTTTTTGGAGGAGCAGGATTATTAGTTTTTAGAGAAATATCCTCATTCCTTCTCATAAATACATTCCAGCCAGAGGTATCATTTTTTCAGTCAACTAGGGAGAGATCAGTGCAACAAAGATAAGTATACGGTTATTGAAAATCTGGGCATTGTATAGTCTTTGTGCTTAGTGCTCCTTGGAAAGTTTCCACACAGATTCAGCACCTTGGAAAGCTCCTTAGAAGACTCTCCCATAAATTCAGGACATTAGAAATCTGCCTCACAGATTCAGCAGCTTGGAAAGCTCCTTAGAAAGCATCCCCATCGATCAAGGAGAGGGAGCAGGCTTCCTTTCTGCTGCCCTGGAAACTAGGACTTGAAGCAATGTGTTCAAATTACAGGAAAGGAGATTCCACCTGAACATTAGGAAGAACCCCCTGACTGTAAGAATTGCTGTTCAGCAGTGGAACTCCTTGTCTCAAAGTCTGGTGCAAGCTATTTCCTTGGAAGCTTTTTAATAGAAGCTGGATGACCATCTGTCAGAGATACTTTTATTGTGTTTTTCCTGCATGGTAGGGGTTGGACTAGATGGCCCATGCGGTCTCTTCCAACTCTTATGATTTTATGGTTCAGTACCCTGGAGAGCTCCCTAGAAATCTTCCTAATAGATTTGGCACCTTGGAAAGCTCCTTAGAAGGCTTCTCCATAAATTCAGCACCTTGGAAATCTTCCTCACAGGTTCAGCACCTTGGAAAGATCCTTGGGAGGTTTCCCATGGATTCCGCACCTTGGAACACTTCCCCATAGATCCAGTACTTTGGGAAACTTCGTTAGAAAGCTCTCTCGTAGACTCAGCTCCTTCAAAACCTCCTTGGTAGGTTTCCCCTTAGATTCACCCTCCTGGAAATCTTCTTAGACAGCTTCCTCCAAAATTTAGCACCCTGGAAAGCTCCCCAGAAACCTTCCCCATAGATTCACCCCCCTGGAAATCTTAGACAGCTTCCTCCTAGATTCAGCACCCTGGAAAGCTCTTCAGAAAGCTTCCCCATAGATTCAGCACCTTGGAAAGCTCCACTTTACTCCAGGCTCCTTTATACCCTGAACTGGAGCTCCCAGTAGCACAATGGGTTAAACCCTTGAGCCAGCAGGACTGCTGACCTGAAAGGTCAGCGATTCAAATATGGGGAGTGGAGTGAGCTCCCATTTGTCAGCACCAACCTTATGCAAGGACATGAGAGAAGCCTCCCACAGGATGGTAAAACATCCCCATGGCAATGTCCTTGCAGACGGCCAATTCTCTCATACTAGAAGTGATTTGCAGTTTCTCAAGTCACTCCTGTTATGAGGGAAAAAAACACCCCTGAAGTGGAGTAAATGAACGGCCTCCCTGATATTGCATCCACCTTCTCTCCATGTTTTGGGAAACGTTCTTCCTCAAAGAGTCATTTCTCGCCATTGGAGTTTGTTGGTTCATCCCGGGACCTGTAGGCAGTCTGTTGTTTGCAATGTATTTCCTCCACAGCACATTGTTTAAGGCAAGCTACTTAATAAGCAATAACTATAATGATGATGAATATGGTCGCTCCAAGCGTTCAGTGGCGCAGAAGTCCCCTCTGCTTGCCAGTGGGCATGGATTGGGCATCAAAGGCTTGGGCTAAAGTCCTCTCAGCTGCAGAAAGAAGCCGGGGAGAGGATTAGATGGAAACAAGAGGCCGGTTCAGATCTCCGTCCAAAGATCTGTGCTTGACACAGGGACATGGAGAGATGCTCATAATTGATTGGTTCCAATTTTCATGCAAATGTACCTCATGGACACTTCTTGGAGGCATACAGGAGCCTAAGCATTTTGCAGTGGCAAAAACCAAGCTGGACAGAGAAGGTCACACTTCCAGAAGACTTAACTTTTCCATGACCATGATCCTCTAGTGCAGTGGTTCTCAACCTCCCTGACGCCAAGACCCCTTAATACAGTCCCTCATGTTGTGGTGACCCCCATCCATTAAATTATTTTTGTTGCTACTTCATAACTGTAATTTTGCTACTGTTATAAATCTTCATGTAAATATCTGATATGTATATATCTGATATTTTCATTCACTGGACCATATTTGGCACAAATACCCAATATGCCCAAATTTGAATACTGTTGGGGTTGTGGAGGGACTGATGTTGTCATTTGGGAGTTGTAGTTAGTGGGATTTATAGTTAAACTACAATCAAAGAGCATTCTGAACTCCATCAATGATGGAAGTGAACCAAACTTGGCACACAGAACTCCCATGGCAAACAGAAAATATTGGAAGGATTTGGTGGGCATTGGCCTTGAGTTTTGGAGTTGTAGTTCACCTACATCCAGAGAGCACTGTGGACTGAAAAAAAAATGATAGATCTAGACCCAACTTGGCATAAATACTCAATATGCCCAAATGTGCACACTGGTGGAGTTTGGGGAAAATAGACCTTGGCTTTTGGGAATTGTAGTTGCTAGGATGTATAGTTCACCTACCATCAAAGAGCATTTTGAACCCCACCAATAGAATTGAGGCAAACTTCCCACACAGAATCCCCATGACCAGCAGAAAATGAATACTGTGTTTTCTGATAGTCTTTGGTGACCCCTCTGACATCCCCTCGTGAGCCCCCCAGAGGTCCCGACCCCAAGGTTGAGAAACACTGCTCTAGTGCAAGCTGTTTGTATGCACCAATATTTCCCCTCTTATAATCACAAAGTAGAAGTGTCAATTTTTTGGTTTAAGACTTGGAAGCCACTGTCTCTTGTCCTCAGAGCAAGGCACAAGAACACAGGATCTCACTTCCAAAATACATATCTTCATTAAATTGCTTACATTCTTTCAAGGTAGATGTCCCAATTGTGGCCTTCAGGGCTATGGTTTTGCCTCATGGGATGGCTGTTTTGTGTTTTCCAGTAGCTAATCCTTTCTATCTCTATACTGCCCACTTGTGATTGTACCTGAGTGCTGCATCCCTACATATAGGCCAGAATCTGATGTGTTCTATCTTGACATAGCATACATGCATCCTTATGAGCCAGTAGCTAATCCTTTCTATCTATAGAAAGATACCACTGCATACATACATATCTGTACATATTTGAACTGTGATGTTGGAGGAAAGTTCTGAGAGTGCTTTGGACCGCGAGAAGATCCAACCAGTCCATACTTCAGGAAATAAAGCCCGACTGCTCATTGGAGGGAAGGAGTTTAGAGGCAAAGATGAAGTCCTTTGGCCACATCATGAGAAGAAAGGAAAGCTTAGAGAAGATACTTATGCTGGGGAAAATGGAAGAAAAAAGGAAGAGGGGCTGACCAAGAACAAGATGGATGGATGGTATCCTTGAAGTGACTGGCTTGACTCTGAAGGAGCTGGGGGTGGTGACGGCCGACAGGGAGCTCTGGCGTGGGCTGGTCCAGGAGGTCACGAAGAGTCGGAAGTGACTGAACGAATGAACAACAACACATACATCAATAGGCCACTAGGTAATCCTGTCTATCTATACACTGCTCTCTTGTGGTTGCCATTGAACATTTCATCCATACAGACCTAGAAGCTAGTAGCTAATCCTTTCTATCTATATACTACACTCCCGTGGTTGTACCTGACTACTGAATCCATACATATAGACCAGTATCTAATCTCTGCTATCTAGATAATACCCTCTTGTAGTTGCTATTGAACACTGAGTTCATACAGACCTAGAAGCCAGTAGCTAGTCCTTTCTATCTATATACCACACTCTCGTGGTTGTACGTGAGCACTGAATCCGTACATATAGGGTAGTATCTAATCCCTGCTATCCAGATAATACCCTCTTGTGGTTACCATTGAACATTGCATCCATATAGACCTAGAAGCTAGTAGCTAATCCTTTCTATCTATATACTACACTCTCATGGTTGTACCTCAGCACTGAATCCATACATGTAGGGTAGTATCTAATCCCTGCTATCTAGATAATGCCCTCTTGTGGTTACCATTAAACATTGCATGCATACAGACCTAGAAGCTGGTAGCTAATCCTTTCTATTTGTATAATGCCCTCTTGTGGTTGCATTTGAGCAGTGCATACATACACTGCTAATCCTTTCTAACGATATACTGTCCTCTTGAGGTTGCATCTCAGCAATGCATGCTTACATACTTACAGGCCAGTAGCTAATCCTTTCTATCAGCCATTTCTTTTCATTTTCAGGCCGCCATCTCCATACAGTTTTATAGTTGAAAACATGCACACATTTTAAGTGAGGTGACGTAGGGTATGCATGCCACCTTTGGTCTCAATCCCGCAAGCCATGTAGGAGCCTTGGTGCTACAAACACACACACATACTTTGACTTTGTTTTGACATGTAGATCGAAAATGCTTAGGAAGCCAAATGCAGGAGTGGGCCATATATGTTCCTAGGCGTCAAATCAGAACGGCTCCCTCAGAAACGTCTCTCTGGTGCACACTTCAAAGCAGCGATGCGGCCAATAAATAATGCAGGCTCCCGTTGCAAAAGCAAAGAGCCCGAATCCTCCAGAGTGCCTGCCTGCCGGAGACGCGGCCTGTGGCTCCTTCGCGCGTTTGCCGGGATGATCCTTCGCTGCTCCTGTGTTTAGGCATCCCGGCATCCCTCCCAGGCGCTCCCCACGGGCCCCTGACAGCCGCATTACACTCGCCGCCAGAGATGAGCTTGACATCAACAGTAATGGGATCGGCGACAAGAGCCATTAGTCATACGCTTTGTCCTTCACTTTTATTGTTCTGAGAAATCTAATTGGGGGCTGATTGGGAGAAGGAATCACCTTTCCCTTCTCCGCCAGCCCCATCCTCCATCCGCACAGCTTTCTGCAGGACATTCAGAGCAGGAGCAGCCCTGGGTAAAGTCCAGAAAGGCCGCATGATCCGGGGTTGTGGCCACAACACAGAAGAGCCTGCCCACCTGGTACTCCCCGCTCCTGTAACCTTTGCAAGGAAAGAGGCAATCGATACCTGAGCTTTACAGGTGACCAGCTCTCTTGGACAAGGCTCACAAATCCTGCACATATACAGCTAATGCCAGCTAGTAGGGTTCTCTGAAACCTGTTTAATGGGTTCTTCCGTGGCCTGGCTTTGATAGCGTGACCTTCCCAATACCTGTTTGGGTATCATGCACGGCACAGACTCAGAGGTGGAAACGAACTTTGCCAACATCCCATGTGTTCTCCAAAACTGGGGTGCAGGTTTAGAGCTCAGATTACCATCTATACCTGGCATTCTCTGGGTTGGCATTTTCTTTGTGACTCATTGTTTTCGTCCTTCCTTTTCTTCATACACGTCCTCTTTCCTCCCTTTCTTTCCTTCTCCCCTTACTTTACAGTGTCTGCTCTCTTTCTTTCTTTCTTTCTTTCTTTCTTTCTTTCTTTCTTTTCTCTTCCTTTCTATTTCTTTCTCCTCTCCTTTTTGTCCCTTTTCTCCTTCCTTCCTTCCTTCCTTCCTTCCTTCCTTCCTCCCTTTCTTTCTTTCTTTTCTCTTCCTTTCTATTTCTTTCTCCCCTCCTTTTTGTCCCTTTTCTCCTTCCTTCCTTTCTTTCTTTCTTTCTTTCTTTCTTTTTCTTTCTTTCTTTTCTCTTCCTTTCTTTTTCTTTCCCCCTCCCTTTTGTCTCCTTTCTTTCTTTCTTTCTTTCTTTCTTTCTTTTCTCTTCCTTTCTATTTCTTTCTCCCCTCCTTTTTGTCCCTTTTCTCCTTCCTTCCTTCCTTCCTTCCTTTCTTTCTTTCTTTTCTCTTCCTTTCTATTTCTTTCTCCCCTCCTTTTTGTCCCTTTTCTCCTTTCTTTCTTTCTTTCTTTCTTTCTTTTCTCTTCCTTTCTTTTTCTTTCCCCCTCCCTTTTGTCTCCTTTCTTTCTTTCTTTCTTTCTTTTCTCTTCCTTTCTATTTCTTTCTCCCCTCCTTTTTGTCCCTTTTCTCCTTCCTTTCTTTCTTTCTTCCTTTCTTTCTTTCTTTCTTTTTTTCTCTTCCTTTCTATTTCTTTCTCCCCTCCTTTTTGTCCCTTTTCTCCTTCCTTCCTTCCTTCCTTTCATTCTTTCTTTTTCTTTCTCCCCTCCCTTTTGTCCAGGGAAGCGACTCCAGATCCACTTCGTGGCCAACCAGAAACCAACTGGAAAATTTCTCCTTTCTTTCTTTCTTTCTTTCTTTCTTTTCTCTTCCCTTCTTTTTCTTTCTCCCCTCCCTTTTCTCCTTTCTTTCTTTCTTTCTTTCTTTCTTTCTTTCCTTCTTCCCTTTTCTCATATCATTCCCCTTTCCCCTTTTCTTCCTTCATCTGGCCTGTTTTTGGAAATTCCATTCTTGGCCTCAGAGCAAGGTGCAGAAACACAGACTCCCTTCAAAAATATAAATCTTCATTAAGTTACATACCTTAAGGTGTGGATGTATTGACTGTGGCCTTCTGGGTGTCATCATAGACCATTTTGTCTGCCAGCAGCTAATCCTTTCTATCTCTATGCTGCCCTCTTGTGGTTGCATCCCAACACTGCATCCCTACAGGCTACTACGTAATCCTTTCTATCTATACTCTTCCCCCTTGTGGTTGCATTTGAGAACTACATACAATCATATATAGAGGCCAGGAGCTAATCCTTTCTATCTATATATTGCCATAATATTGCCTTCTTGTGATTGCACCTAATCACGATGTACATACAAAACTATAGGCCAGCAGCTAATCCTTTCTATCTATGCAACCCCTTATGGTTGCATTTCAGCACTACATACTGTACATACATAGCTAGAAGCTGGTAACTAATTGTTTCTAGTAGGGCTGGGCGGTTTCATTTTGTTAATTCGTAATTCGTTAAAAATTCGTTATTTTTTTGTTAACGAAGTGATAACGAACCATTCTGGAGCAGCTTCAAAACGAAACGAATTTTTCAATTCGTTTCGTAAATGCTTCGTATTTCGTTATGTATTCGTTTTGTTATTGGTTTGAGGTCGTTTCGTTATTATTTCCGCATGTCTGGGGCAAGTTTTATAGTTGTTTTTTGTTTAATTAGTGAAAAAAAATTATAATATCACACCAACAGTCAACAACAGAGGGAGAGGGAAGCTTCAGAAGTTCCCCCTGTCCCATTTGGAGGGTTTTTTAGCGTATTGCGTGGTCGCGTCCACCATTAACGAATCGATTCGTTATTGTTTCGTTATTGTTTTGTAATTTTTTTACCATTACGAAATTTTGTAAATATCGAACTTTTTAAAAAAAAAAATTTGGAATTCTTTTAAATATCGAAACGCAAAAAACCCCAAAAAACGAATCGATTTTAGAAACAAATTTTTTCGTTGTTACCCAGGCCTAGTTTCTAGCTATATATGACCCCTTTGTGATTGTATTTGAGCATTAAATATGCACATACATACATACATACCTAGAGGCTGGTAGCTAATCCTTTCTATCTATAGACTGCCAAAATATTTCCTTCTTATAGTTGCACCAAAGTGCTGTGTATATAGCTATAGAACGGTAGCTAATCCTATCTATATCTATACACTGCCCCCTTGGGGTTGCATTGGAGTACTGCATACATATCTAGAGGCTGATAGCTAATCCTTTCTATCTATAGACAGCCAAAATATTTCCCTCTTGTGGTTGCAGAGAAGTGCTGTGTATATAGCTATAGACCGGTAGCTAATATAGCTATAGAACGGTAGCTAATCCTATCTATATCTATACACTGCCCCCTTGTGGTTGCATTGGAGTACTGCATACATATCTAGAGGCTGATAGCTAATCCTTTCTATCTATAGACAGCCAAAATATTTCCCTCTTGTGGTTGCAGAGAAGTGCTGTGTATATAGCTATAGACCGGTAGCTAATATAGCTATAGAACGGTAGCTAATCCTATCTATATCTATACACTGCCCCCTTGTGGTTGCATTGGAGTACTGCATACATATCTAGAGGCTGATAGCTAATCCTTTCTATCTATAGACAGCCAAAATATTTCCCTCTTGTGGTTGCAGAGAAGTGCTGTGTATATAGCTATAGACCGGTAGCTAATATAGTTATAGACCGGTAGCTAATCCTATCTAAATCTATACACTGCCCCCTTGTGGTTGCATTTGAGTACTGTATACATATCTAGAGGCTAGTAGCTAATCCTTTCTATCTATTATTTATTTATTTACTTTATTTCTATACCACTTTTCTCAGCCCTCAGGCGACTCAAAGCGGTGAACAACATCAGTACAAAACATCACAAAACAAGTATAGGGCAATTAAAAACAATTATCACATAAATCATTAACATCAGTATAACAATCATTAGCGCCTCAACAGTAAAATCAGAATCCAGTCTCGTCATCCATTATTCCGCATTCCTATGTATTCCTATGTTCAATTACACTGTTTAATCAAATGCTTGTTCAAACGGCTAATCCTATCTATATCAATACACTGCCCCCTTATGGTTGCATTTGAGTACTGCATACATATCTAGAGGCTGGTAGCTAATCCTTTCTATCTATACACTGCATTTTTTAAAACTTTTTTGGGGGAGCTTCCCTAAAACGAGGTGGATTTTGTAGTTGAAACTCTGCAATTCCTTTTAGTTGGGTAACAAGAGTTCCAGGCTAGGTCCAGATCCATCCAGCCATGCAGGAGGCTTTGCAACACAAACAAACACACCTTGAAGGCATCCTTCTTCTTTGTTCAGCAGTGGAACTCTCTGCCCCGGAGTGTGGTGGAGGCTCCTTCTTTGGAAGCTTTTAAACAGAAGCTGGATGGATGGCCATCTGTCAGGGGTGATTTGAATGCAATATTCCTGCTTCTTGGCAGATTGGGGTTGGACTGGATGATGGCCCAGGAGGTCTCTTCCAACTCTTGGATTCTAGGAGTCTATGATTCTTCTTCTTTCTATGGATGTGCTTTTCCTCCCTCCCTTCCCGTGCTGCCTTTGCATGCTTTGCCATGCAAACCACTATTTTGGGGGGTTGGAAAGAGCTGGATGAATATTTCAAGTGAAGCAAGAAGCCGATGCCGGGCGGGCTCCGCCTGGCCATCGATCTCCCCGAAAGCCTCGGGTTCCTCTAATACACTTTCTTTGGGCCGCTCGCTGTCAATTACCTGGCCCATTTTCTCTGCTGGGTTGTTTGACTTGCAGAGCTATGGGGGGAAATCTAGATTTGTTAAACAAGCGGCGGCCGCAGTCGCAGGAGAGAAATCTCTATAGATTGCTTTGGCAAAAGAGAAGCCTGACAATGTTTGGGGGGGGGGGGGGGATGGGAGAGAATGAGAGACCCTTCCCCTCCCCACGTGCTGTCTTGCAAAATCTGACTGCTGCACGACTGGCACTTTCCATTTAAATAATAATAAAGAAAGAAAGCAAGAAATCGCATTGATTGCACATATATATGTGTGTGTCTGTGTGTGTGTGTGTGGATTTTCTCTCCCTCTCCCTCTCCCTCTCCCCCTCCTTTTTCTGACTGTTGTGACATTTTCAGGAAGGCTAATTTATTCAAGCATGGAAATCTTTAAAAACTTAATTAAGTTATTTCGGAGATTTTTCATGCCTTTATTGTTTCGAGCTCGCGTTTAAAGTTTAATTCCAGTTAATAGTAAGAGAAAGAGAAGGCGGAGGAAAGAGATACACTCCGTCCCCTCCTTCCCCCCCAAACACATAATGGGAAATGGGGGCATCCAGCAGAACTCCCCATTGGTCTGTCTCACCTTCGGAGCTCCAGAAAGGAAGACTGTGGAATGGCTCCAGTTTGGTGCCATTTTAACTGCTTTGGAATCCTGGGAGTTGTCATGTTACAGGGCCAAGCTACAGATCGCAAGGCTCCATAACATTGTGGCATTCAACAACAACAACAATAACATCCCAAATAGATTACTGCAATGCGCTCTACGTGGGGTTGCCTTTGAAGACTGTTCGGAAACTTCAACTAGTCCAGCGGGCGGCAGCTAAAATGATCAAGGGTCTGGAGAACAAGCCCTATGAGGTCTGACTACACAGAGAAGCCATTGAAATCCACAAGAAGCATGTGGACAATTTCAACAGAAAGGAAGAGACCATGAAAATGAACAAAATCTGGCTACCAGTATTAAAAAACTCAGAGAGGAAACAACCAGGCACAGATTAACACCTCCCAGCAAGAGATTTTCCCAGGCTCAGGCAGGCCTTCAAATGCTAATGAAGGTGATCAGCTGAAACATTCACACCTAACTGCAGCAGAGAAGAGCTCCTTGCCCCACCCCAGCCATTCCACAGATATAGAAACCCATTTTTCCTACTTCCAACAGACCTCACACCTCTGAGGATGCTTGCCATAGATGCAGGCGAAACATCAGGAGAAATGCCTCTAGAACATGGCTCTATAGCCCAAAAACCCCACAAGAACCTAGTGATTCCAGCCATGAAAGCCTTCGACAATACCTATGAGGTCTCTTCCAACTCTTTGATTCTGTGATTCTATGATTCTATGGGAAGAGCTCATAGGCGATGGAGTAATGGAGCCCCTGGTGATGCGGTAGGTTAAACTACTGAGCTGATGAACATGCGACGAGGAGTGGCTTAAAGAGCTGGGCACGTTTAGCCTGAAGAAGAGAAGGCTGAGAGGAGATATGATGAGAGCCATGTATAAATATGTGAGAGGAAGCCACAGGGAGGAGGAGGGAGTAAGCTTGTTTTCTGCTTCCTTGGAGACTAGCACGCAAGGGAGGAATGGCTTCAAACTACAAGAGAGGAGATTCCATCTGAACATGAGGAAGGACTTCCTGACTGTGAGAGCCGTTCAGCAGTGGAACTCTCTGCCTTCCCCGGAGGGAGTGTGGTGGAGGCTCCTTCTTTGGAAGCTTTTAAGCAGAGGCTGGATGGCCATCTGTCGGGGTGCTTTGATTGCAATTTTCCTGCTTCTTGGCAGAATGGGGTTGGATTGGATGAGGGCCCAGGAGGTCTCTTCTAACTCTTTGATTTGATTCTATGATTCTCACTGGAGCATCATACAGGGAGCATACCACCCCCCTGTTATGTCAGCTCCACTGGCTGCCAATTCAGTTCCGAGCACAATTCAGAGTGCTGATCTTGACCTATAAAACCCTACATGGCACCAGCCCAGCATACCTGTCCGAACGTATCTCCTTCTACGTCCCGCCTAGGAATTTAAGATCTTCTGGGGGGGGGGGGCTGCTCTCAGCCCCGCCCTTGTCACAAACGAGACTGGTGGAGACAAGGGACAGGGCCTTCTCGGTGGTGGCCCCTCACCTGTGGAATTCACTCTCCAGGGAAATTAAACCATTGTCATCCCTCCTCTCTTTCAGAAGGAAATTAAAAACATGGATATGGGACCAGGCCTTTGGGTAATCAGGCAGACTGACAAGGACAATTAGTACGAAAGCTTTGGAAATGGACTATGATAAGCGGAGTGAATTTATTAATTATGGACTTGGCGAAACGATGGCCACCAGACTGGCTTTTTATTGTATTAATGTAATGTTTTAACTGTTTATAATTACTGTTACTATGTATTTTATTGTGTTGAATTGTAGGCATCTGTCAGGGGTGCTTTGAATGCAATTTTCCTGCTTCTTGGCAGAATGGGGTTGGACTGGGCGGCCCACCAAGTCTCTTCGAACTCTAGGATTCTATGATTCTATGCTGACCAAAAGTTTGGTGGTTTGGATCTGGGGAGCAGCGTGAGCTCCCACTGTTAGCCTCAGCAGTTCAGTCAACCCAGCAATTCGAAAACACGCAAGTGTGAGTAGATCAATAGGTACTGCTCCGGCAAGAAGGTAAGGGCACTCCGTGCAGTCATGCTGGCCACATTACCTTAGAGGTGTCTATGGACAACGCCAACTCTTTGGCTTAGAAATGGAGATGAGCACCAGGGTCCCAGAGTCAGACATGAGTAGACTTCATGTCAAGGGGACACCTTTACCTTTAAGCACTAGTAAACCTCTTTGGATTTGGCCATCATCATCATCATCATCATCATAATCATCATCACCATTATTTATTTATTTATACCCTGCATTATCTCTCCTGAAGGAGACTCAAAGCAGCTGTGTATCCGTTACTAGTATGAGAACGTAGTATGATTATGTTGCAGGGAACAAATCCCACCTCTGTACATGGCATCCATTGACCTTGCAAAGGCATTTGACACAGTGACTTACAACATGTAAACATTAAAACAGAATTAATAGGCCGGTAATTGAATGCATCTCCACTCGAAAACCATCTTGGATCCAGCAGCATCATCACCATCATCATCATCTATTGACCTCACCCAGGATCCACCCCATCCCACTCTGCTGGGAGAGGAAGTCCAAGAAGATGAGCCTTCCCAAGAACAGAAGGACTGGAAGGATCCTCAATGAAGCGAGGAACTGATTGACGGGAGATTCACAAGAGCCCAGAAAAAGTGCTCCACGCAGGGCATGATTAATCAGATTGTAAAGACAAGATTGTAGGGTTGTCCAATGCAATTGGATTAGCAGTAGGCTTCAAGAGGGAGGGAGGGAAGGAAAGAAAGAAGAGAGGGAGGAGAAGAAGGGAGGGGGGAATGATGATGATTAGGCTTATTTCCTTTATTAAACAAAATTCACAGCAGCTCAAAGTAAGGAAGAAAGAAGAAAAGGAGAGGGGAGGAAAAAGGAAGGAAAGAAGGAAACAGAAAGGAAAGTAGGAAGAAAGGAGGGCAAAGGAGGAAAGATAACAGAGGGAAGGAAGAAGAAAAAGAGAGGGAAGAAAAAAAGAAGGAAGAAAAGAAGGAAGAAATGGGATCAAAGGAAGGAAGGAAGGAGAGGAAAGAAGGAAAGGAGAAAAGGGAAGGAAGGAAGGAAGGAAGGAAGGAGAGGAAAGGAAGAAATGAGAAAATGAAAGGAAGGAAGAAGGAGAGGAAAGGAGGAAATGAGAAAATGAAAGGAAGGAAGGAAGGAGAAAAGGAGGAGAAATGAGAGGGAAGAAGGAAATGAAAAAAGAAGAGTGAAGGAAAGAAGAGGAAAGGAGGACAGAAAGGGGAAGAAAGTGGGGAAGAAGGAGAAGGGGGAAAGAGAGCAGAGGAAAGAAGGACAAAAAGGAGAGGGAAGGAGAAAAAGAAGGATAAGATCAAATAAGGAAAGAAAGTAGAAGAAACGAGGAAAGAAAGGAGAAAGGAAAGAAGAAAAAAAGGAGGAAAGAAAGGAGAGCAAAGGAGGAAAAAAGATAAAGCAAGAAAGAAAGACGGGAGGGAGGGAAGGAAAAAATTAGGGAAGAAAGGAAAAGGAAAGAAAAGTAGGAAGAAAGGAGGAAAGAAAGGAGAGATAAGGAGGAAAAAAGAAAGCAAGAAATAAAGTCAAGAAGGAGGGAGGGAGGAAAGGAAGGAAGGAAGGAGGGAGGGAGGGAGGGAAGGAGGGAAGGAAGGAAAGAAGGAAGGAGGGAGGGAGGGAGGGAGGGAGGGAGGGAGGGAGGAAGGAAGGAAGGAAGGAAGGAAGGAAGGAAGGAAGGAAGGTCTTCTTGATCCTCACAATGGGTAAGGTAAGAAGGGAAGCGATTCCATAGCAGAACAGCAGAAGGTTCAAAGCTTGCTCCTGAGCCTCACCAGACAAAACGAGAAGAAGACACTTTTGCTGAAACTCTGGAAGAGCTGGAAGAAGGCAACTCCCATCCAATCGAGGAGCGTGTGGCACTGCCCAGCCCAGAATCATCCACCCAGCGTGGCCTCCAGCAAAGCCGTGGAGCCCAGTCGGCCTCATTGGATTAGCTGAGGATTTCCACCTCCGTGCCTTCTGCGCCAACCAGGCTAAATGGCTCCAAATCATAGGCTGGCGAAACGGCAGAGGTGTAATCGAGCAGAGCGGCTGTCTTGCAAGGAAGGAGGCCGCCTTGCAGGGCTAATTCGTGGCTGCCGTAATTTGGCACAGCTGGCCTAATTGGTCCAGCAGCTCCTTTCTCAGGCGAGTCACGGCCGGCCTTGCTCTTTGGTTGCTCCCGTTTGGATCTCCAATGGCTTCTGCTCTCAGGGCCACCGATGTCTTCTCTATCTGGTGGGATTCTGTTGCGTTGGCTCTCTTTCCCCCATTCACATCAACAGAAAGCTCCTCCGGGCAACTGAAAATGGCAAGACAGACAATAGACGTGGAGGCCTAATGACAACTTACTCAAGAAAGAGGAAATCTTAAAGCAATGCTTAAAAGATGTTTGGGAATCTCCACAACTCACGTTTTACCAGTCCACACACTGTCTTGCCAAAGAAAGAAAATATGCCACACAGATGATCAGTAAAGAACAAGAAGTTTAGTCTTTGTAATGCAGAGCAACATATATACAATCATGTGAACAGCTGCATTGACTCACACAATGTCCTTCGAGAGAGATTCAAAATAGTCTTCAGGAGTCCATGTGGAATATCTCCTTCCAGCAGCTCATGAAGCAAGGACTGTCTCTCTATGTAAGCTCCTGCACAGCCCAAGCCTAAAAATGTAACTGTTGCCAAAATTCCCAGGCTCAGCTAGCTTCTACGGCAGTGGTTCTCAACCTTCCGAATGCCGCGACCCCTTAATAGAGTTCCTCAGGTTGTGTTGATCCCCAACCATAACATTATTTTCGTTACTACTTCAAAACTGTGATTTTGCTACTGTTCTGAATCATAATGCCAGGATCTGATATGCAGGATGGATTATCATTCACTGGACCAAATTGGGCACAAATACCTGATACATCCAAATTTGGAAGTTGTAGTTGCTGGGATTTATAGTTCACTTACAATCAAAGAGCATTGGAATTGAACCAATCTTGGCACACATGACTCCCATGTGCAACAGAAAATACTGGAAGAGTTTAGTGGGCACTGACCTTGACTTTGGGAGTTGTAGTTCACCTACATCCAGAGAGCACTGTGGACTCAGAAGATGACGGATCTGGACCAAACTTGGCACGGATACCCAATATGAACAAACGTGAACACTGGTGGAGTTTGGGGAAAACAGGCCTTGACATTTGGGAGTTGTAGTTGCTGGGATTTATAGTTCACCGATAATCAAAGATTATTCTGAACCGTACCAACAGTAGAATTGGGCCAAACTTCCTACACAGAATCCCCATGACCAACAGAAAATACTGTGTTTTCTGATGGTCTTTGGTGACCCTTCTGACACCCCCTCACAACCCCCCCCCCAGGGGTCCCGACCCCCAGGTTGAGAAACACTGTTCTACGGGGTGGCCCAACCAATCAGCTTCGTGCTTTGCATTTTCAGTTAACACACTCACCAACTGATTTCTTACATGCTCCAACAAACACAAGTCCGGGAATGCCCCCGTACACAATTTGGGATTCACAAAGTCTTATATGAGAGGTGCATTAATTCTTTATAAATTGTTATGTTTATGTTTATTTATATCCCACTTTTTCTCTCCGTGCAGAGACTCAGTGCAAGTCAATGCAATAGAAAAAGAAACAGGCCAAACTGCACAAAACTGTTGGAAATTTTAAAGGAAAGGAACATGAACATAATAAAAAGTGAGGAGAAGAGCTGCAGTGATTAAGAATACAAGCATCAAGGATTTGGGTGGAACCCACGGACAAGGCACTGAAATTTAGCAAACAGTTTTCTTTCCCAATATGCAAATAAATCAGGCAAATGGCTTATGAATAAATAGAAAACAACAACAACAAAATAAATATATAATCTTACGGAAACATGAAAGAGAAAGAAGATTAAGAAGATAAAATAACATCTGAAAGATTTTTATCAGGATCTATACAAAAACGAAGAGAGATCAACAGAAGCAGAAGAAGAAGAGAATACATTTTAAAAATATCAAAAGCTGCCAATCCTTTCTGAAGCGGGCCAAGAACGATTGAACGGACCAATGACACTACAAGGCATTGATGAGGCTATTCAGAGTTTCAAAATAGGCCACTTATTTAATGCAACTCCACCAGCAAACCTAATAATAGTAGTAGTAGTAGTAGTAGTAGTAGTAGTAGTAGTGGTAACAAGGATTTAAAGATCAAACTGCAAAGACTCTGGCACACACCAGTCAAGGTGGTCCCAGTGGTGATCGGCACATTGGGTGCAATGCCTCAAGACCTTGACCTGCACTTAAACACAATTGGTTTTGACAAGATTACCACCTGCCAGCTGCAGAAGGCCACCTTACTGGGATCTGCAACCATTATTTGCCAATACATCACACAGTCCTTGACATTGGGAAGTGTCCAACGTGTGATCCAACTCAACAGAGTGACCTTATCTGCTGTGGACTTATCTTGTTGTGTTTCAAATAATAATCATCATCATCATCATCATCATCATCTGCAGATGCAAAAGGCCACCTTACTGGGATCTGCAACTATTATTTCCCAATACATTACACAGTCCTTGACACTTGGGAAGTGTCCAACATGTTATCCAATACAACAACCAGCAGAGTGGCTTTGTCTGCTGTGGACTCACCTTGTTGTGTTTCAAATAATCATAATCATCATCATCACCATCTGCAGCTGCAAAAGGCCACCTTACTGGGATCTGCAACCATTATTTGCCAATACATCACACAGTCCTAGACGCTTGGGAAGTGTCCAACTTGTGATTTTGTGATACGAAATCCAGCATATTATTTGCATTATTTCTACCCCGCTCATACCAGCCCGAAGGTGACTCAGAGCAGCATATAGATCTCATTTGCTGTGACATACTGTGTGTTCTGTGTCAGTAAAATAATATTAAAATAATAATAATTAAATAATAATAATAATAATTATTATTATTATTATTATTATTATTGTTATTATTATTATTATTATTACAAAAATTGGCCTAGACGCTTGGGAAGTGCTCGACTTGTGATTTTGTGATACGAAATCCAGCATATAGATCTCATTTGCTGTGACATACTGTGTGTTCTGTGTCAGTAAAATAATACTAAAATAATAATAATAATAATAAAATAATAATAATAATAATATTTATTATTATTATTATTATTATTATTATTATTATTATTATAAAAATTGGCCTAGACGCTTGGGAAGTGCTCGACTTGTGATTTTGTGATGCAAAATCCAGCATATAGATCTCGTTTGCTGTGACATACTGTGTGTTCTGTGTCAGTAAAATAATATTAAAATAATAATAATTAAATAATAATAATTATAGTTATTATTATTATTATTATTAAAATGGTCTTAGACGCTTGGGAAGTGTTCGACTTGTGATTTTGTGATACGAAATCCAGCATATAGATCTCGTTTGCTGTGACATACTGTGCTTTTGTGTCATAACAATAATAATAATAATAATAATAATAATAATAATAATAATAATAAAAACATGCAAAAATACCGTGGGGCTTTCAAATCCAGACTGACAAAGTTTTGGAACACAATACACCAGACATCACGATGGTGGAAAAGAAAAAAGTTTGGATGATTGATGTCGCCATTCCAGGTGAGAGTCGCATTGAGGAAAAACAACAGGAAAAACTCGGACGCTATCAAGACCTCAAAATTGAACTGTAAAGGCTCTGATTGCACAAACCAGCACAGGTGGTCCCAGTGGTCATGGGCGCACTGGGTGCCATGCCAAAAGATTCCAGCCGGCATTTGGAAACAATCAACATCGACAAAATCCCGATCTGTCAACTGCAAAAGGCCACCTGACTTGGACTTGCGCGCATCATTCGAAAATACATCACACAGTCCTAGACGCTTGGGAAATGTGCGACTTGGGATTTTGTGATACGAAACCCAGCATATATAGATCTTGTTTGCTGTGACATACTGTGCTTTTGTGTCAATAATAACAACAACAACAACTTACTCCACTTAAAATGAGACTCAAAGTGCAAGCTCTTAACATTCTTTGGAGAAAAGACCCTCAAGAAAGGGAAAGAACACAAATCAAGAAATAGTTGTTTTTAATGCAACCCCTGTAGAAATTTCTAGGTCTTCCAACATGACTCTATGCTTGTCTTCTGCAGGAAACTGACCATAGAATTGCATTGGAGGCTCAAGCAATCCCTAGAGAGGTGTTCTTTGTAGAAGTCTCTAGAAGTCCTTCAACATGACTGGAGGACGTTGCATGGGAGGACCTAGAGATGCCCAGGAATCTCTTCTTGTCTTTGAGGAAGGAAGATGGCCATAGGGTTGCACTGGAGAACTTGAGAGAACATTTGAATCAGATCGGTTAATAATCACCTGCAAAAGGCAAAGCCACAAATGTTGAGGGATGGTTGTACTATGAAAGGTCAACGGAAAAGCTCTTCTTAATAAACGTTGCCACTAGGAAGAACCTACATTTGACTTATTATTACGATCGTCTGGAGAGGCCCTGCTCTCGGTCCCACCGGCCTCGCAAGCGCACCTGGTGGGGACGAGGGACAGGGCCTTCTCGGTGGTGGCCCCACGACTCTGGAACTCTCTCCCACTGGAGATCAGAACCGCCCCGTCTATACTGACATCCAGGAAACAGGTGAAGACTGGTTATGGAGACAGGCATTCGACGAGTGAGCCAACACCCTGAGATATGGATGGAGGATGATGAGCAACGATTTTAGTGTGACGACTGACCATTATAGTTATTGATTGTAATGGCTGTTTTAATGTTTTACTGTAATATGTATTATGATGTTTTATTGATTGTATGTGATATTATGGTTGGAAACCGGTCTGAGTCCCTCAAGAGAGGTGAGAAGGCCGGTATACAAAACTTTTAAATAAATAAATAAATAAATTATGGTCACTGTAGGTTGGAAAAAGCTTGAAGGCTCACAGTGGCAACTAAGGGAGTGTGAAATTCCATTGGTCAATTCAAATTTTGGATAATTTTAGAGATTTGGCATGAAATCGGATCTAGGCTGATTCCTGCTGATGAACCATCAAGAGGATTCCAGCAGTAAGAAAAAGTAACTTCTGCAAGTTCAGACCAGGGAGCCCTTGAGGCATTGGCCAATCATGGAGAACATCTCTCCCGAAAGATGGGGAGGGATCCAGACTGCAGAAGGGATTCACTTTGACTGCGATGGGATCCCAGGAGTTGCGGTTTGATGAGCAACCGGCATTCTTTGGCAAGGCCTTGTCACACTCCAAGGATTCCACAAGACTGAGCCAAAACAGTTGAAGCGGTGTCAAACGACATTAGCTCGACAGTGCAGACACAGCCAAGGATTCCTCGTGGAGATGAAGGATCCCCGAGGACCGGAGAACAGCCAGCGTGCTAAATGGTCCCAAAGGCCGCTTTGTCGGGAGGATTCAAAACAATATCAAGGCGATGCGCTCCTTCCTTCCTTCCCGTGCCCACCCTCCTCCGCCGAGCCTTAACGCTAATTTCCCCGGGGTCTGTTGACGAAGACAATCTGTATTCCGACTCCATTTGCGCATATTATTTTTAAGTCATTAGTCTCTGCCTCATATTGTGAGTCAAGGCGTTTAATAAGAGGAATTTATGGCCTGTCTCCTCCAATCAGCGGAATCATCCACGGCCGTGTTGAATGCTCCGAGCTAATGGGTATCGCTTGCGTTGGGGCTTCCTCCCACTTTCGCCTGGTTTTTCACCATCGATTCACAGATAAAGTAATAATCTCAACTTACTGGCAGAGAGGGAAGATTCCCTTCACAAGTGGCATCGACACCAGGCATGGGCCAACCTGGGCCCTCCATCCAGGTGATTTGGACTTCAGAAGAAGAAGAGGAAGAAGAAGAAGAAGAGGAGGAGAAGGAGGAGGAGGAAGAAGAAGAAGTAGAAGAAGAGGAGGAGGAGGAGGAGGAGGAAGAAGAAGAGGAGGAGGAGGAGGAGGAAGAAGAGGAAGAAGAAGAAGTAGAAGAAGAAGAGGAGGAGGAGGAGGAGGAGGAAGAGGAGGAGGAGGAGGAAGAGGAAGAAGAAGAGGAGGAGGAGGAGGAGGAAGAAGAGGAAGAAGAAGAAGTAGAAGAAGAGGAGGAGGAGGAGGAGGAGGAGGAGGAGGAAGAAGAGGAGGAGGAGGAGGAAGAAGAAGAAGTAGAAGAAGAAGAGGAGGAGGAGGAGGAGGAAGAAGAAGAAGAAGAAGAAGAAGAAGAAGAAGAAGAAGAAGTAGAAGAAGAAGAACTTGGTACACAGAACTCCCATGACCAACAGAAAATACTGGAAGGCCTTGGTGGGCATTGACCTTGAATTTTGGAATTGTAGTTCACCTCCATCCAGAGAACACTGTGGACTCAAACAATAATGGATTGGACCAAACTTGACAGGAATACTCAATATGCCCAGATGTGAACACAGATGGAGTTTGGGGAAAATAGACCTTGACATTTGGGAGTTGTAGTCACTGGGATTCACAGTTCACCTACAATCAAAGAGCATTCTGAACCCCATGAAAGACAGAATCGGGGCAAACTTCCCACACAGAACCCCCAGAACCAACAGTAAACACTGAAGGCCACTCAGGCCAACTCCCTTCATCAGGGCAAGAAAGCGTACTAATCAGATCCCTCCTGACAAAGAGCCATTCAGCCATAGATAGATAGATAGATAGATGATAGATAGATAGATTTGATTCACACACAGAGAGAGATAGTATCCTAGATTTGAAAGGGACCCTTATCTCAATCAACCCGTGGAGTTCCTCTCCCGCCTTGCCTGCTCCCTCCTTCCCAGGCGCAAAGCATTTAAATAGAGATCGTGTAAACTAATTCCAGCCCATCAATTATTCACACTGGTATTTATTCTGGAAAGGGGCCTTTCTGTGCGTTCTATTCCAAGGGGAGCCTTCCCCAGAAAGCCACAAACTGGGTTGAAAGAGCTTCCGGCCTGCTGGGAACGAGCAGCGTTTAAGACCCAAGGACTTGCTTCTCTCCTGATGATGGGATTACGCGATGGAACAGCGCTTGAAAGCAAAGTCCTCTTCCTGGTTTGAAAGTGTCATTTCCTGTTTAATGGTGCGGTCCTCACTTTGAAAGGCCTTGTTCTACTCCAGAAACTTTGTTTTTGTGGCACACACACTAGGTTGAATGGGTTGAGATGCTCAGGTGAGATGCTCGTTGAAAACAAGAGCAAAATGCGCTATACCAGGATCTCATGCAACAATGAAGTTTGTGCAGTTCAGTCAACTTTCCCCATGTTTTTATTATAGAACCAATTAGGAAATGGCATTTATAACCCAGGAATGTTACCCTTCCCTGTCTCACTGGGTGCATCTACACCAGGTATGTATGGGCAAACCCAGGCCCGGGGGGCGGATGTGGCCCCTTGAGCTCTTTTCTCAGGCTCTTCTCTCACACACCATCCTATCCTTCCTTCCTTCTCTCTTTCCTTCCTCCTTCCCTCCCTCCCTCTTTCTCCTTCCCTTTCACTCTTTCATTTTTCTTTCCTCTCCTTCCTTCCTTCCTTCCTTCCCTTCCATCCCTCCCACCCTTTTGTCCTTCCTTCCTTCCTTCCTTCCTTCCTTCCTTCCTTCCTTCCTTCCTTCCCTCCCTCCCTCCCTCCCTCCCTCCCTTCCTTCCTTCCTTCCCTCCCACCCTTTTGTCCTTCCTTCTTTCCCTCCCTCACTTTCTCCTTCCTTCCTTCCTTCCTTCCTTCCTTCCTCCCTCCCTCCCTCCCTTCCTTCCTTCCTTCCTTCCTTCCTAACTTCCTTCCTAACTTCCTTCCTTCCCATTTGTCATCCCATCATTCTCTCTTTCCTCCCACCCTCACTCTTATTCCCCCCTTCCATTCCCTTCCACCCCTTCTTCCCTTCCATCCTTTTGTTCTTCTTTCCTTCCTTCCTCCCTTCCATTTGTCTTTCAATCCTTCTCTCTTTCCTCCCTCTTCCTCCCTCCTTCCATTCCCTTCCACCCCTTCATCCTTCCGTCCTTCTCTCTTTTCTTCCTCCTTCCCTTCTTCCCTTCCATCCTTCCCTCCCTTTTGTCTTGTCTTCTTGCTTTCTTTCCCCTTTCCCTCCCTACTTCCCTCCCTCTTTCTCCTTCTTCCCTTCCCTTCTGTCTTTCTTTCCTTCTCTCTTTTCTTTATTCTTCCCTGCCTTCCACCCTGCTCTTCCTCTCTTTCTTCGTTCTGTTTTCTTCTCATTTCCTTCCCTCCTTTTTGTCTTTCCTTCATTTTCTCTCTTTTCTCCCTCCTTCTGTCTCTCCCTCTTTCTCCTTCCATTCTTCCCTTCCTCCCTTTTGTCTTCCTTCCCTCTCTTTCCTCCCTCCTTCCGTCTCTCCCTCTTTCTCCTTCCATTCTTCCCTTCCTCCCTTTAGTCCTTCCTTCCTTCTCTTCCTTCTTCCCTCTATTCCTTTTTCTCCTTCCTTCCTTCCTTCCTTCCTTCCTTCCTTCCTTCCTTCCTTCCTTCCTTCCTTCCCTTTTTGTCTTTCCTTCCTTCTCTCTTTCCTTTATCCTTCCCTTCCTTCCTCCCACCCTGCTCTTCCTCATTTCCTTCCTTCCCTTTTGTCCTTCCTTCCCTCCCTCTTCCCTCCCTTCTTCCCTCTCTCCCTCTTTCCTCTTCCATTCTTCCCTTCCTCCCTTTTGTCCTTCCTTCCTTCCTCTTTCCCTTCTTTCCTTCCATCACCAGGCAGCCAGTCCTCCTATCAGGGAGTGCTAGCATGTGTTCCCCAAATTAGAAAGTTTGCCCATGCATGCCTGATCTACACCATTGAATTAATTTAGTTCAATGGCACTTTAATGGCCCTGGCTTGGGATTTGTCAGAGGTGGCTCAAGACCTTGTAAAACTACAACTCTTACAAGTCCATACCATGGAGCCAGGGGACCTAAAGTGGGGTCAAACGGCCCCTATCCGGTAGTGGAGATGCACCCTAAGCCATAGAATCCAAGAGTTGGAAGAGACCTCCTGGGCCATCATCCAGTCCAACCCCATTCTGCCAAGAAGTGGGAATATTGCATTCAAATCACCCCTGACAGATGGCCATCCAGCCTCTGTTTAAAAGCTTCCAAAGAATGAGCCTCCGCCACATTCCAGGGCAGAGAGTTCCACTGCTGAACGGCCCTCACAGTCAGGAAGTTCTTCCTCATGTTCAGATGGAATCTCCTTTGCCATAGCTATTGGCAAAGCGCTAGAACTGAAGTCTCCATTGGCTTGTGAAGTGCAAGTCTCCATAGAGTTAGCCATTGACTGCACTTTACAAGCCTTACATCAAAGGGCAACGTCACGTAGCTGAACCAAGACACTAAAGGGACAATCCAGGCTTGATGTGCAACTGCATGCAAGAGCATTGCACCAACAAGTCCACGTCTGTGGCTTGCTTGGCTCTGTGTTACTCTCCGTGGCGTCCCCTTGCCTCCTCCCAGCCCTTTACATCAGGAAAAGGTCGTTTCTAATGCACCAGTGACCATTCCATCGATTGGAAGGAGCCCTGAATTCCCAATTGCTGCCTGCATGTAGATGAAAACACAATTACCTGCATGAAGCCCTGACCCCCAACACATTTACTAGAATGCAAAGCCCGGATGCAGCCATACGATGCGTTCCACTACTGATTAACATGGAGTTGTTGTCTGTGTCTGTACATGAACGACTTTCACCCACTGCATTGCACAGACTTTCTGCAAAAGGCAAGGGAAGGTGGGGGTCAACTCAGACCTTCACACTTCCCTCTTCATTTTTCCCTCTCAAAGCAATTATACGAATATTTCGTGAGGAAAGTAGGCCACATTTTTGCACAGAATGCTTTCCTTGGAGATGCGATGCTTGTGCACCAACATTGTCCTTTTTAATAGGAAAGGGGCTCTGAAATAACAGCGCTGGGCTTCCCCCCCCCCCTCACTTTTTGATGGATATGTTTTGTAAATATTTCAGTAAATGGAGACTTTAATTCCAGAGCTTTTCAGATTGCTATAGCTCAGGAATGGGCAAACTTCAGCCCTTCCTCCAGTGTTTTGGACTTCAACTCCCACCATTCCCAACAGCCTCAGAACCTCTCAGCTGCTTAAGTGGAAAAGGAAGGGGGCTGAGGTCAGGAATTGTGGGCGTTGAAGTCCAAAACACCTGGAGGGCCAAAGAAGAAGAAGTAGTAGGAAGAAGAGGGAAAGGGGTAGAAGAAGGGGAAGAAGAAGAAAATGGGTGAGAATGAAAGAAGGAGAAGATGAAGAGGAAGGGGAAGAAGATGGGGAAGAAGAAGGGGAAGATGGAGGAGAAGGAGGAAAGAAGAGAAAGAGGAGGAAGAAGAAGAAGAAGAAGAAGAAGAAGGGAGGAGGAGGAAAAGTGGAACACAATGGGGAAGAAGGAGGAGGAGGAGGAAGAGGAGGAGGAGAGGAAGGGAAGAAAAAGGAAAAGAAAAAGATAGAGGAGAAGGAAGAAAGAAGTGGAAGAAGAGGAAGGGGAACAGGAAAGGGAAGAAGATGGGGAAGAAGAGGAAGGGGAAGAATATGGGGAAGAAGAAGGGGAAGAAGGAAAGAAGAGGAAGAGGAGGAGGAGGAGGAGGAGGAGTGGAACATGATTGGGAAGAAGGAGGAGCAGGAGGAGGAGGAAGAGGAGGAGGAGGAGAGGTGAGGAAGAAGGAGAGGAAGGAAAGAAGAAGGGAAAGAAGAAGA
Source organism: Anolis sagrei (assembly GCF_037176765.1). Lineage (NCBI taxonomy): Eukaryota > Metazoa > Chordata > Lepidosauria > Squamata > Anolidae > Anolis > Anolis sagrei. The sequence continues at coordinate 45,480,069 of NC_090027.1, read as the reverse complement.
TAGAGGAGGAAGAAAGAAGGGGAGGAGGAGGAGGGGGAGGAGAAGTGGAACACGATGGGGAAGGAGGAGGAGGAAGAAGAGAAGGAGGGGAGGAGATGAAGAAGGAGAGGATGGGAAGAAGAAGGGAAAGAATAAGATAGAGGAGGAAGAAAGAAGGGGAAGGAGGAGGAGGAGGAGAAGTGGGACACAATAGGGAAGGAGGAGGAGGAGAAAGAGCAGGAGGAGGAGAGGAGATAAAGAAGTAGACGAAGGGAAGAAGAAGGGAAAGAAGAAGATAGAGGAGGAGGAATGAAGGGGAAGAAGAAGAGAAGGAGGAGGAGGAAGGGGACAGGGAAGAAGAAGGCGAAGAAGAAGATGGAGAAGGAGGAGGGGAAAGAAGGAAGGGAGAAGATGCTGCTGCTCTCCGAAGATGCCTTCTCCAAAGACCCCACCTGCTTACATGTCTCATGGTACATGGTTGGGCCTTCCATGGTTCAATGGAAATGGGCATAAATGTGACCCAAGCCCAAAACCAGAGGAGCATGCCTAACTTCCTTCAGTCACCCTCCCAGTCCATCCCAGTTGAATGCATGCGAGGGGATGAGCCTTCTTCCTCTGCTCAAGCTCAGCCTCAAGGAGAACAGCGGCAGATCCAGGCAGCTGATGCCAAGATGCTTTTGACGGTTGGCAGGCTCTGAGCCTCCTTGCTGGAAAATGGCAGGCCGGCGATGCCAGGCAGCTTGTCTGTTGATTCCCTCAAGTCGCTCGGCACCTAATGCCAGAGGGCAAGTGCCTGGCCAATTTGCAGAGGGGCACCGGGCCAAGGCAACAGATGGGCATCGGAAGGCGGCCAACGATGGATGGGCTTCCAGTGCTTCTCCTCTTGGAGGGCAGAGTTCACCAAAGTGACGGATCGCAGGAAGGGAGACCGAAGTGGCGGCTTATTCCTTTCTCCGCCGTAATGGGTGTCAATGTTTGGAAACAGATGTCTCCACCTCTTGAATGCGGGCCCACAGAGGGACAATGTTTCCTGGCTTCGGGGGTGCCACAGAGGAGGACATGCTTCCAAATGAGTCTATTCCGAAGGCTTCTTCTCCAATCTTTCTGATGTTTAGAAGAAGAAGCCAAATGGAAACGCTTTACTCCCAATTGGAAGGAGGCCATTCGGAGTCCATGGAAGGAAGTGAGAACACAAGACAAGGCAGGATCTGAGTTGGTTGCCCAAAGGGAGAGCAGCATGGATCTGCCCAAGAAATGCGCTACTCACGCTAACAGCCCTGTCTCAACAATCAATACTGACTCTTTGCATTGATTCCATTCCTCCCTGAAATGAAGACATTATGAGAAATTGAGCCGCATCAGCCCCCTTGGGCCAAAACATGGGTTCCTTCTTCCTGGCATGAAGAGACAACCTCCTTCCCGCACAATAAACTTGGGAGTCTACCAAATTTTAGACCAAGGTGTAAGTTCAAACTCTATTCCTGGAATGGAGTGGAAATACAGGGATCCACTTTGGGGGACGTTGGTAATTCCATATCCAACTTTCCATGGAGGAAGGTGGTCTTCCAAAGTTAGTTTTGAGTTGACCTCTCCCAGAATCAAAAAGGGGGCAACAATTGTCATTGGTTAAATATAGAAGCTCACAATATTATGATTCTATCCACCCCAAAGTTGGAGTTAACGGTCCAAAAATGAGATGTACTATATCTTCCATATCAGCCTGCCCAAGCCCCGAGATTTGCAGAAGTCTATCCTATGACCTATCCTTACTAACTTACTTAGGCGATCCCTCGTAGTCCAAGGATGATGGTCCTCTAAGTGTAGTATCCTGGCAGTTGGTCTCTAGGTGACTGTGGAGCCTTGCATCTTCTCCCACAATGAGGGCATTGGTTTCCAGGTGGAAGGCGGTCCCGGTCGGGGTTGGCTTGACACGCCTTCCTCTTGGCACGCTTCTCCCTTTTGCCCTGCATTCATGCCTCTTCAAATTCTGCAGCACTGCTGGTCACAGCTGACTGCCAACTGGAGCGCTTGAGGGCCAGGGCTTCCCAGTTCTCAGTGTCTATGCCAGAGTTTTTAAGGTTGGCTTTGAGCCCATCTTTGAATCTCTTTTCCTGTCCACCAACATTCCATTTTCCATTCTTGAGTTTGGAGTAGAGCAACTGCTTTGGGAGACGGTGGTCAGGCATCCGGACAACGTGGCCGGTCCATCAGAGTTGATGGCAGAAGACCATCGCTTCAATGCTGGTGGTCTTTGCTTCTTCCAGCACGCTGACGTTTGTCTGCTTGTCTTCTCAAGAGATTTGCAGGATTTTCCGGAGGCAGCGCTGGTGGAATTGTTCCAATGTTGCATGTGACGTCTGTAGACTGTCCACATCTCGCAGGCATAGAGCAGGGTTGGGAGGACAACAGCTTTATAAACAAGCACTTTGGTATCCCTACGGATGTCTCGGTCCTCAAACACTCTCTGCTTCATTCGGATAAATGCTGCACTTGCAGAACTCAGGCGGTATTGAATTTCGGTGTCAATGTTGACTTTTGTGGAAAGGTGGTTGCCAAGGTAGCAGAAATAATCAACATTTTGCCCGAACACTTTGGAACATCCATTGTAACTTTAGGGAAGTTACAAGGGCACCTTCTTTGTTTTCCTTCCAGCAACAAGACCTTTCTTTTCCAGCAAGCTTTGGAAAACTGGGTTTAAATTAAAATAAGAATGGCTTCTGTGGTGTTGTCCTGTTTTAAAGAGAGCCAATGTGGTGAAACAACCTGAGCTTTGGATTACACCATGTAATAAAATTGCATAGTGTAATCCTGATTTGAAAGTGTTATTTCCTGTTACATTGTGTTATCCTTACTTTGAAAGTAGTTGTTCTACTCCAGAAACTTTGTTTTCATGGCTGGAACTATGTTGAATTTGTTGAGACTCGATTATGAGATATTCAGTGGAAAACTAGAGCAAAATGTGCTGCAAGGTGTCCCTCCCTCCTACCAAAACAAAGCTTTTGCAGTTTAATGAACTTTTCCCATTTTTATGATAGAACCAATTAGGAAATGACATCGATAACCCAGGAACAAAAATTGTGTTGCTGAACATCATTGTGTTATGACTCCAGGGCTCAGCCATGGAATTGCACTGGGTGACGTTCAGCAAGTCAAACTCTCTCAGTCTTAGAGGAAGGCAATGGCAAATCTCTTCTGAACAAATCCTGCCAAGAAATCCTTGTTCTAGGTTCACCCTAAGTCTTGGAATGAATTCAAGGGACACAACAACAACCCCTCAAAGTAATACATCAGTATGGGAAGAGAGTTCAGCACCATGGAGAGCTCCTTTGACACTTGAGTTAAGGTAGACCTTACCACCTCAGCCATATTTTGGAAACGTTCTTCAACAGTTTTCCTGAGAACTTTTGATCACCCAGTTGACATGGAATCCATCACCCATGACTGCCACAAATAATAATAATAATAATAATAATAATAATAATAATAATAATAATCCTTTATTTATACCCCGTTACCATCTCCCAGAGGACTCGGTGCGGCTTACAAGAGGCTGAGCCCACATACATCAGTAAAAACAACAACAACAACAACAATACAACAACAAATGAACTCAAAACAAAGCAATAAACATTAACAACATACCATGACGCATTAAGATCCATGGCAGAGCCAAATGTAATAATGATAGATAGAGGGGGTAATTCCTCTTGTGCAATCATGAACTCAATGACATGACCTTCTAACCTCTGGAAATTGATGTCCTCAATTGGAAGACCATCATGTGGACCCCAAGTAGGTCTTCACTTATGGATCCATTGCTTTGGAAGACAATCAGATTTGGTCTCAAGCAATTTCCTCTGGCATATGAGATCTACTGTGCGATGTTCCCAAAAGGTCAACTCTAGAAGGATGTACAAAGGAGGATCTCAACCAAACAACCCAAATCTGTTGCCTGTCTCCCTCTCTCTCTCTTCCCAGTCTTGAAGAGAATGAAATGGTGCCATCCTTGGAAAGAAACGAGATCCCGACGTCAGCCCCAGCAAAGCATTTGCAACTCCCATCTTCTGCTATTCGTGGATGAAATGATTTCACTAACGCTTTGGTTAGACCACTTTACCTGGAATATTGTATCCAATTCTGGGCACCACAATTCAAGAGAGATATTGACAAGCTGGAATGTGTCCAGAGGAGGGCGACTCAAAGGATCAAGAGTCTGGAGAACAAGCCCTATGAGGAGCGGCTTAAGGAGCTGGGCATGTTTAGCCTGAAGAAGAGAAGGATGAGAGGAGATATGATGATAGCCATGTATAAATATGCGAGAGGAAGCCACAGGGAGGAGGAGGAGGGAGCAAGCTTGATTTGTGCTTCCCTGGAGACTAGGAAGCAATGGAACAATGGCTTCAAACTACAAGAGAGGAGATTCCATCTGAACATGAGGAAGAACTTTCTGACTGTGAGAGCCGTTCAGCAGTGGAACTCTCTGCACCAGAATGTGGTGGAGGCTCCTTCTTTGGAAGCTTTTAAACAGGGGCTGGATGGCCATCTGTCAGGGGTGATTTGAATGCAATATTCCTGCTTCTTGGCAGAATGGGGTTGGACTGGATGATGGCCCAGGAGGTCTCTTCCAACTCGAGGATTCTAGGATTCTATGACTGAGAGAGCTGTTCAGCAGTGGAACTCTCTGCCCCAGAGGGAGTGTGGGGGAGGCTCCTTCTTTGGAAGCTTTTAAGCAGAGACTGGATGGCCATCTGTCAGGGGTGCTTTGAATGCAATATTCCTGCTTCTTGGCAGAATGGGGTTGGACTGGATGATGGCCCAGGAGGTCTCTTCCAACTCTAGGATTCTAGGATTCTATGACTGTGAAAGCTGTTCAGCAGTGGAACTCTCTTCCCTGGGGTGTGGTGGAGGCTGCTTCTTTGGAGGCTTTTAAAAAGAGGCTGGATGGCCATCTGTCAAGAGTGATTTGAATGCAATGTTCCTGCTTCTTGGCAGGATGGGGTTGGACTGGATGATGGCCCAGGAGGTCTCTTCCAACTCTTTGATTCTAGGATTCTATGATTCTATAAGAACTTCCTGACTGTGAGAGCCGTTCAGCAGTGGAACTCTCTGCCCCGGAGGGAGTGTGGTGGAGGCTCCTTCTTTGGAAGCTTTGAACCAGAGGCTGGGTGGCCATCTGTCAGGGGTGCTTTGAATGCAATATTCCTGCTTCTTGGCAGAATGGGGTTGGACTGGATGATGGCCCGGGAGGTCCCTTCCAACTCTTTGATTCTATGATTCTAACTCAGGAATTTCCTAAGCATCCTTTTGATTTCAAAGGCAGAGACTCTGGCGGCATCCGGATGCCAGGCCTCGGAAGAAGGCCTCGGAAGCGATGCCGGGAATCAAAGCGAGCTCCTTTCTGAGCCAAAGGCAGCCCAAAGTTTTAAATGGTCCCCTTTTGATTTCGATAATGCGGCGGAGGCTCGTGGGGCCTGGTTTATTTATTAGGAGCTCTGCATCTTTCTTTGTTCAGCGCGGATGTGTTTGCCTGGAATTTTGCAGAACGGTCCCCAGATGGCTTGCTTTTGAAATGGCCATTTTGAGGATTCATCGCACATTTCCAGTGTTGATACAACAGCCGTTGTGACTCTAGTGAGGAAAGACTGGAGTCATTAACAACAAAGGAAGAAGTCACAATGCCGGAGCAGGAGAAAGGGAAAGGATTTCTTTGGGCTCTGCAGTCCCAGCCAGAGCAACACGGGCACGTTTGGCTTATTGCTGCAGCAAAGTGCACACCTTGCATTTGCAAGGTTTATGGAGCATCTTGGAGGAACGTGATCTGCCCAAAACAATCGGCATCTTCTGAAATCTGAATTGCTAGGAGATAATCCTCCCTCCATTAAAGCAGCAGAAGGGAAATTCCAGACTCAGAGCTCGGCTTCATGCCCAAAGGCTCTGCAGGTATAAGCTCTTGAGCCCTCATTTTGGACGAGGTGGCACTGAAGAGACAGGGAGCCAGGTTCCAAATAAGGCAAACATCTCTAGATTCCACTGAAAGCAAAAGTGAAGCGTGCTGAAGATATTGACAAGTACGTGCCCACCATTGCTGTGGTTCTAGAACAATGTTTCTCAACCTGGGGTCGGGACCCCTGGAGGGGTTGCGAGGGGGTGTCAGAGGGGTCACCAAAGACCACCAGAAAACACAGTATTTTCTGTTGGTAATGGAGGTTCTGTGTGGGAAGTTTGGCCCAATTCAGTCGTTGGTAGGGTTCAGAATGCTCTTTGATTGTAGGTGAAGTATAAACCCCAGCAACTACAACTCCCAAATGTCAAGGTCTATGTCAAGGTCCCTCCTCTGAAAAAACATTGCGGGGGGAACTTTGTGAGAGGCAGCATGGTATAGTACTGTGAGTGCCCCACTCTTGTGAGCATGCAGAGTTCAAATTCCCCTCAATCACAGAAAGCAATTGGACAATCTGGGCCAAGTCCCACTCTTTTGGTGTCAGAGAAGGTCAAGACACACTCTCCTCTTCATCATCCAGCTCGCCAAGACACAACTCTAGAAGAGGTTCTGCATAGGTTAGTGTTAGCTTGGAAACACCCAACAACTTCAACTACCAGTGAAGAGGTTCAGGGCGCCTTTGGCAAGACTCAATGCCATGCTTAAAGGTTCATTTCCCTACAAATGGAACCCAAATAGAGAGGAATGGAAGAACTGTTTTTGCATGACCTCAAAAAGAAGAGGGCTGATCCAAGCCACCTAACACCATCTTCAGACTAGAGTTTGCTTCCTTCTTCTGAATCCATAGAAACCCTCAGAATATGGCAGCTCTTGGCATACTCCAAGCATGTGCAGATACCCTCAGGCTCCATCTGCAAGGTCCCAGAAGAGAAGGATGCCAACCATGGAAAGAACATCTAGAAGAGGCTCTTCATGGGTTGGAAGTGCTCAACAACAACCAACCTCCACTGTGAAGGCATTGGTTACCAGGTGGAAGGCGGTCCCAGTCGGGGTTGGCTTGACATGCCTTCCTCTTGGCACGTTTCTCTCTTTCGCCCTCCATTCATGCCTCTTCAAATTCTACAGCACTGCTGGTCACAGCTGACCTCCAACTGGAGTGCTCAAGGGCCAGGGCTTCCCAGTTCTCAGTGTCTATGCCAGAGTTCTTAAAGTTGGCTTTGAGCCCATCTTTAAACCTCTTTTCCTGTCCGCCAACATTCCATTTTTCATTCTTGAGTAGAGCAACTGCTTTGGGAGATGGTGGTCGGGCATCCGGACAATGTGGCCGGTCCAGCGGAGTTGATGGTGGAGGACCATCACTTCAATGCTGGTGGTCTTTGCTTCTTCCAGCTCGATGATGTTTGTCCGCCTGTCTTCCCAAGAGATTTGCAGCATTTTCCAGAGGCAGCGCTGATGGAATCATTCTAGGAGTTGCATGTGAGGTCTGTAGACTGTCCACATTTCGTAGGTGTATAGCAGGGTTAGGAGGACAGTAGCTTTATAAACAAGCCCCTTGGTATCACTATGGATGTCCCGGTCCTCAAACACTCTCTGCTTCATTTGGAAAAACGCTGCACTCGCAGAGCTCAGGCGGTGTTGAATTTCAATGCCGATGTTGACTTTGGTGGAGAGGTGGCTGCCAAGGGAGCAGAAATGGTCCACATTTCCTAATGTTACCCCATTAAGCTGTATCTCTGGCATTGGAGAGGGATGGGCTGGAGACTGCTGGGAGAGCACTTTGGTTTTCTCGATGTTCAATGACAGGCCGAGCTTTCCGTATGCTTCTGTGAAGGTGTTTAGAGTGGCTTGCAGGTCTTCTTCTTCTTCTATATACCAAAAGCCTTGAAGAGCTCAGTGGTGCCTTTTACAAGGGTGGGACTGGTCATGGGATTCCTGGGTGATTGGTTTGATACCATGCCTGGAGGTTCCTTCTCCTACAAATGAAGCCCAAATAGTGACGTGTTGATGAGCTGTTGATTAGCTCAACCATCCAGCTCCATGCTAAACCATGATACAGGGCTCAGGGAAAAAGGTGCAAGAATCGGAGACAAAGGTGCCGGTCCTGGGCAATCAAGGGCTGGGCTGTCAAATAAAAGGGTTAATGAATATACATATTTTTAAGTCTCTGTTTCTATGGGGAAAACAGGTTCTCAGCTTTGGGGGAATCACACAAGCATTTCTGAGCTAATCTGGCTGGCACGGGAGACTGTCTATCTTTGCATAGAAACAATGAATCTGATTATTATCTGGCTTGGGAAACAGCCAGCGGGATTTGGCCAACCTTTCTATTCTTAGGGGATTATCTTAGCAGGCCCACGGAGGGAGGCTGTCTCTAGGATACATTTTGCACCATTTTATAAAGCAGATCATAATATACAGGGTATCTAGGAAATAGATACAGTACACAGCTAAAAGATACAAGTTGTACAAAATCATAAAGTTGATACAGGTTATTGAAGGGTTATATCCGATAGAGTTGGTTATGGTAAGTCCTCTGTCGGTGATCCGGAAGCTCAAGTTGGTACAAAACGCAGCTGTTCGGCTTCTTGCGGGAATTCCGATGAGATGCCACATCACCCCAATCTTCCTGCAGCTGCACTGGTTACCCATTGAGCACCAGATCACTTTCAAAGGGATGGTCCTCACCTTGAAGGCCTGGCATGGTCTGGGGCCGATGTACCTGGGGGACCGCCTCACCCCCTCCCAACCCCAGAGATCCCTCCGTTCTGAGGACCAAGATCTATTGGAAGTCCCCAGTGTCAAGACCTTGCGTCTAACAGCAACCAGGCGCAGAGCCTTCACAGCAGTGGCACCATCGCTCTGGAACACTCTGCCACCTGAAGTCCGTGCCTTGCGGGACTTACCAGCTTTCCGCAGGGCATGGAAGACATACCTGTTTCGACAGGCTTTCGATCTTTGATGTGTTGTTTTATTATTTATTTATTTATTTATTTATTTGGCAGTTTTGTATCCCGGTCTTCTTCTCACCTCCATTCGAGGGACTCGGGCCGGTTTCCAACATCAATATTACAGACCGTCATTAAAACATCATATTTCTAAATCACACTAAAACATTAAAACATTGAAACAATTAAAATGGCAAAAATACCATCATATGATTACAGTGGTCAGTCGTCATCAAAATCATTATTCGTCGTCATCCATCCATATCACAAAATCATGGCTCATTTGTTGAATGCCAATCATAGAATCATAGAATCCTAGAATCCAAGAGTTTGAAGAGACCTCCTGGGCCATCATCCAGTCCAACCCCATTCTGGCAAGAAGCAGGAATATAGCATTCAAATCACCCCTGACGGCCATCCAGCCATCCAGCCCCAAAGCCAGGTTTTCACCTGTTTCCTGAACGTTAAGATCGAAGGGGCAGTTCTGATCTCCAGTGGAAGGGAGTTCCAGAGTCGAGTTTTAAATTGTGTTAGATTCGAGTTCGTTTCTTGTAAGCCGCTCTGAGCCCTATCACAAGTGAGGCTGGTAGGGACGAGGGACAGGGCCTTCTCAGTGGTGTCCCCTCGCCTGTGGAATTCACTCCCCGGGGAAATTAGGTCATCGACATCCCTCCTCTTCTTCAGAAGGAAGCTGAAAACATGGATATGGGACCAGGCCTTTGGGTAATCTGGCAGACTGACAAGGTAATGATGACCAGAATTTGGAAAGGATTATGATAATGCTGAATGGACTTACGGATTTTAGAACTTGGTGAACGTTGGCCACTAGATTGGCTTTTTAGTTGTTATTGTATTAATTGAATGTTTTAACTATTGTGGTCATTGCTGTTATGTGTTTTATCTGTTGAATTGTTGGCATCGAATTGTGCCGGTTGTAAGCCAGCCTGAGTCCCCCCTCGGGGGTTGAGAAGGGCCGGGTAGAAGTGACCGAAATAAATAAATAAATAATAAATATAAGTTTGAATAATAAATAAATAAATAAATAAATAATGGTAGTGTATAATTGTAATTGTTTGTACTGGCATTGAATTTTGCCATTACTTATGTGTAAACTTAGGGAAGGCTGAGCGAAGGAAGAGAGATGCTTTTGAGTTGTGGTGCTGGAGGAAAGTTCTGAGAGTGCCGTGGACTGCGAGAAGATCCAACCAGTCCATCCTCCAGGAAATAAAGCCCGACTGCTCATTGGAGGGAAGGAGACTAGAGACAAAGTTGAAGTACTTTGGCCACATCATGAGGAGACAGCAAAGCCTAGAGAAGGGAATGATGCTGGGGAAAGTAGAAGGGAAAAGGAAGAGGGGCCGACCAAGGGCAAGGTGGATGGATGGCATCCTTGAAGGGACTGGACTGACCTTGAAGGAGCTGGGGGTGGTGACAGCCGACAGGGAGCTCTGGCTTGGGATGGTCCATGAGGTCACCAAGAGAAGACATGATGCTTGGGGAAAGTGGAAGGCAAAAGGAAGAGGGGCCGACCAAGGGCAAGATGGATGGATGGCATCCTTGAAGGGACTGGACTGACCTTGAAGGAGCTGGGGGTGGTGACGGCCAACAGGGAGCTCTGGCTTGGGATGGTCCATGAGGTCACCTAGAGAAGACATGATGCTTGGGGAAATAGAAGGAAAAAGGAAGAGGGGCCGACCAAGGGCAAGATGGATGGATGGCATCCTTGAAGGGACTGGACTGACCTTGAAGGAGCTGGGGGTGGTGACGGCCAACAGGGAGCTCTGGCTTGGGATGGTCCATGAGGTCACCTAGAGAAGACATGATGCTTGGGGAAAGTGGAAGGCAAAAGGAAGAGGGGCCGACCAAGGGCAAGATGGATGGATGGCATCCTTGAAGGGACTGGACTGACCTTGAAGGAGCTGGGGGTGGTGACGGCCGACAGGGAGCTCTGGCTTGGGATGGTCCATGAGGTCACCTAGAGAAGACATGATGCTTGGGGAAATGGAAGGAAAAAGGAAGAGGGGCCGACCAAGGGCAAGATGGATGGATGGCATCCTTGAAGGGACTGGACTGACCTTGAAGGAGCTGGGGGTGGTGATGGCCGACAGGGAGCTCTGGCGTGGGCTGGTCCATGAGGTCACCAAGAGTCGGAGACGACTGAACGAATGAACAACAACACATGTGTAAACCGCTTTGAGTCCCCCTTGGGGTGAGAAAAGCGGGATACAAATACTGTAAATAAATACATAAAACAAGACTTTGGGCGGTAGCGTTCCTCTTTGCGCCGTTGCTGCTTTGCCGGGGTCTCCTCTTGCACGCAAACGGGCTCCGCTGTGTAATATCCCAGGCCCACATGGGGCATAACCAAGTGATGATTATTGCTGCTGGGAGAAGAGCGGGAGCCGCGCATGTGGAGGTGATTTGATAATGAACAGGCCTGGCTTCGGTGGGAAGAGAGAGAGAGAGAGAGAGAGAGAGAGAGAGAGAGAGAGGCGGTTATTAGCTCCCGGCTTAAATTGTAAATAAAATCCACATGCAGGCAACCCAAGGCGGCAGCGGTTCTGCGGCAAAGCGAGACGCTCCGGGTTCTGTTCCAGAAATATGGGAGGAAGGATGGAGCAAAGAAGGTTTCCAGGCAGGTTTAGGAGGCGTCTGGCTGGAGTTGGACTCGTGTGGAGGAGCCTCCTCCGAGGGCAGGAGCCAGATCTCTCCTTCACAGACCAAACCACCAACGGGAGAAATCAATGCCGGGCCTGGGCAGCATCCATTTGCAGAAGCAGAATTGCACATTCATTGTGACAAACATACAGGCCTTGCCTTGGATGGAAATGGTGAGCTGTGCAAAGCCGAACGTGCAACCAAATGCAGAACACTGACCACAAATCCATGACCTTGAGCTGAATCTAGATGCTCATATGACCTTGCACATGACAGAGACTCCTAGAGGGTCCCTATTCTCATCCTGGGAGTTGTAGCAAAGTGATGTCAAAACTGCATTAATTCTACAGTGTACATCAGTGGTTCTCAACCTGTGGGACCCCAGATGTTTTGGCCTTCAACTCCCAGAAATCCCAGCCTCAGGCCCCTTCCCTTTTCACCCTCAGCCACTTAAGCCACCAGGGGAGCTGTCACTTTACCATCCATGTGTGACAATGATGAAGTACTTCCTCATTCTTTGCAGGCTTTCTGGAGATTTTTATGGCATCATAAATTGGCCTTCTTGTGTAAGCAGTACCTATATTTCCTACTTGACAGATGCAGCTGTCTTTTGGGCTGCAAAGGTCAACAGCAAGCTACAAAAATTGGTCGGAAGCTCACTTCAACCCAGGATGGCTTCAAACTCATGACCCAGCCAGCTGCTCCACTTTAGCCTTCTCTGATGAATGGCAATGCCTCACCAAACAACTCCCAAGATGTGGGCCGAGACCCTCTAGGACAGTGGTTCTCCACCTTTCTAACACCGTGACCGCTAAATATGGTTCCTCATGTTGTGGTGACCCCCAACCATAAAATTATTTTCGAGAGCGCAAGGCAGGCGAGGCAGGCTTTGCATGAGGTCAGACCTTGCACAAAGGAGCCCTCACCTGGTCCACGCCCTTGCCGGCCAGCGAGAACACGAGGCAGGAGAGGGCTCCTTCATGCTAAGCCTGGCCTCGTGCAAAGCCTGGGGGGGGGGGCAAAGGAGGCGGCCTCGCAACCCCTCGGAAATGGCCAAACGACCCCCTTGGAGGTTGCGACCCCCAGGTTGAGAACCGCTGCCCTAGGAGTCTCTCTCATGTGCAAAGCCATATGAACATCAGTTAGGAATTGTGGGAGTTGAAGTCCAAAACACCTGGAGAGCCAAAGTTTGCCCAATTCCGGGTGTAGATGCACCCCATTGTCCGGAAGAGCAGAGCAAATTGTGATGGCCATCAATGTGCCGGACAAGACTCCGCCGGCCTCGGTGGTGAGACAAAGCCGCCCTTTGATCTGCAATTCCCTTTGAAACCCCACTTCCCTTGCATTATTGACTCTGGCTTCATTGAGGACGGGATGGAGTGAGAGGTGTATCCTGGGCTGGAGCCGCACTGTTCCTCCTCCTCCTCCTCCTCCTCCTCCTCCATCTCTTCCTTTGCTCTTCATATTCCAATGACGGCGCCTGGCATAATGGAATAATCGTTGGGAGGAAGAAGCAGACACTCAATAAAAGGCCTTTCAACTCCAGTAAACAGTTTTGTTTTCATCGTGCTGTTTACCTACCTTGGCAGTTACTTATTGGCTCTCCTCTCCTCACTTCTGAGCATTACGGCTTAATTATATTTTAGAAACTCGGCACTCCAAAGAAATACTGAGTCGGCTGCGCCTTTGAAATGCCGGCGTTTCCTTCCCCCCATAAAGTGCAATATACGTTTGTTTGTCTTCGGCTGCCCAGAGTTAAGGCGCAAAGTCAAGGCAGGCCTCCGAAACAGAAGAAGGCAACGCTACGTTTGGGGCGTTCCGGCGGCTCCAATAACTGGATTTCTTGCCCCCGACGACACCGTGACATTTCGGGAAATTAGCTCTTGTTCTGAATCATGGCAAAAAGGTCGCAATATTGGAATATTGCCTGGGAGGAAACATTCCCGGAACCTTGCGGAGGGAGGCATGTGTGCCATCCAATTATTTCCATCGACGGGACAAATATTTCCGCTGCGGACGTTAAAACCGGGGACCTGATCAACATGAAAGTGTTTGCTCTCGCCTTTTTGGAATTCTTTGAGCTACTATTGTATAGGCCAAGCATGGGGTATAAATAAATTATTATTATTATTATTATTATTATTATTATTATTATTATTATTATTAGTTGAAGTCCAAAACACCTGGAGGCAGGGCCAAAGTTGTGTCCTCTTGGAACTGGACACTTCAGTCAATCAAGGGATTATCTGCATACCCATGTTATGGGAGCTGAAGTCCAAATCACTTGCTTGGCCAAAACTGGCCTATGCCTTTGTCCTCTTGGAACTGGACATTTCAGTCAGTCGAAGGATCATCTGCATACCCACGTTATGGGAGTTGATGTCCAAAACACCTGGAGGGAGGGCCCAAGTTGGCCTATGTCTTTGTCCTCTCGGAAGTGGACACTTCAGTCAACCAAAGCATCATCTGCATCCCTACATTTTGGGAGTTGGAGGTCCAAAACACCTGCATGGCTGAAGTTGGCCCAGTCCTTTGTCCTCTTGGAACTGGACACTTCAGTCAATCAAGGGATCATCTGCATACTCACATTATGGGAGCTGAAGTACAAAACACCTGAAGTGAGGGCTGAAGTTGACCCATGCCTTTATCTTCTCGGAACTGGACACTTCGGTCAATCAAGGGATCATCTGCATACCCACACAGTGGGAATTTGAGTCCAAAACACCTGGAGGGCCAAAGTTGGCCCATGCTTTTGTCTTCTTGGAACTGGACACTTCAGTCCATCAAGGGATCATCTGCATACCCACATTGTGGGAGCTGGAGTCCAAAACACCTGGAGGGAGGGCCCTAGTTGGCCCATGTCATTGTCCTCTTGGAACTGGACACTTCAGTCAATCAAGGGATCATCCGCATACTCACATTATGGGAGTTGAAGTACAAAACACCTGAAGTGAGGGCTGAAGTTGACCCATGCCTTTATCCTCTCGGAACTGGACACTTAAGACAATCAAGGGATCATCTGCATACCCATGTTGTGGGAGCTGAAATCCAAAATATCTGGAGGGAGGGCCCAAGTTGGCTCATGCCTTTGTCCTTTTGGAACTGGACACTTCAGTCAATCAGGGAATCATCTGCATACGTACGTTTTGGGAGTTGTTGTCCAAAACACCTTAGGGCCAAAATTGGCCCATTCCTTAGTCCTCTTGGATTGGACACTTCAGTCAATCAAGGGATCATCTGCATACCTATGTTGTGGAAGTTGATGTCCAAAACACCTGGAGGGATGGCCCAAGTTGACCCGTAACTTTGTCCTCTTGGAACTGGACATTTCAGTCAATGAAGGAATCATCTGCATGGGGCTGAGGATGAGATGTGCGTGTACACAAGTGTTTCTCAACTTGGGGGTTGGGACCGTGGGGGGGGGGGTCACACAGGGGTGTCAGAGGGGTCCTCAAAGCACAGTATTTTCTGTTGGTCATGGGGGTTCTGTGTGGGAAGTTTGGTGCAATGCCATCCTTGATGAGTTTCTGATTGTAGGTGCTCTCTGATTGTAGGTGAACTATAAATCCCAGCAACTACCAACTCCCAAATGGCAAGGTCTGTTTTTCCCAAACTCCACCAGTGTTCACATTTGGCATATTGAGTATTTGTGCCAAGTTTGATCCGGATGCATAATTGTTTGAGTTCACAGTGCTCCTTGGATGTAGGGGAACTACAACTCCAAAACTCAAGTTCAATGCCCACCAGATCCTTCCAGTATTTTCTGTTGGTCATGGGAGTTCTGTGTGCCAAGTTGGGTTCAGTTCCATTGTTGATGGAGTTCAGAATGCTCTTTGATTGTAAGTGAACTATAAATCCCAGCAACTACAACTCTTAAAAGTCAAGGTCTATTTTCCCAAAACTCCACCAGTGTTCATGTTTGGACATATTGAGTATCCATTGCCAAGTGTGGTCCAGATCCACCATTGTTTGAGTCCACAGTGCTCTCTGGATGTAGGTGAACTACAACTCCAAAACTCAAGGTCAATTATTGTAGGTGAACTATAAATCCCAGCATCTACAACTCCCAAATGTCAAGGTCTTTTTCCCCAAAACTCCACCAGTGTTCATATTTGAGCATATTGAATATTTGTGCCAAGTTTGGTCCAAATCCATCATTGTTTGAGTCCACAATGCTCTCTGGATGTAGGTGAACTACAACTCCAAAACTCAATGGCTACCAAACCCAGTATTTTCTGTTGGTTGTGGGACTTCTGTGTGCCACGTTGGGTTCAGTTCCATCGTTGATGGAGTTCAGAATGCTCCTTGATTGTAGGTGAACTATAAATCCCAGCAACTACAACTCCCAAATGACAAAATCAATTCTCCCTCCAACCCCACCAGTATTCAAATTTGGGTGTATTGGGTATTTGTGCCAAATTTGGTCCAGTGAATGAAAACACATCCTGCATATGAGATATTTACATGATGATTCAGAACAGTAGCAAAATTACAGTTATGGAGTAGCAATGAAAATAATGTGATGGTTGGGGGTCACCACAACATGAGAAACTGGATTAAGGGGTTGTGGCACTAGGAAGGTTGAGAACCACTGCTCTACACTGTCTAACAGATGCAGTTTGATGCCACTTTCAGTGGCTCAAAGCTGCCAAGATCCACCACCGAGAGCCCTCCTTCTCCTCCTCCGGAGCCCGGACCACAGGTTTTGCAGTTCTCCAATTCCATTTTGTGGGGAAGTTTTCTCCTCCTCCGTCTCCCTGAGGGCAGAGCTCTGATCCGATCATTTTCTTCGGTGCGTTTCTGGAAATGAAAGCAAAGGAAGCATGAAAGCAACGCTTTTCCTTTTTTTGCTTTGCTTTCTGCAAGGCCAGTAATCGAAAACTCCTGACACTAAACAGAGATGAAAACATTAATGGCCAATACTCAGAGCAAATGTTTTCCATATGCGCGGGACAGCTCCGGACCCCGGAATACAAATGTTGCCTGGGCTGCGGCTTGTGTGAGTGTGTTGTGTTTGTGGAAAGGGACCAAGCGCAAAGGGGGGCACACCCCTGCGGCCTCTTCCATCAATAGCGTATCCATACCAGGCTTGGGCAAAGTTCAGCCTTCCTCCAAGTGTTTTGGACTCCAACTCCCACTCTCTACAAGTGATTGGTAGGTGGGTAGGTACGTAGATATGCAAATAACCATCAAAATCAGATTATCCAAGGTCAATTGATTTCTCCACAGAAGATTGGTTGGTGGTTTTGTAGATGGATAGATAGATAGATCACATGTTGGAGAGAGATTATATGATGGAAGGAAGGATGGATGGAAAGAAGTATGGATGGATGGATAGATGATGTAAATAGAGAAAGAGATAGAGGGATTATATGATGGATGGATGGATGGATAGATAGATAGATAGATAGATAGATAGATAGATAGATAGAAAGATAGATACTAGATAGAGATAGATAGAGATAGATAGATAGATAGATAGATGATAAATGATAGACAGATATGGAAATAATAATTGAAATAAAATTATCTAGAGTCAATTGATTACAGGTGATTGGTAGGTAGACAGAGGGATGGATGGATGGATGGATGGATGGATGGATGGATGGATGGACGGACAGATAGATAGATAGATAGATAGATAGATAGAGATGTACAAATAACAAATAATAAGCTCATCTAGAGTCAATTTATTTCTCCACAGATCATTGATAGATAGACAGATAGACAGACAGATGATAAATGATAGAGAGATAGATATGCAAATAACAATTGAAATAAGATTATCTGGAGTCAATTGATTATAGGTGATTGGTAGGTAGACAGAGGGATGGGTGGATGGATGGATAGATAGATAGATAGATAGATAGATAGATAGATAGATAGATGATAAATGATAGACAGATATGGAAATAACAATTGAAATAAAATTATTTAGAGTCAATTGATTACAGGTGATTGGTAGGTAGACAGAGGGATGGATGGATGGATGGATGGATGGATAGATAGATAGATACTAGGTAGATAGATAGATAGATAGATAGATAGATAGATAGATAGATAGATACGGTAGGTAGATAGGAAGATAATTAGGTAAGTTGATAGGTGATGGCTGGATAGATAGATAGATAGATAGATAGATAGATAGATAGATAGATAGATACACGGGATTGTGGCGCAGCTGGCTGAGTGTCAGCTGCATTAAAGATCACTCTGACCAAAAGGTCATGAGTTCGAAGCCAGCCCGGGCTGGAGTGGGTGTCCAGCCATTGTGTAGCCCGTTGTCGACCTTTGCAACCCGAAAGACAGTTGCATCTGTCAAGTAGGAAAATAAGGGACCACCTTGTGTGGGAGGCTAAATTTAACTAATTTATGAGGCCATAAAGAAAGAAGACTCCGGGGAATGTGGAATGCGGAAGAACTTCATCGGTGTCGTTGATGGACGATGAAAAGCAGCAGCTCCCCTGGCGGCCAGAAAAAAGTTAAATAGCCTTTGTCTGTTAAATGTTGTTTGTCAAACTGGCATTGAATGTTTGCCGTATATGTGTTTACTGTAATCCGCCCTGAGTCCCCTGCGGGGTGAGAAGGGCGGAATATAAGAACTGTAAATAAATAAATAAATAATAGATAGATAGATAGATAGATAGACAGACAGATAGATAGACAGATAGACGATAAATGATAGATATGCAAATAACAATTGAAATAAGATTATCTAGAATCAACTGATTACAGGTGATTGGTAGATAGACAGGGGTGGGTGGGTGGGTGGGTGGGTGGGTGGATGGATAGAGATAGATAGATAGATAGATAGATAGATAGAGAGATAGAGATAGAGATAGAGATAGAGATAGAGATAGAGATAGAGATAGAGATAAAGATAGATAGATAGATAGATAGATAGATAGATAGATAGATAGAGATAGATAGATAGATAGATAGATAGATAGATAGATAGATAGATAGATATGCAAATAACAATTGAAAGAAGGTTATCCTAGGAGCAACTCATTGGATGACGTTAATGGGAAGCATGAGAAGAGTAGTTCTGACAAAGAGGAGGCAAGAGGTCTCGTTGATGGCTTTATTACATTCCTCCATTGCTTTCCATGACAATACAGAGTCCTGAAAGATGTCACTTGGAATCTGATGCCTGTCGCTTGCAAAAATAGACTAAAATCTTTCTTGCTGCGCGTGTGGCTCCTCCTGGTTGTTCTCCCTCCGCCTCCCTTGACCAAACACTCAGGAAGGGCCCTGACACGAAACACAGCGGATCGCAAAGCTTTATGGAACTGTCATCTCCGCCGCGGCTGTCATTTGTTCCTCGGAGGAGCGCTGTCCTCTCGCTCAACCTCTACCTTGAAACGTGTCCCTCGTCAAAGAGAGTTATGGCAGGTTTGTGAGCCGAGAGCAGGCAGATGGAGAAGGACCGGGTCGTTGGCCTCCGGGGTCCCCCTTCGCCTTGAAATCTGCCGGGTTTCCCAAAAGGGTGGCAACAATTAGCTTGAAAATCCTGCACGAATGCCGCAGAACCTACATCTCTGAAGGCAGGCTTTTCATATTGGCTTTGCTGGGTGTTTACTTTGGTCAAGTGGCAAAACGGTGCCTCTAGTTTCATCCTGATAGCCATAAAAAGGATACAAAGATGGGCCTCTAAAGTTTCCCCATTGGCACCAAAGGACTAAATCTTACCAAAACAAAAACAGAACTCAGGGTTCGGAATTGTGGATCCAAACCACCACCCCATTTTGAATATTCTGAATTTCCCCCAAAATAGAACCCAAAACAGGACTGATTTCTACCATTTCACACACCCCTAATATCCACAAGCAGTGGTACCTTTATAGGTCCAACCCCAATGCATGAAATCCATTATGCACAATGTGCATCCGTGCACAGTGGCCCGGCATGCCCAATTCTGTTTCTTGAAATGACTGAGGATTTTTTTAAACATTAGGCAAAACAACAACAACAACATTATTTACTTATTTATGTAGTTACTAGCCGTCCCCTGCCACGCGTTGCTGTGGCCCACTCTGGTGGTCATGGGGGTTCTGTGTGGGACATTTGGCCCAATTCTACTGTTGGTGGGGTTCAGAATGCTTTGTGATTGTAGGTGAACTATAAATCCCAGCAACTACAACTCCCAAATGTCAAGATTCTGTTTTCCCCAAACTCCACCAGTGTTCACATTTGGGCATATTGAGTATCATGCCAAGTTTGGTCCAGATCCATCTTTGTTTGAGTCCACAGTGATCTCTGGATGTAGGTGAACTACAACTCCAAAACCAAAGGACACTGCCCACCAAACCCTTCCAGTATTTTCTGTTGGTCATGGGAGAACTGTGTGCCAATTTGGTTCAATTCCATTGTTGGTGGGGTTCAGAATGCTCTGTGATTGTAGGTGAACTATAAATCCCAGCAACTACAACTCCCAAATGACAAAATCAATTTTTTTGAGTGAAGGACATACATTGGGTTGTTAGGTGCCTTGTGTCCAAATTTGGCGTCAATTCATCCAGTGCTTTTTGAGTTCTGTTAATCCCACAAACGAACATTACATTTTTATTTATATAGATTTGTTTACTTGTATTCCACATCTCCTTGCCAATCAGTTCCTTCTGGGATTTGACCCTTGTCTAAAATGCCAGCAGGATTCTGCCCCATAATAATCCCGTCCCACCAAAATGTCAATAGGTGACCTCAAAAAGCTGACTGAGGAAGCCTTCCCATTGCCGAAAGCCAGATGAAGAGGCCAATAAATAGTTAAGTGGTTTATTGAATTGTTTATCGATACTTTATAGATCCCCATAAAGTCCCCATATTGCCTATAATCCTAATTTATAACCTTCTGCAACTGCAACTCCATTGAGTGCTGGCCCGGCGGCCTCTTTCTGCTTCAGGTGTTAATGGTCTGGAACATTCGAAAGGCTCTCCGCACATTTGCTCACCCTTTCCAAGTGGATTACGCTGATTATGGTTTTCCTCCAAAAAGAAATTGGAAGAGATGTCACAGTTGAGCTGGAAGGGCATCCCGGTACCTGATATTTAGAGACCAGAAATGGAGAGTGAGATCTTTCTGAGATCAAGAAGGTCATTCTAGAGAAGGTCAAAGGGTTGGCTGTTGGTGGAAACTGGTACAAGAGAGTCTTGGTTGAACTTCATTAGATGATCAATATGGCAACCTCGAGTTTGGTTACTCTTCTCCTTTGGCTTCCAAGCTCCAAACAATGTCATGAACTTCACGTTTTCTCTTCCAACATTTTTGGTGCACCAACTTTGCTCAAGGGCACCATCCACAAAAAGAACCAGGAAGCCTTGGCATGTTCTCAGAGTAGCTGCAGTTGTGTGCTCAGGCTTTGAAACATAATGAAACGTTGCCTTCAAAAGGGTTTTATGGGCATTGTTTGTTCCCTGGTACAACCGGAAGATGGAAATCATTGTCACCAAATGATTACTTCTTTCAATGTGAACTTGAGTTGATGTTAAGGAAACTCAGGGCATTACAGAAGCATCACCATAACCCCTATCCATGGTTTCATGGGATGGAAAGAGGCTCTCTGGGCATTTTCTGGGTCCTCCAAATGATTTGTTGATATTCCAGGAAGCTACTATAGAGTTGTGTTGGAGGATATGGCAAATTCCTAGAGAGGAGAGCTCTCTAGGACTCTCTCCATCCTCCGATGCAACTCTATGCTATGTTGAGACTGGAAATGCTGTTACTGAATGGCGTATAGTCATATGCAAGGTTCCAAGTATCCACGGCCTGTTTGGGAGCATATTCCCTATGGAGAATATGCTGAACGTCTACCTCCAACAATTAGGAACGGTCTTCTTGGTCCTTCCAGTTCATTGCCAGGCCAAAACCTCCTTCCTGGATCTCATTTCTGATTCCTTCTGGTCACATATTCCATCTGCACATTTCTCCGTGCGTTGTTTTTCAATCCTTTCTGCATCCTATTTATGGGCTCCTGACTGCTAATTAGGGGGTTGACTTCGTTTAATTTTAGCATCTGCCTCGGGGGCTGCAGGTAGAAAGAGACAAAATGCTTTTTAAATAAATAAACCATCGCTCCACGAGAGAGAGAGAAAACAGCAAACACCTCCACGCAAACGTCTTAATCTGTTTGTACTTTGTTGCTGTTTAATAAATTAAAGGGCTTTTACGCTTCACTTTGGCGAAACGGAGGAACTGCTGGGACTCCATGCTTGCTTTTTTCTGCTTTTCCCTCTCACTTTTTGAGAGAGCCTGCCATCTTTGCCATGTCCTTTTGGGAATGTTGGGCATCCGCTTTCGGAGGGACACCCAACCTTCATTGAAAAACCTCCAGAGAAGGAGACTCCATCTACTAATGGCAGGAGTCTCCTTCTTTGGACATTTCCCTGTTGTTGGGGGTTCAGCAGTGGAACTCTCTGCCCCGGAGGGAGTGTAGTGGAGGCTCCTTCTTTGGAGGCTTTTAAACAGAGGCTGGATGGCCATCTGTCAGGGGTGATTTGAATGCAATATTCCTGCTTCTTGGCAGAATGGGGTTGGACTGGATGAAGGCCCAGGAGGTCTCTTCCAACTCTAGGATTCTAGGATTCTATGATTCTCTATTATTATTATTATTATTATTATTATTATTATTATTTCTCGCACTTCTACCCCGCCCTTCTCAACCCCCGAGGGGGGACTCAGGGCGGCTTACAAAAAGGCACAATTCGATGCCGGCACAACAACAAGGTAAAAAAATAAAACAAAACATATAAACAGTAATTAAAGGAATTAAAACAATCCATTATACCTCACAATCCCTAAAAACAATCTAGTGCTCAACGTTTACCAGCTCAGAGTCCGTAAATTCAAATTCCACATTGTCCAATCCATCAATTCTAGTCGTCGCTTGTCCCTTATCTATCTACCAGATTACCCGAAGGCCTGGTCCCAAATCCATGTTTTTAATTTCCTTCTGAATGAGAGGAGGGATGTCGATGATCTAATTTCCCCGGGGAGTGAGTTCCATGGGCAAGGGGCCACCACCAAGAAGGCCCTGCTCCTCGTCCCCACCACTCTCACTTGTGACAGAGGTGGGGCCGAGAGCAGGACCTCCCCAGAAGAACTTAAACTCCAGGGTGGGACGTAGAAGGAGATGCGTTCGGACAGATACACTGGGCCGGAACCATGTAGGGTTTTGTAGGTCAAAACCAGCACTTTGAATTGTGCTCGGAATGGGGTCGGCAGCCAGCGGAGCTGACATAACAGAGAGGTGGTATGCTCCCTGTATGATGCTCCAGTGAGTAGTCTGGCTGCCTCCCGCTAGACTAAGCTAGACGTCTCCCATTAAGAAGAGGGTTGGGCTCCATGGCCTTCCAAGGACACGCACACACAGCCTTTATTGGAATACAACATCACAACACACGCATATTCATAAAGAGGAAGTCACAGATATAAAGGAAAACATACTTAAAAGTTACTCATCTCAAGGATAAAATTTGCAACAGTCCCACAAAAGAATGCGTCAGAGTTGTTCAGAAGATATGGAATTTTATAACACCCTTGCCATTGAGAACACTGTGAAAACACTGAATCCCTGTATTTCATCCATATGTGGTCATATCTGGGGCAAACAAAAAGGAACGGTGAAGTGTTTCAACAGAAATCAAGTCACAATAACAAACCCTTTTGGAATGTTCCATGTATCTCTCTGTGTGTGTATACAATCTGAAAGAGCTGGTGATGGCAACACATTGCATCTGGCAGTCACCAAAGCTCTCCTCTGGGTGGGATGAATCAAAATGCAAATATAAGGATGGAATGAATGATGTGGTAGGGGAACAAGTTGTCTTTGCTATAAGAGTCAGATTATGGAAGTCAAGATCCAAAAGTCTTCTCTTATGGAATGAATGACGTGGTAGGAGAACAAGTTGCCTATGCTATAAGAGTCAGATTATGGAAGTCAAGATCCAAAAGTCTCCTCTTATGGAATGAATGACGTGGTAGGGGAACAAGTTGCCTATGCTGTAAGACTCAGATTATGGAAGTCAAGATCCAAAAGTCTCCTCTTATGGAATGAATGACGTGGTAGGGGAACAAGTTGTCTTTGCTGCAATAAGTCAAGATCCCAAAGTCTGCTCTTAACTTTTTTTTCATGTCAAGAGTGACTTGAGAAATGGGTAGCACAATAGGTTAAACCCTTGTGCCAGCAGGATTGAAGTAATGTGCGGGAGAAGTCAGAGGTTTGAATCCGGGGAGAGCATTGATGAGCTCCCTTTGTCAGCTCCAGCTCCCCTTGCAGGGGCATGAGAGAAGCCTCCCACAAGGATGGTAAAAACATCAGGGTGTCTCCTGGGCAATATTCTTGAAGACGGCCAATTTTCTCACACCAGAAGCAACTTGCGACTTGCTCTTGACTGACCAGCAGGCTTCCATGTTTGTAAGCTTTGAGAATGATTCCAAAGACAAACTAATTGCTTCAGACTTTCTGAGAATAATCCAAAATAGCATTCTGAAATAAAATGACCTGACAATGGAGAAGGAATATAGCTATTGAGGTCTGCTTGAAAATGTATATGCAGCCAGAATTTTAGAGCTCTCATCCATGCCAACCCTTCCGGTGATCTTATTGGGCTGTGTTGGTCAACCCAATGGGTCAGCGATGGAATCAGGCCCTTGGGGGGGGGGGGTCTTTCTCTCTCAGCGGAGTCCTCTTGCGCTCTCCTGCTCTTTGTGGCACCGACAGAGCCTGCAATGCGGTCTCCGCTGTGGCTCTGTAGTATTCCATTAGAAGCAGGGATGACTTATTTAGGATCCGGAGGGTAGCAGATGGGAAGGAGGTCAGGGGCCATGCTGAGAAGGTCAGAAGGAGATTGGGCCAAGTCTCCAACAAGGGCTTTGATTTCCCCTGAGCCTCAGCCAGAGACTCTTTCTGGATTGATGCTCAGCACAAAATAGCAGTGGGCTTGCACAGTCTTTTCTCTCTGCTGGCTGTTTGAGCAGGCCTTTTATGCCTTTGCAAACGACAGCACATGGGTGGACTCTGTTCTGATTTGCTTTGGATCCAGACCTAGTTGGGGTGCCATTTCCCCATCCCCCAGATCTTAACATAGATGGAGAATTTGGGCATAAGATGACATGCCTAGCAATGTGCGGGACATGATGGTGGAGACACTCCAAAAGAGAGAAGAACCTTGAGACTTGCAATCCGCTTCCACATCGAATGTGCAACTCCCCAAGGCTGTTTCCTTCTTTATTTTCTTCCTTAGCCCCCTCCCCATTAATATGTTGGTTCTACTGGGAAACCAATCCAACAAAGAACTGCTGCTATTTCCTAGAGAGAGAGGGGGGGAGGGAGAGACGGACTTTTTCCAGGATTTTTTCCAGCCAATGGGATGTTGGCCTGCATCAAGAGGAGCCTAGTGTCTAGATCTAGGGAAGTCCTGCTCCCCATGCTCTATTCTGCTTTGGTTAGACCACTTTACCTGGAATATTGTGTCCAATTCTGGGCACCACAATTCAAGAGAGATATTGACTCTAAGCAGGAATGTGTCCAGAGGAGGGCGACTAAAAGGATCAAGGGTCTGGAGAACAAGCCCTATGAGGAGCAGCTAAAGGAGCTGGGCATGTTTAGCCTGAAGAAGAGAAGGCTGAGAGGAGATATGATGAGGGCCATGTATAAATATGTGAGAGGAAGCCACAGGGAGGAGGGAGCAAGCTTCCTTTCTGCTTCCCTGGAAACTAGGACGCAAGGGAACAATGGCTTCAAACTACAAGAGAGGAGATTCCACCTGAACATGAGGAAGAACTTCCTGACTGTGAGAGCTGTTCAGCAGTGGAACTCTCTGCCTCGGAGTGTGGTGGAGGCTCCTTCTTTGGAAGCTTTTAAACAGAGGCTGGATGGCCATCTGTCGGGGGTGATTTGAATGCAATATTCCTGCTTCTTGGCAGAATGGGGTTGGACTGGATGGCCCAAGAGGTCTCTTCCAACTCTTTGATTCTATGATTCTATGATTCTATGAATCCCGAATCTGATCTCAGGGAGCAAATAGGCATTTGTCCACTCATTGGGAAATGGCCACATTCAGTTCAAGATGGTGGGTGTTGGAGAGGGATTGGAGAGGGATTGGCTGGTGACTGCTGGAAGAGCACTTTGGTTTTCTTGATGGTCAATAACAGGCTGGGCTTTTCATACACTCTTGCTAAGGTGTTTAGAGTGGCGTGTACGTCTTCTTCTGAATGCGCACAGATGATGTTGTCATCAGCATATTGGAGTTCTATAACAGATGTTGTTGTGACCTTGGTTTTGGCTTTCAGTCTACTGAGGTTAAACAGCTTGCCATCCGTCCAATGGATGATTTGTACTCCAATGGGAGGCCTCCCAACCCTGCTATACGCCTGCGAAACATGGACTGTCTGCAGACGTCACATGCAACTCCTGGAATGATACCATCAGCGCTGCCTCCAGAAAATCCTGCAAATCTCTTGGAAAGAAAAGCGGACAAATGTCAGCGTGCTGGAAGAAGCAAAGACCATCAGCATTGAAGCGATGCTCCTCCACCATCAACTCCACTGGACTGGCCATGTTGTCCGAAGGCCCAAAGATCACCGTCTCCCAAAGCAGTTGCTCTACTCCAAACACAAGAATGGAAAATGGAATGTTGGTGGACAGGAAAAGAGATTGAAAGATGGGCTCAAAGGCAACCTTAAAAACTCTGGCATTGACACTGAGAACTGGGAAGCCCTGGCCCTTGAGCACTCCAGCTGGAGGTCAGCTGTGACCACCAGTGCTGTAGAATTTGAAGAGGCATGAATGGAGGGTGAAAGAGGAAGGAGGCCCATCAAGCCAACCCTGACTGGGACCACCTTCCACCTGGAAACCAATGCCCTCACTGCAGGAGAAGATGCAGATCAAGAATAGGCCTCCACAGTCACCTACGGACCCACCGCCACCACAACGATCTTGGAAGACAATTCTACTCAGATAACGAGGGGTCACCTAAATAAACAAGTAACGATGGGATTCACATTGGATATATTAGTGCATACTTTATTGGGAATGCTTGGCATGCATGTTTGCTTGCGTGTTTGGCTGTACTCTAGTGCAACCCCTCAACAAAATGGCACAACTGTTGCACAACGCTGCGGTCAAGACCTTTGTTTGCTTTTTGTGGTAAATTGGTTTAAGTTGTAGCTTAGATTCCTCCCAATGCTGATGCAAAAGGGGCTTTTTCCTCAAAAAAGAGTTCTCTTCCTTCAATCCAATGTTCCTTCAATTTTGTGGTGGGGGTGATCCACCCAAACTAAAAAGGGGTCGGGATAGAGTCCCTTCGCTCTATGTAACAAAATTTGCAAAATATTTCTGTTCCTGGTTTGAAAGTGTTTGATTTTTTTCCTGTTAGATTGAAAGTAGTTGTTCATACTCCAGAAACTTTGTTGTTTTTGTAACCACAAACTATGCTGTCAAAAAAGAAGCCCCATTAAAGCCTTGGCAGACCGTGCAAAAAGAATCTGCAAAGGCCACCTCCTTCAAGAGGAACTGAACCCCCTCAACTGGGCTCTCCAGGCCAATGGAGACTCCACCTCAGACATCAGAAGAGCTGCAAGACCACCGAGAAGAAGCCACGAGAGGAAAGATGATCCACCCAGAGGAAAAGGGTTCTTGCCAGACATCAAGGGAACCACTGACTGCAGAGGGAAGCTGATGAGGAAACACAACAGACAAACCACTTACAGACCCACCAAGAAAATCCAACAAATGCTCCGTTGAGCAAAGGACAAGAGGGATCCTCTCACCTCTGCAGGAGTCTACCATTGTATCCCATGCAGCTGTGGACAAGAAGTCTCCATAGGGACCACCACACGCAGCAGCAGAATGGCCCAGACACACATCAAGGAATATGAAAGGCAAGGCAGACTCCTTCAACCAGAGAAGTCAGCCATAGCAGAGCACCTGATGAACCAGCCTGGACACAGCAGATTATTATTTGAGAACACAGAAGTGCTGGACCACTCTCACAACCACCATGTCAGACTACACAGAGAAGCCACTGAAATCCACAAGAAGCATGTGGACAATTTCAACAGAAAGGAAGAGACCATGAAAAGAAACAAAGTCTGGCTACCAGTATTAAAAAAAACTCTAAAATTACAACAGCACAACAACAGAGAGGAAACAAACAAGGACATATAATCATCACCTCTCAAGAAAAGATTGCTCTAGGCACTGTCGGGCCATTATATGCTAATCAAGGTGGTCAGTTGAAACATTCACACCTAGCTCCAGCAGACAAAAGTCCTTTGTCCCACCCTGGTCATTCCACAGACCCCTTTTCCTAGTTCCAATAGACTTCACGACCTCTGAGGATGCTTGCCATAGATGCAGGCAAAATGTCAGGAGAGAATGCCTCTAGACCATGGCCATGTAGCCCGAAAAAACCTACAACAAACTATGCTGAACTGGTTGAAACTCTGTGAGATACGCATTGAAAAACGGTAGCAAAATGTGAAATAGCAAGATGTCCCATGCAACGTTTTGGAAGTTTAATAAACTTTCCCCATGTTTTAATGATAGAACCAATTAGGAAATGACATTGGTAACCCAGAAACAAACATCGTGTTATATAGTGTTATTAGTTGGCTGAGACTGAGACAAAATGGCCGCTTTGGGCACGGATGTATTATCTGGCCGGTGGGCATCCTTCCCGGTGCCATTATCTCCCCGAAATGCCTGGGAAGCCCTCCAGGACCCCGTGCGACCCTTGCTGGTCCGACAACGCGTCTTCTTTCTGCAGAGCGCTGCTTGTGAACAAAGGGCCGGCTTCATTATTCCTGAGCCACATCCGCGTCCACGCAGAGGCTATTTATAAGCTGCCTTCTCCAGGTTGGCAGGTCACCAAGCCATGGCTGTGCTTTGGGGAGCCGTGCCCAACCTTCCCTCCCTTGGAACCGGGACACAAACGCGGGAGCGAAGACATTGAGTCAAAAGCCATGCCCAAGATCTCATGGAGGGGCCATGTAATTCTACGTGAGGATTGGATCATGCCATGCAGCCCTTGTGGGAGGTCTCACTGTGTGTGTGCGCAAGCCAATGCACCACTGAGACCGTGGAGGAGGTCCTTGGTGCTGTGAGGGCGACCACGTCAGCTCTAGACCCTTGCCCGTCTTGGCTAATTAAATCGGCCAGGGAGGGGTTGGTTGATTGGTTTGTGTTGATCAATAATGCATCGTTGGAGCAGGGCGGTTTTCCATCTCGATTGAAACAGGCTGTGGTCCGTCCACTCCTTAAAAAGGTCTCCCTTGACTCCATGGTGCTGAACAGACCAATCTCCAACCTCCCCTTTCTGGGCAAGGTGTTGGAGCGGGTGGTCGCCTCTCAGCTCCAGGGTTTTCTAGATGACAACAACTACCTAGATTGGTCACAGTCTGGTTTCAGGCCTGGCCACGGCACTGAGTTGGCCTTGGTCACCTTGGTGGATGACCTCCACAGAGAGCTGGACAGGGGGAGTGTGACTTTGTTGGTTCTCTTGGACATCTCAGAAGCTTTCGATACCATCGATCATGGTATCCTTCAGGGACGACTCTCTGGGATGGGTCTTGGGGGCACGGTTCTGTTGTGGCTCCGGTCCTTCCTGGGGGGCCAATCCCAGATGGTGAAGCAGGGAGACGCCTGCTCGGACCCCTGGCCTTTGACCTGTGGGGTCCCGCAAGGCTCCATTCTGTCTCCCATGCTTTTTAACATCTACATGAAACCACTGGGAGAGGTCATCTGGAGTTCTGGAGTTAGGTGCCATCTCTACACAGATGACACACAACTCTACTACTCTTTTCCACCTAACTCCAAGGAGGCCCCTCGGGTGCTGGACGAGTGCCTGGCCGCTGTGTCTATCTGGATGAGGAGGAACAAGCTGAAGATCAATCCCGACAAGAAAGAGGTCCTCCTGGTCAATCGTAAACCAGATCGGGGTATAGGGTGGCAACCTGTGTTGGACGGGGTTACACTCATGCAGAATTGCATCACTGGAACCAATCCTCTCATGCAAAATTGAACTGAATACAGGAGTTCCACATCAAATTGCTTCTATGGAGGAACTGAGTTAGGGTGCATCTTCACTATAAAATAAATACTGCTTGATAACGTTTCACCAACCTGGCTTAATGTTGGCGTTGTCATCTACCGAGGCACCTGGACTTTTCAGCAGGGGAGGCTAAAGACCTTGCAGAACTACAAATCCCAATTTCAGTGGTACCAAACCACACTGAGTGGATTGTCGAAGGCTTTCATGGCTGGAATCACTGGGTTGTTGTAGGTTTTTTCGCGCTATATGACCATGTTCTAGAGGCATTCTCTCCTGACATTTCGCCTGCATCTATGGCAAGCAAACTCTGAGGATGCTTGCCATAGCTGCAGGCGAAACGTCAGGAGAGAATGCCTCTAGAACATGACCATATAGCCTGAAAAAATCTACAACAACCCACACTGAGTGGGTTTCCCATACAAAGCAATACCCCAACACTGTCAAGTTATGCTTGATCTGCTCGGTGTTTGATCTCAGGGTGCGTCCGTCTACACTGCAGAACAGATGTGATGGGATCTTGGGAGTTTTAGCTTCATGGGGCCTTGAGCTTCCTCTGCTAAAGAGGGCCAAACTATAACTCCTGGGATTGCATGGAGTGAAAGGGGTGCCAAAGTGCATCAACTCTGCAAATAGAGGAGCCCTTATAGGCTTATGAACGAAAAGATACAGCATTTCAATTATACGGCATTTCTCCCCCCCCCCCCCCCCAAAGGAGAAGGAGTTATTTAGGGATTTAGGGATGTGGATGGGGAGCTTGTGAAGAGCTCCTGGAAGGGAAAGGAAGGCGTTCGCCTGCATTGAAGCTGAAGGGGGGGGGGCGAAGGAGAAGGAGGGCCTTTTGGGGCCAAAGAAGAAGAAGAAGACCGCCAGGACGGGACCCCTCCCTCCGAGCAAAGGCCCAGCAAGGAGCGGATGGAGGGGAGGGGGGGGGGGAGCGCCAGGAAAGCAATTAAAGCCGAAATGAATTAAGAGGGAGAGATTTTTTTGACTTGCCTGAAACATTAAATGGGCTTATTTCTTCAGCTGTGATAAATATTTAATTATCTAAAGTAATTGTGTTAGGGGATTACAGAGGGCGGCTCGGGGTTTCATTCCCCCTTCCCTGCTTTTCCTTTTTCTTTCTAAATAAAAATGTATTCTAGGCCAAAAAAAGCCAATGAGTGAATGAGTATGTATGGTGGGCACACGGCACACTTTTAGCCTCGCATCCAGAAACATATATGGCACCCTCCAATTGTGAGAAGGAAATGAATAACTCAAAGGATGTCTGAATCCCCTTCGGGAGAGATAAAGCGGGGTATAAATCAATATTACCAGCAACAATATCTTTAGGGTTTTATATTGACTAAACATTAGACGTTGCAACAGATCTGGCTCTGGACCATTGTGTGGCATTCACTAGACCAGTGGTTCCCAACCTTTTTTGACCAGGGACCACTTGACTAGGGACTATGTTGACCAGGGACCACATTAACCATGGACCACTTGTCCAGGAACCACTTGACCAGGGACCACATTGACCAGGGACTACTTTGACCAGTGACCACTTTTGACCAGGGACCATTTTGTCCTGGGACCACTTGACTAGGGACCACTTGACCAGGGACCACGTTGACCAGGGACCACATTGACCAGGGACTACTTTGACCAGGGACCACTGCGGCCTGGGACCATTTTGTCCTGGGACCACTTGGCCAGGGACCACTTTGACCAGGGAATACTTGACCAGCGACCACTTTGACCAGGGACTACTTGGCCATGGGCCACTTTGACCAGGGACTACTTGACCAGGGACCACTTTGACCAGGGACCACTTTGACCAGTGACCACTTTGACCAGGGACCACTTTGACCAGGGACTACTTGACCAGGGATCACTTTGATCAGGGACCACTCCAACATTAGTACCAAAAGGGTTACGAATCAGTTTTTGGTCAACTTTAGATTCGGTTTGGTTATTTGGGGTGCTGATTCAGAAAATGGCATTGGATGACATATGTTTCTGATACAGAACATATGTCACCCAGTAGTCACCATCTGCTTGCCCACCAAAAACCATATTTAATAGGTCTTGGTACTATAAGAGGGTTTCATGAGACCAGTCACTCTTGTTGCAACGGTGTAATAATGGTGAGGCCATGGACCATATTTTAGTTCTTGCGGACCACTGGTGGTCCATACACCACAGGTTAGGAACCACTACACTAGGTAGACATCTACACTGTTGATTCATGCATTTTGACAGAACTATTACTGCCATTGCTCAATATTATGGAATTCCGGGAGCTATAGTTTACTAGATCTTACACTTTCTCTGTCCAAAGATGCACCTCCAAACTACAACTCCCATGATCCCATAGCATTGAGCCATGGCAATTAAAGTGGTGTTGAACTGCATTAATTTGGCGCTGTTGACGTACCCAAAGAAAGAAGAGAAGTGCAACATGTATCTCATGGCCAAAGAGGGAAATTTGTAAATTTTGGTTTTTGTAACCAAACATTGCATCCATTTACAATTTTTCATTCACTGCACTGAATACATCAGGGGGTTGGAATAGAGGGCCCATAGGGTCTCTTCCAACTCTATGTTCTATGATTCTATGATTCTGCTATTCTTTGGTGCAATTTCCAAAAATTGTTGGCCATTTGAGAAGTGTATTGCTTTGGTTGCAAAAACAGTATTTTCCCTGCAGAAAACAACTTTCCCTCACAGAAAAATAATATCTTTTCTACAGAAAATTGTAAAACAGATTTTTTTTTTTGTCGCATTCTCCAATTTTGAAGTGTTGTGATCTTTGGGTGTATTGCCTTCTGCAAATTTCTGCCTTCATGAGAACATTTTTCTGGGCGAGGGGTCAATGCAAGGCATTCCAAATTTGCAAGTTTGATGGCTTCCGGCTAAATGTGGGTCCAGGTTAATCTTTGCAAAATGCCTTCCTTCTTCTGAGGATTATGATGAGTTTATGCAATTGTATAATTGCGACGGGAAGCCATAGAAATTGGTTCGAGATGAAGCGGAGTGGATTGAAAGCCTTCTCCCGCGGAACGCTTCCTTTCCGGCCAATTCCAGACGCAGGACCTGCTCTCGGCTTCATTATTTCCGGAGAGGCATTGCTCTGGAGGGCCACCTCCGCCATTTCATCGCCTGCCTCTCCATTCCCCTTGTCCTCAGAGTGATCTCCATCCATAATTACTCATGAAAATCCTATTACGGTCAAGAGACGGCGGTAGGATTCAACGACGGCCTCTTGTTCCGATGAGCAGGACTTATGGGGAGGGAGGGAGGGAGGGTTAATGCCGCTCTTTGCACGGCTTGCACGTTTCCCCGCTCGTGAACAGGAGGGGGGAAGAGCCTCTCTGGCACCGGAGGCCTGGCTCTCCGTCTTGACAATGGCGTTATTTCTAGTCGGGTGGCTGGCGATAAAGCCGCCTAAACGATGTTCCACGATGGGACGCCGGGGTTGAGCTCTCATTACGAGGAGCGCCGTGCCTCTTTGTGTGGAATATTTGGCAGTCCCTTTGTTTCATTATCAAGCCGCTCTGTTCGAGGCGAGGAGGACAACAGAACAACATTGTCGTGCTCTCTATTGAGCAGCCTGGCTTTCGTGACCTTGTGATAATTGTCGGCATTTCCCTGGATTCATGCGCA
Organism: Anolis sagrei; assembly: GCF_037176765.1. Taxonomy (NCBI): domain Eukaryota; kingdom Metazoa; phylum Chordata; class Lepidosauria; order Squamata; family Anolidae; genus Anolis; species Anolis sagrei. The sequence goes on along the minus strand of NC_090027.1, from coordinate 45,446,847 downwards.
TTGGAGCTCGTGAGAACTTTCCCATCAGGTTCCGATGTCTCCAGAGCTCACTCAGGTCCATTCACTCGTTTCTTGTTTTGCTACCAACAGTTCACTATCCCTCTCTCTTGGGGGAAGGCAGGCAGCAACCAAGGCTTGGGTGGCTTATTCTCCTTAATGGTACTTACTTACTTACTTACTTACTTACTTAGGCGATCCTTTGCTTTCTGAGGATGATTGTCTTCCAATATTCTTGTGGGTCCATATGTGGCCGTGGAGCCCAATTCTTGCTCTGCATCTTCTTCTGCAGTGAGGGCATTGCTTTCCAGGTGGAAGGTGGTCTCGGTCGGGGTTGGCTTGATGCTCCTTCCTCTTGGCACGCTTCTCCCTTTCGCCTTCCATTCGTGCCTCCTCAAATTCTGCAGCACTGCTGGTCACAGCTGACCTCCAGCTGGAGCGGTCAAGGGCCAGGGCTTCCCAGTTCTCAGTGTCTATGCCAGAGGTTTTAAGGTTGGCTTTGAGCCCATCTTTCAATCTCTTTTCCTGACCACCAGTATTCCGTTTTCCGTTCTTGAGTTCGGAGTAGAGCAACTGCTTTGGGAGACTGGTCAGGCATCCGGACAACGTGACCGGTCCAGCGGAGTTGGTGGCGGAGGACCATCGCTTCAATGCTGGTGGTCTTTGCACCTTAATGGTGCAATTCCATGGAAGGCAAATAGGACCTTCACATTCATAGGAACGAAACCCATAAGTAGCAACTCTTGAGGATCCCAGCCGTTGCAAGCCCTCCATGCCTTTGTGGGTCTCCAGACGTATGTCTCTTAGAACCTTAACACCCTGTTTTATGGGGAGATGCTCGCTCGTTCTCTCCTACGATGGTCAGCTTGAAATGGCAGTGAAGAGGAAGCAAACATGGCTTTGCATGGGTCAGCCTTGCAAAATGCATTTGCATTGCCTCAACCTCCTTCCAGAAGAACAACCCACAAATGTTTCATGGTATATTTGTTCCCTATGAAACCAAGAATCTGGAGAAGAAGGTCAATAGCAAGGACTTGGGTGGTTGTTTACCTTCCAAAAGGCTGTATGTGACCAACGGACACCTAGAAGTCAAAACCTCTATTGCAGTGGTTCTCAACCTGTGGATCCCCAGGTGTTTTGGCCTACAACTCCCAGAAATCCCAGCCAGTTAACCAGCTGTCAGGATTTCTGGGAGTTGAAGTCCAAAAACATCTGGGAACCCCAGGTTTAGAACCATTGCATCCATTATCTTTGTTGACTTTGCCCAACATTGCAATAGGGGTTTGAAAACTTTGGCAAACTATATTCGTATATATGAGCTCCTGGCTGAGGGATCCCATTCTTTCCAAGTTCTGGCAGGAGACAGAAATGGATTGCACATCAGCACCCAACCATTGGCTGTAATATCCAACACTGCTGTTGACATGGGCACCAGTGCATAGTGCTGCTACATGTGGAGTCTTCCTCTGCAGATGGAAGGACTGCAATTGAAGGTTCCTTACAGGAAAGGAGATTCCACCTGAACATGAGAAAGAACTTCCTAAACTGTTCACTGACTGTGAGAGCCGTTCAGCAGTGGAACTCTTTGCCCTGGAGTGTGGTGGAGGCTCCTTCTTTGGAAGCTTTTAGACAGAGGCTGGATGGCCATCTGTAGGGGGTGCTTTGAATGCAATATTCCTGCTTCTTGGCAGGATGGGGTTGGACTGGATGATGGCCCAGGAGGTCTCTTCCAACTCTAGGATTCTATGAGAGGAAGCTGTTCAGCAGTGGAACTCACTCTCTGCTCCAGAATGTGGTGGAAGCTCCTTCTTTGGAGGCTTTGAAGCAGAGGCTGGGTGGCCATCTATTAGAGGTCCTTTGATTGTGATTTTCCTGCTTTTTGCCAGAATGGGGTTGGACTGGATGGCCCACCAAGTCTCTTCCAACTCTATAATTCTGTTATGCCCTAGAATCCCAAAGTCCAGTTGAGAAGGCCCTGGCTGATGGTTCTCACCAAACATAGCAGTGAAGGCGGGAGAGTTGAGAGAAGATCCTCTTCTGCATGGATCTGAGGGGTTCCAGTTGGGTTCGTAAGAGAAGATATGATCGGCAAATAGAGCAGCGGTTCTCAAAGCGCGTTCAGCATACTGTGCTTTGATTCCCTCCTCCTCCCTCCTGCCCCTCCCCTGATCTAGTCCAGCCTAACCATTTTACGACATTGAATGTTTGCCATGTTTTCGTTTATATTTGGAAGCTGCCCTGAGTCTCTTCGTGGAAAGAGGTTCAGGATAGAAATAATATTCTATTATTATTTGAAACTCAACAAGATGAGTACACAGCAAACAAGATCACTCTGCTGGCTGTTGTAGTGGATCACACATCGGACACTTCCCAAGTGTGTAGGACTGTGTGATGTATCGGCGAATGATGTGTGCAGATCCCAGCAAGGTGGCCTTCTGCAGCTGGCAGGTGGTAATCTTGTCAGCGCCGATTGTGTTTAAGTGCAGGCCAAGGTCTTTAGGCACTGCACCCAGTGTGCCAATCACCACTGGGACCCCCTTGACTGGCTTATGTCAGAGTCTTTGCAGTCCAATCTTTAAATCCTCATATCATCTTTTCCAGTTGTTTCTCTTCAATCCTGCTGTTGCAACATCAATGTTTTTTAACACATTTTGAGGTCAGGAGTATTTTGCTCCAAAACCTCTATCAGTCTGAATTCAAAAGACGCAGAGCAGTTTGATGTGTTTATTTTTTCCAGCTTGTGATCCCACCAGTTCTTTGTTGCAGGCAGATGGTGTTTGTGGCACAAGTTCCAATGGATCATCTGAGCAAGGGTGTTGGGCCTCTGCTTGGAGTCTGACTGTGCGATCTTCTTGCAGCAGCTGAGGATGGGATCGATTGTTTCATCCGCTTCCTTGCAGAGTCTACACTTGGGATCTGTCATCGACTTTTGAATTCTGGCTTGGATGGCCTTGGTTCTAATGGCTTGTTCTTGCCAGGATCAGGCCCTCCTTTGTCTCCTTTTTCAGAGTTCCATTTGTGAGCCACAGCCATGTTTTTTCCTTGTCCATTTCGTTCTCAGTTTTTCCCAGGAATTATCCATGGAGAGCCTTCTTTGGCCAGTTTCATGGGCTATCTATTAGTTTGTGATATTGATGAGGAGATATTGGAAAAATAGATATTGATTTATGTAAAAATTGTATGTACTTTATAAGAACTGAAATGTATAGAAAAATCAGGTGCTCTCTCTCTCTCTCTCTCTCTTTATAGAAATAATGCTAAAGGACAAGCAAGCTCCTGTCCCGGCACAGCAAGAGGGGGTCTGAAGAGGGAGGCATGTTATCTATACATTCCAAGAGAGAGATAAGCCACAGAGGCTGGTACAAAAAAGCCCAGTGCCTTCCTTCTAGGGAACAAGCCAATGCCTCTCCCTCATGACAGGTCAAAGTTAGGCCCCTTGGTTGATGAATGTAAGATGCTTGCTCTTCAGAAAGACAGAGGCATGCCTTTTGTATGTTGGAAGATAGAATTTCATGCTAAGGTGACGTAGAGAATGATGTCAACGTATGTAGACGCATGTTCTTTGTTTGCTTGCATTTGGAGACTATAAAGGCCACTAGGCCTGTTTGATCAAGAAAAAATTTGTTTCTAAATTCGATTCGTAATTGGGGTGTTTTTTTGTTTCGATATTTAAAATATTTACAAAACTTTCCAAAAAAATGTTTTGTTATTTACGAAATTTCGTAAATATTTACAAAACATTTTTTAAACTCCATTTGCCTAGTTTCTTTAGAAATTTTTTCTTGATCAAACAGGCCTAGGTTTCCAACAGACCTCTGAGGATGCCTGCCATAGATGTGGGCAAAATGTCAGGAGAGAATGCTTCTGGTCCTGGAACATGTCATACATACAGCCCTGAAAACTCACACAACCGGCCTGGGCGCGCCATCCGGCTCCGGCTCCTGCGCCCTCCTCCTCCTCCTCCTCCTCCTCCTCCTGACAGGCGGCGGTGCGAGCTCCCTTCGTATTGTAAGTGACGTTCATTCAGTGGAGAATTCCGAGATGTAATCAGACGGAGGGGGCTGGCGGAGGCAACGCTGGGGGAGAGGGAGGGAAAGAGAAGGAAAGGGGGAGAGGCACACACACACACTCCAGATCACTTCCTTGCCCCCAAATCAGCGGCGCCTCGTTTACACGTCTTCTTTTCCCTGGCTCGGATTAATTGAAGCGCTGCTGCCTCTTCCTCGCTCTACTTTCCTCTGTGTGTGAGTGTGTGAATATTGCAGGAAGTGTCAGGAGGAGGAGGAGGAGGAGGGCGCAGGAGCCAAGCCGGATGGCGCGCAGAGGCCGGTTGTGAGCGCGCGCGCGCCATCCAATCGCTCCGGCGTGCGCCCTCCTCCTCCTCCTCCTCCTGACACTTCCTGCAACACAGCTGGGAGGAGGGCGCACGCCGGAGCAATTGGATGGCACGCGCGCGCTCACAACCGGCCTCCGCGCGCCATCCGGCTCGGCTCCTGCGCCCTCCTCCTCCTCCTCCTCCTCCCCAGCTGTGTTGCAGGAAGTGTCAGGAGGAGGAGGAGGAGGAGGAGGGCGCAGGAGCTGAGCCGGATGGCGCGCGGAGGCCGGTTGTGAGCGCGCGCGCGCCATCCAATCGGCTCCTGCCACGGTGCACTGCTGGGGTGCTTGGGAGCGCCAGATTGGCTCCCAGGCACCAGCAGCACTCAGCAGCCTCCATGCCATTAACGACACGAGCTGAAGCTCGTAAAATACATGGGGCTGCTGCTTCGATATTTTTAAACCCTTCCGGGTTTAAAAATATGTTTTGATATCGCGTCAGATATGGCAAAAAAAACCGATTTATTAACGAAATAACGAATTAACGAACTAAAACCGACAGGCCTAAAGGCCACAGTCCTCACCTGTTTCAGTGCTCTGGTTTGCTTTTGGACGCAAGTCCACTCCAGGGCCCCAGCTGGAAATAAAATCCGTGCTTTTGAGTCCTCCGGACGTCTCTTTGTCTCTTTTCCTGAAACCTTCTCCCTGCCATTTCAAAATATGTATCCCATAATTCCTTTCTCAGTTTTCCATTGCAATATCTGATCTAATGCTGTCTCGGGACCTTCCTTATTCTTCCAATGTGTGACCTTTTCATAGAATCATAGAATCCTAGAATCCAAGAGTTGGAAGAGACCTCCTGGGCCATCATCCAGTCCAACCCCCTTCTGCCAAGAAGCAGGAATATTGCATTCAAAGCACCCCTGACAGATGGCCATTCAGCCTCTGTTTCAAAGCTTCCAAGGAAGGAGCCTCCACCACACTCCAGGGCAGAGAGTTCCACTGCTGAACGGCTCTCACAGTCAGGAAGTTCTTCCTCATGTTCAGATGGAATCTCCTCTCTTGGAGTTTGAAGCCATTGTTTCACGTCCTAGTCTCCAAGGAAGCAGAAAACAAGCTTGCTCCCTCCTCCTCCCTGTGGCTTCCCCTCACATACTTATCCATGGCCCTCATCATGTCTCCTCTCATCCTTCTCTTCTTCAGGCTAAAAATGTCCAGCTCCTTAAGCCACTCCTCATAGGGCTTGTTCTCTGGACCCTTGATCATTTTAGTCGCCCTCCTCTGGACACATTCCAGCTTGTCAACATCTCTTTTGAATTGTGGTGACCATAATGACCATTTGCTTGACCCACACTTGTCTCTGAGTTCACCCAGTCTTTCATTGTTCCACCTGAACTTGAAAGATCTCCCATTTTTGTGATGCCATTTCCATGTATATGGATTACCCCCTTTCCCCCTATGCCTGGTCTTCTACATTCATCCCTGAAGCCTTGTTGTGCTCGTGGTGCGCCAGGCCGCCCCGCGGACCCACCTTTGCTGCCCCCCAGGTGTTGCCTTCCTCCCACCCGAGGGAGGTGTCCTCCTTGCCTTTCAGCCTTGACATCTTCAGCAGATAATGGGATTCTGGAACGTGAGCACCGGAGCAGGTGCATGCTAATGAGGAGATCAATTTTAATTATGATTTTAATTAAACACCCAATCCTGTAGGAAATATGACAAGCAGGCAAGGAAATACCAAATTTGCAAAAGGAAGGAGGAAAGAGCAACAGGAGGAGGAAGGAAGGAAGGAAGGAAGGAAGGAAGGAAGGAAGGAAGGAAGGAAGGAAAGAAGGAAAGAAGGGAAGAAGGGAAGAAGGAAAGAAGGAAAGAAGGAAAGAAGGAAGGAAGGAAAGAAGGAAAGAAGGAAGGAAGGAAGGAAGGAAGGAAGGAAGGAAGGAAGGAAAGAAGGAAAGAAGGAAAGAAGGAAAGAAGGAAAGAAGGAAAGAAGGAAAGAAGGGAAGAAGGGAAGAAGGAAAGAAGGGAAGAAGGGAAGAAGGGAAGAAGGGAAGAAGGGAAGAAGGGAAGAAGGAAGGAAGGAAAGAAGGAAAGAAGGAAAGAAGAAAGGAAGGAAAGAAGGAAAGAAGGAAAGAAGGGAAGAAGGAAAGAAGGAAAGAAGGAAGGAAGGAAGGAAGGAAGGAAGGAAGGAAGGAAGGAAGGAAAGAAGGAAAGAAGGAAAGAAGGAAAGAAGGGAAGAAGGGAAGAAGGGAAGAAGGGAAGAAGGAAAGAAGGAAAGAAGGAAAGAAGGGAAGAAGGGAAGAAGGGAAGAAGGGAAGAAGGAAAGAAGGAAAGAAGGGAAGAAGGGAAGAAGGGAAGAAGGAAAGAAGGGAAGAAGGGAAGAAGGGAAGAAGGGAAGAAGGAAGGAAGGAAGGAAGGAAAGAAGGGAAGAAGGGAAGAAGGGAAGAAGGGAAGAAGGAAAGAAGGGAAGAAGGGAAGAAGGGAAGAAGGAAAGAAGGAAAGAAGGAAAGAAGGAAAGAAGGGAAGAAGGGAAGAAGGAAAGAAGGAAAGAAGGAAAGAAGGAAAGAAGGAAGGAAGGAAAGAAGGAAAGAAGGAAAGAAGGAAGGAAAGAAGGAAAGAAGGAAAGAAGGAAAGAAGGAAAGAAGGAAAGAAGGGAAGAAGGGAAGAAGGGAAGAAGGGAAGAAGGAAAGAAGGAAAGAAGGAAGGAAGGAAGGAAGGAAAGAAGGAAAGAAGGGAAGAAGGGAAGAAGGAAAGAAGGAAAGAAGGAAAGAAGGGAAGAAGGGAAGAAGGGAAGAAGGGAAGAAGGAAGGAAGGCGGGGAGAGGCAGGAGCAAGGCCTGGAAAAACAAGGCCCGGAGGAAGGATGGGAAACAGCAACTCGGGGAAGCAAGAGGGAACACTTCTCTCCATCGCTTGGAAAAATTGCCTCCCAGGCCATAACTGCATGCATAGAAATGATGGTGGGAATCAGGTTTTGCTTCAGGGCTTTGCCTCCTCCTCCTCCGAGATGGTCTCACGTCACAAGCCCAGTTTCCCCTTTGCCTTCGCAAGGCGGTTGACAGATGTACTGGCCGGCGGATCGAACGCCGACGTGTCCCTCCCGTCCTCCTCTTCCACGCACCATTCCGTCAATTAATTTTACATTCACTGTCTTTAAAAAGAAAAGAAAAACAGACAAGGAGGGAGGGAATCAATATCTAGAACAGGTGAGAAGCTGCTTTGATGGAGAAGGGAGGAGGTGGGCTAGGGACAGCAGTGGTTCCTGGCCAATTTGTGCCCTGAGGAGGTGATTTGGGGGTTTGTTTATATATCGTGTCAGAAGCAACTTGAGGGTACAATTAAAATGCATTTAAAACACAAAGTTTGAAAAATTGGCTTTATGTTAAATGTCCTTTGACCATAAGCTGGCCACTTGGAGTGCCTCTGGTGTGGCTGTGAGAAGGTCCTCCATTGGGCAAGTGGCAAGCTCAGGGTGCATTGTAGTATAGAATCATAGAGTCATAGAATCCTAGAATCCAAGAGTTGGAAGAGACCTCCTGGGCCATCCAGTCCAACTCCATTCTGCTAAGAAGCAGGAATATTGCATTCAAATCACCCCTGACAGATGGCCATCCAGCCTCTCTTTAAAAGCTTCCAAAGAAGGAGCCTCCACTACACTCTGGGGCAGAGAGTTCCACAGCTGAACGGCTCTCACAGTCAGGAAGTTCTTCCTCATGTTCAGATGGAATCTCCTCTCTTGTAGTTTGAAGCCATTGCTCCATTGCGTCCTAGTCTCCAGGGAAGCAGAAAGGAAGCTTGCTCCCTCCTCCTCCCTGTGGCTTCCTCTCACATATTTCTGCATGGCTCTCATCATGTCTCCTCTCAGCCTTCTTCAGGCTAAACATGCCCAGCTCCTTAAGCCGCTCCTCATAGGGCTTGTTCTCCAGACCCTTGATCTGCTCCCTCCTCCTTGTGGCTTCCTCTCACATATTTATACATGGCTCTCATCATGTCTCCTCTCAGCCTTCTCTTCTTCAGGCTAAACATGCCCAGCTCCTTAAGCCGCTCCTCATAGGGCTTGTTCTCCAGGCCCTTGATCATTTTAGTCGCCCTCCTCTGGACACATTCCAGCTTAGAGTCAATATCTCTCTTGAATTGTGGTGCCCAGAAATGGACACAATATTTCAGGTAAAGTGGTCTAACCAAAGCGGAATAGAGCATGGGGAGCAGGACTTCCCTCGATCTAGGCACTAGGATCCTCTTGATGCAGGCCAAAATCCCATTGGCTTTTTTTGCCACCACATCACATTCCTGGCTCATGTTTAAGTTGTTGTCCACGAGGACTCCAAGATCTTTTTCACACGTACTGCTCTCGAGCAAGGCGTCCCCCATTTTGTATCTTTGCATTTTGTTTTTCCTGCCAAAGTGGAGTATCTTGCATTTCTCCCTCTTGAACTTAGTAGGTGGTCTATGGTTTGCTCTTCTCCGCACTTGCATGTCATGGACTCCACTTTGTGGCCCCATTTCTTGAGGTTGGCTCTGCATCTCGTGGTGCCAGAGCACAGTCTGTTCAGCGCCTTCCAAGTCACCCAGTCTTTTGTGTCCCCAGGAGGGAGTCTCTCATCTGGTATCAGCCATGGATTGAGGTTCCAGGTTTTAGCCTGCCACTTTTGGACTCTCACTTGCTGAGGTGTTCCTGTGAGCATCTCTTTGGATGTTAGAAAGCTGTGTCATGATTTAAGGCACTGGTGTGCTGGCTGATATCCAAACAGAGGATGGGCCAGAAATGTCACTTTGTCCTTTCATTATTGGCTGCTACTTCCCAGCAAATATCAGGTATTGCAATACCAGCAAAATAGTATAATTTCTCCAGCAGTGTAGGGTGCAGACATCTGGTGGTAATGCAGCATGTTTCATTCAGAGCCACATCCATTAACGTGGTGAGATGTATTCCACACTGAGTTAGGTTGAAAGACACCTAACCGAATGATTAGAATTGCAACAAGGGTGTTTCCATACCTGATTCACACCTGCGCCTTTTTCCTTTTTGTCCTTCAACATGTTGGGCAAAAGAGGAAGAAATTATTTTGAAAGAAAGAGATTGAGAAAGAGTGAAAGGAGCTCCTTCTCATGCTGAGAATAAACATAGGTGGGAAATCCCATTTGCAGGTCCCGACCAAAGCAGAGTCATTACAACAACAACAACAACAACAACAACAACAACAACAACAACTCTATTTATACCCCGCCACCATCTCTCCAAGGGGACTCGGGGCGGCTGACACGAGGCCAAGCCCAACAAGTCCATCAATAAAACAACAAAGCAAATCAGCGACTAAAACAGAATACAATATTATAACATTCACCGTAAAAATCAACATTTAAGTAAATCCTGTGGATTCTGTGATTAGACTCTAGTTGGAGATAGCCATTGGGCTTAGGCCATAAGAAGGAGCCCCAAAGGCTGTCCAATCAAGCCCCATTCTCTCAAGCACCCAAGGCCTTCCAACAGGCAGCCTTCCATCTTCTGCTTGAAAGGCTCCATTGGACTCTGCACTCTTACCCTCAGGAAGTTCTTCCTAATCATCCACCCCAGAGCCACTGAATGCTCCATAGGATGGGAAATCAGGGTGAGGATGGAGACACAATCACTCCCAATGCAAAGTTTCAAGGAGAGGGCATCCTATGGTGACCCCTGAATGCATTAATCCTGCTCTCACTCTCAGTATGGGACGTATGAGTCTTGCTGGACTCTCACAGCCAGAACATCTTCACCGACTTCTACATCCAAATGAAAAAGGCTTCCCAGGAAATGTACACTCAAGCAGCTTTCTGCCTCACTGACTTTCACCTCGTCATTCTCCTTCCCATCTTGACATGTGGAAAACCACCAAGGTATACTACACATAAGACTATGTACGTAACCCTATTTTTTGTGCTTGGGTTATAAATGCCATTTCCTAATTGGTTCTACCATAAAAACACAGGAAAGGTTTATCAAACTGCACAAACTTTGTTTTTTGCAAGACACTCCGGTATAGCACATTTGGCTCTAGTTTCCAATGAAGATCTCATCATCGATTCTCAACGCATTCAACCTGCTTTGCACCATAGAATCATAGAATCATAGAATCAGAGTTGGAAGAGACCTCCTGGGCCATCCGGTCCAACCCCATTCTGCCAAGAAGCAGGAATATTGCATTCAAATCACCCCTGACAGATGGCCACCCAGCCTCTGCTTCAAAGCTTCCAAAGAAGGAGCCTCCACCACACTCCCTCCGGGGCAGAGAGTTCCACTGCTGAACGGCTCTCACAGTCAGGAAGTTCTTCCTCGTGTTCAGATGGAATCTCCTCTCTTGTAGTTTGAAGCCATGGCTCTATTGCGTCCTAGTCTCCAGGGAAGCAGAAAGGAAACTTGCTCCCTCCTCCTCCCTGTCGCTTCCTCTCACATATTTATCTCTGGCACTCATCATATCTCCTCTCAGCCTTCTCTTCTTCAGGCTAAACATGCCCAGCTCCTTAAGCTGCTCCACAAAAACAAAGGTTCTGGAGTAGTAGTACAACTACTTCCAAGTCAGAACTACACAGTTAAGTAGGAAATAACACATTTAAACCAGGAACAGAATTATTTTTTAAAGGTGTTGATACATACTAGCGTAATAATCCTTCGTTAGATGACCTTCAAATTGGATGTCATGGGTCTAGACCTGTGGTTCTCAACCTGTGGGTCCCCAGATGTTTTGGCCTTCAACTCCCAGAAATCTTATTGTAGGCCAAAACACCTGGGGACCCACAGGTTGAGAACCACTGGTCTAGATGCTGAGGAATGCGGCACCGCGAGCAATTTGGAGAGACATAGGAGTGGGCAGCCCTTTTTCCTTGGCAACAGATCTTTGCAAATGTGGACGATGGCTCCCAGATTGGACACCCAATGGGGAATCCTTTCAGAGACCGGATCAATGGAACCCACTGGTTCCGGGAGTGGCTTTCCTTCTCCCTTGGATGCCTGGCCTGGAGCGCCTAATGCGCCTGCAGCTGCCGAGAACAGCTTTGAGAAGCTCATCCATTATCCGAGCCTTGCTGTCCCAACACCAAGCTATTGATTTAGCCATTTGGGGCTCCCTCCGCCCCTTTTCTCCTTAACTAATGAGGCCATTTGCAAGAGAGAGAAGGGGCGGAGGGCCCCCGCCTCACCTGACATCCATTACCAGGCGCAAATGTCTGTCTAGACAGACAGCTGGGAGGGGAGGCAGGCGGAGGTGGCAATTTGCCATAGCTGCGCTCTCTCCTCCATTGTCGCTCTTCTGCACAATCCCACACCGGTGGCATCAGAGGAGCGATTCTGGGCAGGCAAAAAAGGAAGAGGGGGCCCAGCTTTGTCATTGTGAAACAGCCAGGGGCCCCAGGGGCCTCCACAAAGGGTTCTGGGAATTGTAGTTTGAAAACTGTGCTCCTTGTGAAGGGTAAATCTACGGGACACAATGGCTGGACTATGAACTGAATCCTGCCATGCCATCTTTGCTTCTGCTCCCATTGTGCAATGGAGACAGCAGTTCTTTCTGTAACACCATCACATGGAAAATCGTTGTGCGTGGTAGAAGAATGTGCAATGGCTTGCCTACTCCTATTGTGCAATAGAGACAACCATTCCTGTCACACCATCACACAGAAAATAGTTGTGCACAACAGAAGAATGTGCAACGGCTTGGCTATTGTGGGCATGCCATGTTTGCTTCTTCTCCCATTGTGCAATGAAGACAGTTGTTCTTCCTGTAATGCCATCACATGGAAAATAGTAATGCACAAAATCAGAATGTGCAATGCCTTGCCTACTCCTGTCGTGCAATAGAGATAGTCATTCTTCATATAATGCCATCATATGGAAAATAGTTGTGCACAATACAAGAATGTGCAATGTCTTGCCTACTGTGGGCATGCCATGTTTGCTTCTTCTCCCATTGTGCAATGGAGACAGCCATTCTTCCTGTAACACCATCACATGGAAAATAGTTGTGCACAATAGAAGACTGTGAAACAGCTTGGCTACTGTGGGCACGCCATGTTTGCTTCTTCTCCCATTGTACAATAGAGACAGCCATTCTTCCTGTAACACCATCACATGGAAAATAATTATGTGTGATAGAAGAATGTGCAATGGCTTGCCTACTGTTGTGAAATAGAGACAGCCATTCTTCCTGTAACACCATCACATGGAAAATTGTTGCACAGTAGAAGAATGTGCAACAGCTTGGCTACTGTGGGCACGCCATGTGTGTTTCTTCCCCCATTGTGCAATGTAAATAGCCATTCTTCCTGTAATGCCATCACATGGGAAATAGTTGTGCACAAAAAAGAATGTGAAATGGTTTGCCTACTCCTGTTGTGCAATAGAGACAGACATTCTTCCTATAACACCATCACATGGAAAATAGTTGTGCACAATAGAAGAATGTGAAATGGCTTGCCTACTCCTGTTGTGCAATAGAGACAGCCATTCTTCCTGTAATGCCATCACATGGGAAATAGTTGTGCACAAAAAAGAATGTGAAATGGTTTGCCTACTCCTGTTGTGCAATAGAGACAGACATTCTTCCTATAACACCATCACATGGAAAATAGTTATGCACAATAGAAGAAAGTACAATGGCTTGGCCATGGGCACGTCATGTTTGCTTCTTCTCCCATTGTGTAATGGAGACAGCTGTTCTTCCCGTAATGCCATCACATGGAAAATAGTTGTGCATGATAAAAGAATGTGCAATGACTTGCCTACTCCTGTGTGCAATAGAGACAGCCATTCTTCTTGTAATGCCATCACACGGAAAATAGAAAAAGAAGAATGTGCAATGGCTTTTTTCCTGATTCTTTTTATTTACTGGGACTGACTGGGAATTGGGGACCTGAGGAATGGTGGGTGGGGTGCATGCATGTGCGGTTGGCGGGATGATAATGGTGCTCCATGCAGTCATGCTGGCCACATGACCTAGGAGGTGTCTAGGGACAACACCGGGTCTTCGGGATGGAAATGGAGCTGAGCACCGGAGTCCCAGAGTGGGACACGACTGGACTTAATGTCAGGGGAAAACCTTTACCTTTACCTAATGAAGGTTATGGGAGGGGAGCCTGTGGGAAGGCCCCCCATCCCCATAATGGGCAGGATAGGGTGCTTCCTTAACCCCGTTGCTGACACCCAGGCTCCCTCGAAGGGAAGAAAGGAAAGGCTCCCAAAGGGGAATGCGGAGCTTCCTAAGTTCTCCATTGCCACCAATGGGATGAAAAGAACTGCTTTTTTTGGATGCAGAACAAAAATGTGCGTAAAATTGAAATGGGGACTTCTGGTATCAGATAGCAATTCACTCATAGAGTCATAGAATCATAGAATCCTAGAACCAAAGAGTTGGAAGAGACCTCCTGGGCCATCCAGTCCAATCTCATTCTGCCAAGAAGCAGGAATATTGCATTCAAAGCACCCCTGGCAGATGGCCATCCAGCCTCTGTTCAAAAGCTTCCAAAGAGGGAGCCTCCACCACACTCCGGGGCAGAGAGTTCCACTGCTGAACGGCTCTCCTTACAGTCAGGAAGTTCTTCCTCATGTTCAGATGGAATCTCCTCTCTTGTCGTTTGAAGCCATGGCTCCATTGCGTCCTAGTCTCCAAGGAAGCAGAAAACAAGCTTGCTCCCTCCCCCGCCCTATGACTTCCTCTCACATATTTATACATGGCTCTCATCATGTCTCCTCTCAGCCTTCTCTTCTTCAGGCTAAACATGCCCAGCTCCTTAAGCCGCTCCTCATAGGGCTTGTTCTCCAGACCCCTGATCTGCTCCCTCCTCCCTGTGGCTTCCTCTCACATATTTATACATGGCTCTCATATCTCCTCTCATCCTTCTCTTCTTCAGGCTAAACATGCCCAGCTCCTTAAGCCGCTTCTCATAGGGCTTGTTCTCCAGACCCTTGATCATTTGAGTCGCCCTCCTCTGGACACATTCCAGCTTAGGGTCAACATCTCTCTTCAATTGTGGAGCCCAGAATTGGACACAATATTCCAGGTAAAGTGGTCTAACCAAAGCGGAATGGAGCATGGGGAGCAGGACTTCCTTAGATCTAGACAAAATGCACAACCTAATTTGTAAAGATGCAACGAACCAATAATTGATCTATCATCCCCCAATTTCCTTCCCTTGTCCCCCCATACCCCCTCCCTACTTTACTAGTAAGTGTTCAATAATTGTTATTTGGGGGAGAAAGGGGAATGACATTGATAACCCAGGAACAAAAAACATGTTCCATAGCGAAATAGAATGAAAGGAACATGCTCCATGTGATGTGTGCAACTTCGCAGAGTGACAGTTCCCAGAGCCTCCTGCAGAAGGACAGCTGTCTTTGGGGCGTCATTGTTTCCTTTTGTCCCGAGGACAGCCTTGCCATGCTCCTCGGCGGTGCTTTCCCCAGAGTGTTGTGCAATGCGGAGAGGAGGCCATGCAAACAGAGCCCGGCTGCCAAGCGCGGACAGCTCCTTGACGTGCAAACGCACTCCCACTCCCACATCTGCTCTCCTTCCTTTGGAAAAGCAGAAGAAGGGAGAGAAGGCAGGGCGGCTGTCCATCCATCAGGTGCACACACACGAAGGAGGCCCACAAGCCCACACCTTGCAAAAATGGCAACTTCCAGCGCAGTCCCAAATCTGGAAGCGATGCTTTGGCTCAATGTATTGTATAATGTAAAATTATAACAGCTAAACAACAGAGAGGAAGAAACCAGGCACAGATTAACACCTCCCAGCAACAGATTTTCCCAGGTTCAGGCAGGCCTTCAAATGCTAATGAAGGTGATTAGCTAAACATTCACACCTAATTGCAGCAGGGAAGAGCTCCTTGCCCCACCTCAGCCATTCCACAGATATATAAACCCATTGTCCTAGTTCCAACAGACCTCACACCTCTGAGGATGCTTGCCATAGATGCAGGCGAAACGTCAGGAGAAATACCTCTAGAACATGGCCATATAGCCCGAAAAAACCCACAAGAACTGAGTATTGTTGGTTTCTTCGGGCTATACGGCCATGGTCTAGAGCAGTGGTTCTGAACCTTCCTAATGCCGCGACCCCTTAATACACTTCCTCATGCTTTGGTGACCCCCCAACCATAACATGAGTTTTGTTGCTACTTCATCACTGCCATTTTGTTGCTGTTATAAATCGTAACGCAAATATCTGATATGCAAGATGTATTTTCATACACTGGACCAAATTTGGCACAAATACCCAATATACCCAAATTTGGATACTGGTGGGATTGGGGGAAGGTATTAATTTTGTCCTGTGGGAGTTTTAGTTGCTGGGATTTATAATTCACCTACAATCAAAGAGCATTCTGAACTCCACCAATGATGGAATTGAGTCAAACTTGGCACACAGAGCTCCCATGACCATCAGACAATACTGGAAGGGTTTGGCCGACATTGACCTTGAGTTTTGGAGTTGTAGTTCACCTACATCCAGAGAGCACTGTGAATTCAAACAATGATGGATCTGGACCAAACTTGGCACGAATACCCCATATGCCCAAAAGTGAACACTGATGGAGTTTGGGGGAAACAGACCTTGGCATTTGGGAGTTGTAGTTTCTGGGATTTATAGTTCACCTACAATCAAAGAGCATTCTGAACCCTACCAATGATTGAATTGGGCCAAACCTCCCACACAGAACCTCCATTTCCAACAGATAATACTGTGTTTTCAGGGTGGTCTTTGGTGACCCCTCTGACACCCCCTCGTGACCCCTCCAGGGGTCCCGACCCCCAGGTTGAGAAGCACTGGTTTAGAGGCATTCTCTCCTGACGTTTTGCCTGCATCTATGGCAAGCATCCTCAGAGGTAGTGAGGATGCTTTGGCTTGTCTGTAGCTTTCAGAGCATTGCAAGACACCTCTAGAATAAAACTGTCTGCTCTCACAAGTCATACATTCCTCAAAGAGGGCCGCCGAGGCAACGGCACCCACTCTCTTTCAACTGCGCTTGAGTCAAAGTGATGGGCGAAGGCAAACACCCAGCAGTCTTCTCAGCAAACAGATCGATACTAAAAGTGGGGGAGACCTTGCTTTGGGGACAATGCCTCTGGACCTCTTGGCTGCAGCTTTGTGAGATTACAATACCAAAACAAAGTAGCTTTTGTAAATTAAATTGTATTGTTTTCAGTGCTGCCGGCCACTTTGGGTCTCTTTTTAGAGAGGAAAAGTCGGACAACCACCACCACCACCACTTTTTCATATATCTGGGCAAAAACCAAAGTGGGGCTTTATTTTTGGCAACATTCACCTCTCCACCTCCTCATTAAGCATGCTTTACCTATTCTCTCTTTCATCTACCTAGCATCCATCCATCATATAATCTATCCATCCATCCATCATATAATCCCCCTCTCTTTCTCTATCTCCATCATATTATCTATCTATCTATCTATCTATCTATCTATCTATCTATCTATCTATCTCTATATTGCTGTCTGTCTATCATCTATCTATCTATCTATCTATCTATCTATCTATTGCTGTCTGTCTATCATCTATCTATCTATCTATTATATAATCCCTCCATCTCTATCATATAATCTATCTGTCTATCTATCTATCTATCTATCTATCTATCTCCTCCTATCCATCCATCATTTAATCCCCCTCTCTTTCTCTATCTCCATCATCTATCTATCCATCCTACCAACCATCCGTCCTTCCATCATATAATCTCTTTCTCCAACATGTAATCTATCTATCTAGCGAACTGTCCATCCATCCGCCCATCCATCCATCATATAATCCCTCCATCTCCATCATATTATCTATCTATCTATCTATCTATCTATCTATCTATCTATCTATTATATAATCCCTCCATCTCTATCATATAATCTATCTATCTATCTATCTCCTCCTATCCATCCATCCATCATTTAATCCCCCTCTCTTTCTCTATCTCCATCATCTATCTATCCATCCTACCAACCATCCATCCTTCCATCATATAATCTCTTTCTCCAACATGTAATCTATCTATCTAGCGAACTGTCCATCCATCCGCCCATCCATCCATCATATAATCCCTCCATCTCCATCATATTATCTATCTATCTATCTATCTATCTATCTATCTATCTATCTATTATATAATCCCTCCATCTCTATCATATAATCTATCTATCTATCTATCTCCTCCTATCCATCCATCCATCATTTAATCCCCCTCTCTTTCTCTATCTCCATCATCTATCTATCCATCCTACCAACCATCCATCCTTCCATCATATAATCTCTTTCTCCAACATGTAATCTATCTATCTAGCCATCTGTCCATCCATCCATCTGCCCATCCAGCCATCATATAAGCCCTCCATCTCTATCATATAATCTCTATCTATCTATTTATCTATCTATCCATAGATCCATCCATCCATCCATCCATCCTATAATCCCTCCATCTCTATCATATAATCTATCTATCCATCTCTATCTATCTATCTATCTATCTATCTATCTATCCATCCATCCATCCATCTATCCATCATATAATCCCTCTATCTCTATCTCCATCACCTATCCATCCTTCCATCATATAATCTCTCTCTTCAACATGCTATCTATCTATCTATCTATCTATCTATCTATCTATCTATCTATCCATTTATATCTATCTATCTATCTAGCCATCCATCCATCCATCATATAATCCCTCCATCTCTATCATATAATCTATCTATCTATCCATTTATATCTATCTATCTATCTATCTATCTATCTATCTATCTATCTATCCATCCATCCATCCATCCATCCATCCATCCATCATATAATCCCTCTATCTCTATCTCTATTTACATCATCTATCCATCCATCCATACTTCTTTCCATCCATCCTTCCTTCCATCATATAATCTCTCTCTCTCCAACATGTGATCTATCTATCTATCCATCCATCCATCCATCCATCCATACACCCATACACCTATTACCTAATCTATCTATCTGTTTATCTTCTGTCGCTATATCCACCCACCCTCTCACCCATCTGCCTCCCTATCTCTATTTCTTCAATAGTGAAATATTTACATCCCACCCTTGTCGGGGGATTCCAAGGTGCCACACAGTGTAAACAATTAAAACCCTTCCACGTCGTGACCATTAATTATTTAAACAAGATAAAAACATCTTTCCGAAGTCGACTGCTCAAAACGCGTTAAAAGCTGCAACAATTAAAAGCCGTGGATGTTCATTTCAAAGCCAATTAGTCTCCCAAGCCTTTAATTGTTGTGTGTGTGTGTGTGTGTTTCCTGGTGCAACATGGCTCTCCTAAAGGAAGACGTCACCTGTCCTCAAAGGTGATCCAAAGGCACATCTTTCGCTCTTCCCTAGATTCCTGCTTTACGCATTCGCGTAAAGCAGGAATCTAGGGAAGAGCGAAAGATGTGCCTTTGGCTCACCTTTGAGGACAGGTGAGTGTTGGAGGCAGGAGAGGTAACCTCAGGACGCGGGGAGCAATTTGTCTCTGCAGAAGTCTGACAAGGGCTGGCCTTCCTTCCCCAGAGATTTGGCTCTCGGCGCAGCAAGGAGCCAAAGGGAGGCCTGTGAACATGAAAGGCGGGGAGGATGGCAGTGGCTTTTCTCTCCCGGTTGAGAGTTGGAGGGCAATTTGTACAAATGGCACCCGTTTTCCCTCCAGAAATGAGAGAGGAGGCATGAAAGGGAGAGCCCTTCCGGTGCTTGGCCCTTCTGCCGGGGTTCAACCCGCGTCTCTCCAGCCTCCCTCTTTCGAGCTCATTTGTGATGTGAAAGATAGACCGAGAGCCCACATCAAAGAAGCGGTGAGCATCTTTGCGGAGCGATGTGACAATTGGGCACAAGGGATGTCAGACAGAAATGGGAAAGCGTTTCTACTCATGGGAAGAAAAAAACTGTTTGGTGAACGTGTGCAAGATTGAGAGGGCCTGCGCATGACTGTGATGCAAAGATACAGAATGGGGGACAATGCCTGGCTCGAGAGCAGTACGTGTGAAAAAGATCTTGGAGTTCTCGTGGAGAGGAAGGGGAACATGAGCCAGGAATGTGATGTGGCGGCAAAAAAAGCCAATGGGATTTTGGCCTGCATCAAGAGGAGCATAGTGTCTAGATCTAAGGAAGTCATGCTCCCCATGCTCTATTCTGCTTTGGTTAGACCACTTTACCTGGAATATTGTGTCCAATTCTGGGCACCACAATTCAAGAGAAATATTGACAAGCTGGAATGTGTCCAGAAGAGGCAAAAAAAGCTAATGGGATGTTGGCCTGCATCAAGAGGAGCCTAGTGTCTAGATCCAGGGAAGTCCTGCTCCCCATGCTCTATTCTGCTTTGGTTAGACCACACCTGGAATATTGTGTCCAATTCTGGGCACCACAATTCAAGAGAGATATTGACTCTAAGCTGGAAAGTGTCCAGAGAAAGAGGGCAACTAAAATGATCAAGGGTCTGGAGAACAAGCCCTATGAGGAGCGGCTTAAGGAGCTGGGCATGTTTAGCCTGAAGAAGAGAAGGCTGAGAGGAGATATGATAGCCATGTATAAATATGTGAGAGGAAGCCACAGGGAGGAGGAGGGAGCAAGCTTGTTTTCTGCTTCCTTGGAGACTAGGACGCGGAGCAATGGCTTCAAACTACAAGAGAGGAGATTCCACCTGAACATGAGGAAGAACTTCCTGACTATGAGAGCCGTTCAGCAGTGGAACTCTCTGCCCCGGAGGGAGTGTGGTGGAGGCTCCTTCTTTGGAAGCTTTGAAACAGAGGCTGGATGGCCATCTGTCAGGGGTGATTTGAATGCAATATTCCTGCTTCTTGGCAGAATGGGGTTGGACTGGATGATGGCCCAGGAGGTCTCTTCCAACTCTTTGATTCTATGATTCTATGATTCTATGATGCAATACCTAAGGGGGTGTGGGGATGGCTGGGTCACCAGGTGAGGGTTATGGCAAAGGGGTTGCACCAGCCAGTGACCATAACTGATGACCTGTCAGCAGGTGGCTGGCTATATAAGGAGGAGGAAGGAATCCATCTTTCTCTCTCCTGTGTGACTCTCTCTGAGTATCTGCATGTATGTGACTAATTGATAACTCTGATTGTTTACAAGTACAAGGAATGAAGTATCCTGTTTGTGTATTTGTATATATTGCAACTGTGAAGATTAAAGCCTCCAGATATTTTGGATGTAAACCTAAATGTAGATAAGGTCAGATGCTGGCAGTTGGACTTTGCTGATAGATGGGTTGAAGCACATGTGTTTGCTGAGATAGGAGTCTGCTGTATTTTACTTGCTTCTGGAACACTTGCTATCCAACTTGTGTTATGAACCCAAAGAGGCTCCTGTTCTTTTGTGCAGTGTATAAGGAATAGTAAGGCAGTTTAGATCAATGAGACACTTTAGAGACCAAATTTGGTTTTGACACTATTCATGTAACATTTATTGAAATACAATCATCACAGAATCATATTAGAATCACATCAAGGAGAGCTCTCTTGCACACACACATTCATTCATACTCACACACACACACAGGCCTCTTCCGGCGAAGGTGATCAGTCTTTTCTGAAGAGGTATGGACGCTCCGTTGCTGCAGTTCAGGAAGCATGCAGATTGTCAGGGGTCCCCTACATTTATAGGCCAAAATCCATTTTTCTTCATCTCAACAGTCAAGTTGTCCCGTTCTCTTTCAAATCCTCCCAAATCTTTGTTCTCTCCAAAGTTCGGGACATTCGGACTCCAGGCCTCATGATTTATGGGGTACCTCCTGTATGCATCGTGCACTCCTTACATGCTCGGCCGCACATCTTATTGTCCATTGTCATCCAGTTATGCCTTGCTGCGCCCTCGCTTCAGCTGCCAAGGCCGTCCCACATAATGCTTTGCGAGAACTCCATGTTGTTTTCTCCAGGCCTGTTTCTTCTGCTCTTCTACATGCATACAGACATTCATTCTTTACACTTGCAGAGGTTCAAGGAAGTTCAATCAAAGGCCGAGCTTCTCGTATGCTTCTGCAAAGGTGTTTAGAGTGGCTTGTAGGTCTTCTGAATGCACACAGATGATGTTGTCATCAGCATATTGGAGTTCTATAACAGATGTTGTTGTAACCTTGGTTTTGGCTTTTGGTCTGCTGAGGTTAAACAGCTTGCCATCTGTCCGATAGATGGTTTCCACTCCGGTGGGAAGCTTCCCATCAACAAGATGAAGTATCATAGCAATGAAGATGGAGAATAAAGTTGGACAATCGCACATCATTCCTGTCCAAGACTATTGCCATCATGTCATTATGTGTCCAAATGAACATGTCTAGAAGCACCTCCAAAGACGGGGTGCATTGCCTAGCTTTGGTCTCTCCATGATTCTCAAAATATTTCATTGAGTGCCACTTTGTCCCTCTGGACACACACACACACACACACACTCTTTCTCCCTCGTTTCTCTTGCATCTGTGGCATCTTCCTCGGTCTCTGGGAAGTTATTCAAAAACAGATGAAGCCTCGTCTGAGGCCGATTTCCCGAAGGGTGATAAATGAGGGCCTTTAACCTCCGCTCAGTCCCGCTGCTTCTCCTCCTCGGGAAAAAGCAGCTCCAATACAACGGGAACAAGCCTCCTGCCTTGATTTTAAATATAGACCTCCCGAAATTTGGGGCCGTAATAGATGGTTTCTTCCGAGCTTTTCTCACCAGGCGCCTCTTTGTGGAAAATGTCCTCCTAAGCGGCTTACGGAGTTCTCCATTTCCCCTCAACAAGGGATTAAGCCCCAAGAGAGGAGACTTATTTTCCTGGGTTTTTCTCCTCTATCTTTCTCTCAGAAGATGCCGAAGATCAGCAGGTGAACAGGGGATGGGCAAGGGGCTCCTCAAAGCCAAGGAGCATCTCCAGGAATGAAGGCTTGTGCTTGCTAAAGATGTTTATTTATTTATTGACTTGCTTTACTTTACTTCTATACCGCTGTTCTCAGCCCGGAGGCGACTCATGGCGGTTCACAACACACAGGAAACAGCAAAAATTCAATGCACCAATATAAAAAACCAGTTCCTTAACAACCTAATCTAATACACAGTTAGTACACAATTACTATAATAACCATTCACTAGCGTCTCATCACTAAAAAACACGATCCAGATTCGTCATCCATTGTTCCATTCCTATGTCATTCCCAATCATTGCACTAATTATTCGAACGCCTGCACAAATAACCAGGTCTTTACTTTTTTGCGGAATACCATTAGAGATGGTGCTAGTCTAATGTCCGTAGGAAGGGGGTTCCACAGCCGAGGAGCCACCACCGAGAAGGCCCTATCTCTCGTCCCCGCCAGCCGTGCTTGTGAAGCAGGCGGGATCGAGAGCAGGGTCTCCCCGGAAGATCTCAAAGTCCTGGTGGGTTCATAGGCAGAGATGCGGTCGGATAGGTAGCTTCGGTCCGAACCGTTTAGGGCTTTAAAGGTCAACGCCAGCACTTTGAATTGAGCCTGGTAGCAAATCGGTAGCCAGTGGAGTTGGCGCAACAGGGGGGTTGTATGCTCCCTGCGCTCCGCTCCTGTTAAAATCATGGCTGCCGAGCGTTGGACTAGTTGGAGCTTCCGAGCCGTCTTCAAAGGCAACCCCACATAGAGAGCGTTGCAGTAGTCTAGGCGGGATGTAACCAGAGCGTGGACTACCATGGCCAAGTCAGACTTCCCAAGGTACGGGCACCAAAAGGATTTCCTGGCCCCTCCTTCCCTCTCATCTGCAGTCAGTTCAGGATGCGCCTGGTCCATGTGGACACTCTTGATCTCCCCCCCTTTCTTCCTTTCTCAGACTTCTCCTTGCTGCCCATTGATAGCCTTCAGGACTGAGCCTTTGATGGGTAAACAGTCCCGAAACGCCAATCTGGGCAAAGCCTGGTTCAAACCGAGGAAGACAGACAGAGATGTCAGAGATGACTGCATTTATCCGACAGCATGGATGCATCCGTAGAAGCCAACATCGCCCGCCTTAGTAGGTCAGCATCCTCACCGTTCCCTGGTTCTCTGACTTTGTGTCGCAGCAGCCAAGAGAACAGGAGTCGACAAAGCCGCCGTGGACCGCTCCGCTTCCCCTCCATCAAAACAACATTACTTATTTACAATACATTGAGCTCATGGAGGAAACAGCAGGGGCGCTTGCCTCTCCTCGGGCGTACATCTCCAAACGCACGCAGAGCAGCTGGAAGCCCCTCCTTGAGCCAAACAATGGCCTCGTTGCCAGAGGTGAGCCAGGCCAGACCGAGGAGAAGCCAGCCAGGGCCACAAGCCTGGTTCCACGCTGCAGAATGAATGCATTGTTTTGTGAATTGCAAGTGCAGCAAAAGCCATGGGTTCAGGATCTCGCGTGTCAAGCTTCCCAGAAGGCCAAATGGGTTGAAAGCAAAATCAGAGGCTTTATTCTCAGTGGGCAATGAGGATGTCAGCAGAGAGAACACTCCAGAGAACTGATACACCTCAGTTGTGGAAACAGAACGTATTGATTATATTTTGAGAGTTATTCAAGACTCCCACACTGGCTCCTGATTGGTTCAGAAAGTGTCCAGATAGGCATCCGCTCCCTGGTTGGTCTAGTGCTCTGTCCAACACCATCCCTGGTTAGTCTTCATTGCAGTGGGAAAATGTAATAAACGGTCATTGGATTATTTAAGGGTTTGTGCCCATGTATTGATCCACCCCAGAGAGGAGTGTGGTTGGAAAGGAATGCAGTTGGGCGGGAGATCATGGGCTGACATGGGGCTGGTTGGGTGCTGGTCTAAGTAAACAAAGGGGTGCTTAAGGTGCTGGACATTCAAATGGGTGCTGCAGGGGTGGGTCTGGTTTGGGGCCTAGAGGAGGAAACGTTCCCAGAGATGATCCAGGGAAAACAGGGGAAAGGATCAGGAGTTATTATGATGCAACCATTGTATGTGTGTGTCCCAGAGTCTCCTGATGTATTGTGAAGAGATCATTGGAGAATCATCTCTTGGAGTCTGGGGTTTGGTAAGGTAACATTCCAAGGAAATTCATGAAAGGTCATCATGAACAATTATCACACGACAAAATGGAGAAGGCAATGAGGGCTCTCAATTGTTTTTCAAAATTCATCATTTTGGATAACAGACCCCACTTGAACTGCCATGGCCGAATGCTATGGGATTCTGGTAGTTGTAGTTTGGGGAGGCACCTGCACTCTTGGACAGAGAAGGCCAATGACCTTGTGAAACTACAACTCCCAGGATGACAGTTCAAGTGGATTCAAATTACAGTCAAACTATGTCCAACAGGATTCTTTATGCAACAGGAAGATATGGCTGGAATCCTGTTGCTGATAGGGACAGTTGTGCCATTTTATTATGGTTTCAAGGTAGTTGTGATGTGACCACCTTTACTTTTCAAAGGGAGCCAAATGGCACTTCTAGGGGTCAACACTTCATCCATGTCTTCCTTCTCTTTGACTTGAATGGCAGTGACCACCAACATGTTCATATCTAGCTTGTAAAGTGTTTCTATTGGACTATATAATGGGGAGAGGCAGGTAATTGGAATTATTATTGCTACTATTATTATTATTATTATATTATTATTACAGAAACAAGAAGGCAAATGGCTACATTGGATGTAAATGTGAGCCAGGCAGATGCATTAATATACGCATATTTCCACAATACGTTTTGGAAATCTAGGTTTTGGAAAATATCCAAATCCCCCCTCCCACTTTTAGGACATTGGCATTTGCAAAATGCATGCGAATGTTTTGCTAAAGCAGAGAAACCTTCTGACCATTGAATAATGGATGGTAGCCTTGGAACAGAAACCTTGGAGAAAATGTTTTGGTTTTTTTTATAGCATGCGTTATCCCCTCTTATCCCAAGGATATAATTTAAAGAACATGTGTGTTGACAAATGCCGGAGATTTCTCGAATGCCAAACGAGCACGCCGCTGTCACACATCCAGGCAGAGAAGAGATAAATGATGAACACAGGCAGGGCACCAACGAAGGCGCCTCGCAACGCCTGTGCTGCAACCCTCCAAAACAAAAGGATTGTGATGTAACATCTCAGCCTCAAAGATGGAGGTTTACGTTGTATACAGTAGAATGAATGCAGTCCAATTGGCAAAGGTGAAGGCCCTGGAAACAAGGGATCATCGCTGTTGGAAAAGTATCTACACTCTTTGGCAAAGCAGGCTGATGACCTTGTGAAACTACAGCTCCCTGTACCCCATACCAGTGGAAGTGGGCTCAAACCGCATCCGTTCTCCACCCAGCCGTCGAGCAACAAGCAACGGAGAGCCTCCCTGGCAAGGTTGGGTTGCCTGGCAACAGGTACCTGTGCAACAGGGAGCCTTCCTCGCTTCCTCCTCCTCTTCCTCTTCCTCCTGCTTCTCCGTCTGGCTGTCAAGAAAGCAGAAGGAAGGAGGTGGACAGAGAGAAAGAGACACGTTCTGGCAAAGGAGCAAGGAGGCATCTTCTGCGGCTCCGACTGGGTGGAGAGCATGGACACCTGGAGCAAAGCGGGGAATGCAAGCAAGGAGGCCGGCAAGAGAAGAGCCGGGTTGGTGGAAGGAAGGGACCCCAACGGCCATCTAGATCAGGCATGGCCCAACTTCAGCCCTTCCTTCAGGCATTTTGGACTTCAATGTCCATCATTCCTTCAGTACGTGGACAACATCCTTCAGTATGTGGACTACCTACTCATAGCACAGACATGGGCCAACTTGGACCCTCCCTCCAGGCATTTTGGGCCTCAACGCCCACCATTCCTTCAGTACATGGACAACATCTTCAGTATGAGGACCACCTACTCAGAGCACAGGCATGGGCCAACTTGAACCCTCCCTCCAGGTGTTTTGGACTTCAACTACCACCATTCCTAACAGCCTAGGGCCCCTTCATTTTCACCCTGAAGAAGAGGAACCATCAATGAGAAGGAGGGAGGGCTGAAGTTGACCCAGGCTTGATCTAGAAACACAAAGAGATTCCCGCAAAGGCCATCCAGTCCAGCCAAGCCCTCCTGATCGATGATCAAAGGCCTGGAGACCATGGATAATCCCTCTGAGGAGTGTCTTAAAGAGCTTTGCTGGAGGCTTCTAAATAGAAGCTCGATGGCCTTCAGGAGAGCTTTGATTGTGCTTTTCCTGCATGGCAGAAGGGGGTTGGACTAGATGGCCCATGTGGTCTCTTCCTATTCTTCCTCCTTCTCTTCTTCTTCTTCTTCTTCTTCTTCTTCTTCTTCTTCTTTTTCTTCAGAAGCTGGATGGCCATCTGTCAGGAGTGCTTTGATGGTGCTTTTCCTGCATGGCAGAAGGGGGCTGGACTAGATGGCCCATGTGCTCTCTTCCTATTCCTCCTCCTCCTCTTCTTTTTCAGAAGCTGGATGGCCATCTGTCAGGAGTGCTTTGATTGTGCTTTTCCTGCATGCCATGGACGGCCCATGGGGTCTCTTCCAACTCTATGATTCTATGACTCCCTCAGATGCCCAGGAAGAAGGATATGCTCCCCATCAGGACATTCTTCCAAATGTTAAAGCTGGATGCATCTTGAAGCCATTTCTCGGTCGTGCCCTTGTCTCTGGAGCTGCAGAATACAAGCTTCAGGGATGCATCCTGCATTGCCTACTTTTTGTGGGCTGGGTGGACAGAAGGCCTTTGTGGATCTGGGTGTCATAATGCCAGGAGCAGGAACCTTTATCGTAGGTGTGCTCTCAAGCGACTCAATGCCCTGCACCCGTCTCCATCTTGAAGGCGACCCCAGGGCAAGAGCCTCCCCCCCCCCCTGCTTCTGTTCCTGCTCCTTCTCCGAGCCAGCCCCACCAAGCCCCACTCCAGAAGGGGCCGTGCTGTGCTAATGTGGGCTAACAGCCACTTTGGATGCAATCCCGGCTCCCCGGAGAAGCGGGCCCCCTCCCCGGCTTAGTTGCACAGCCTGTAATACTGGAAATGGCTGTAGATTGGAGAAATTGGCACGTTGTCGTCCAACAAGGCAATTTCTGAATTGCTCCACGCAGCTGCAAGGCTTTTGGCAGGGACGCCGCTTGCATCCTAAGCGACAAGGGAGTTGCCATCGGGAGACAGCAATGTCTTGGATCTCCTGTGCTCTTGGGTTGTCCGGCTAGGAACGCAACAAGCCCAGGCCTCCTTCTCTCCCTGGAAGAAACGGAGTGGGTGAACGGGTCCACACCTCCCCTGGGCCCTCACAAGCCAAAGAGGAGAAGAAGGAGAGAAGGGCCTCTTCTATTGCGGGCAGTAGGTCTGCTCCACCATTAGGAAGCCAAAGTCCATGAAGCAGGATAATGGGGCATCACAAATAAATTGCAATATAGCCCCCATTGTATTGCCTATTAGCATCTATATACCCAGTGTTGCTCAAGTCTCGATGTGACCGCTGCTCAGCTACTTTCTTCCTTCTCCAGCTTTGAGAAGACCTACATTCTCTCTTCTCCAACTCCAATGAGGCTTATTTTCTCACTTCAGCTCCAATACGCCCTGTATTCTTCCTTTTCCATCTCCTGTTTTCTCTCTCCAGCTCCAAGAAGGTCTACTTTCTCTCTTCTCCAGCTCTGATAAGCCCTGTTTTCTCCCTTCTCCAATAAGATCTATCATCTCACTTCTCCAGCTTCAATAAAGCCTGTTTTCTCTCTCTAGTTGTGATAAGACTTTCTTTCTCCTTTCTCCAGCTCTCATAATATCTGTATTTGGCCTTCTCCAGCTCCATTAAAGCCTGTTTTCTCTCTCCTGCTCCAATAAGGTCTGTTATATCCCTTCTCCAGCTCTAATAAAGCCTGTTTTCTCTCTCTAGCTCCGATAAGGCCTGTTTCCTCCCTTTGCCAACTCCAATAAGATCTATTTTCTCCCTTCTCCAGCTCCAATAAGACTTACTTTCTCCCTTCTCCAGCTAAGGCCTGTTTTTGCCCTTTTCCAGTTCTAATAAGGCTTTCTTTCTCCCTTCTCCAGCTCCAATAAGGTCTGTTTTCTCCAATAAGGTCTATTATATCCCTTCTCCAGCTCCAATAAGGCCTGTTTTCTCCCTTCTCCAGCTGTGATAAGGCCTGTTTTCTCCCTTCTCCGGCTCCAATAAGGCCTGTTTTCTCCCTTCTCCGGCTCCAATAAGACCTGTTTTCTCCCTCCTCCAGCTGTGATAAGGCTTTCTTTCTCCTTTCTCCGGCTCTCATAAGATCTGTTTTCTCCCTTCTCCAGCTCCAGTAAGGCCTGTTTTCTCCCTTCTCCAATAAGGTCTGATATATCCCTTCCCCAGCTTCAATAAAGCCTGTTTTCTCCTTTCTCCAGCTCCAATAAAGCCTGTTTTCTCCCTCCTCCAGCTGTGATAAGGTCTGTTTTCTCCCTCCTCCAGCTGTGATAAGGCCTGTTTCCTCCCTTCTCCAGCTCCAATAAGACCTACTTTTATAGTATTCCTGAGTAAGCATAATTGACACCTGGGAGAACAAACTTTCCATGTGTCAATATATTAGCATTGCATGCCTACACACACACACACACTGAAGCAGAGGTCCTACACTGGGGTTCTGTGGCAACAGTCTCCATGCCTGGAGTTGGCTATTGCTCATGCCGGTTGGCAGCCTTTGTGCTGAATGTCATTTTGGTGCAATCCAATATGTAATCCAGTCCTCAGTCCGTTGTGTAACTCTGCTTCAGTAAACCTTCAATGGGAAACCATTGTCTTCTCCCAAATGGTCCCTCTGCCTCCATTGAGCCTGGGAAGAGCATTTTGCATGGCTGTCTTTGAGCGCGCATGGAGGAGTTTGTGGATTTTTCCCTCATTGCTTGGTGTTACATTTTTCATTATGCATGGAGGGTTTTTTAACGAAAGAGACCCAGGTTTTATTGACAAAGGCCTGTAATTGCATTCTTGCGGTTTGCAAGCTCTGCGCTGCCCGGGCTTGTTTCTCTGCGTGACAATGTGTCCGCAACAACAACCCAGCGATTGGGGGAGAAGGGCCATAGGAAAGGAAAGAGGAGCTAGGCTGAAATGAGAAGCTGGAAAGAATGGCATATTTGGGGAGTGTCCTTTGGGGAGGGACTTCTCTCTGCTCCCTGGGTATTTTGCAACCAGCGTTGCCCTCTGATCCTTTCATGAGGTTCATCTAGAGAAGGGGCCCCCAAACTACGGCCCGCGGGCCACATCCGGCCCTTCAAGGTTGTGCCCATTTGTGCCCTGCCACAAGCACCACCCTCCCCTTGCTCCTTTCCTTTCCATTCCGTTCCTTTCGCTTTCTCCCTCCAAACCAGAGGGATCCCTGCCTGTCTAGATCGAGGGAAGTCCTGCTCCCCATGCTCTATTCCGCTTTGGTTAGACCACTTTACCTGGAATATTGTGTCCAATTCTGGGCACCACAATTCAAGAGAGAGATTGACTCTAAGCTGGAATGTGTCCCAAGGAGGGCGACTAAAAGGAGCAATGGTCTGGAGAACAAGCCCTATGAGGAGTGGCTTAACGAGCTGGGCATGTTTAGCCTGAAGAAGAGAAGGCTGAGAGGAGACATGATGAGAGCCATGTATAAATATGTGAGGGGAAGCCACAGGGAGGAGGAGGGAGCAAGCTTCCTTTCTGCTTCCATGGAGACTAGGATGCAAGGGAACAATGGCTTCAAACTACAAGAGAGGAGATTCCATCTGAACATGAGGAAGAACTTCCTGACTGCGAGAGGCGTTCAGCAGTGGAACTCTCTGCCCCGGCGTGTGGTGGTAGCTCCTTCTTTGGAGGCTTTGAAGCAGAGGCTGGATGGCCATCTGTCAGGGGTGATTTGAATGCAATATTCCTGCTTCTTGGCAGAATGGGGTTGGACTGGATGATGGCCCAGGAGGTCTCTTCCAACTCTTGGATTCTAGGATTCTAGGATTCTATGATTCATCCCTCTTGTTTCTCAACTTGTCTTCCCTTTCCTCTTCTCTCTCTATTTTCCCCCAAAATGGAGGGAACCTTTTATACCTCATTCTTGCTTCCAGCAAAACAAAGGGAGGGAAAAAGGAAGAAAGACATGAAGAAAAAGAAGAAAAAAGCAAGCAAGAAAAAAGGAGGTAGGAAAAAGAGAAGGAAGGAAAAGAAGAAAGGAGAAAGGGAGGAAACAGAAAAGGAAGGAAGAGAAGAAATGGATGAAGTAGGAAACAGAAGGAAGAAAGAGACAAAGAAAGGGAGGAAACAGAAAGAGAAGGAAGGGAAAGGGGGAGAAAGAAAGGGAGGAAACTGAGAGGGAAGAAAGAGAAGAAAGGGAGAAAGAAAGTAGGAGATGGAGGGAAGGAAGAGAAAAGGGAGAAAGGGAGGAAATAGAGAGGGAAGGAAGAAAAGAAAGGGAAAAAGAAAGTAGGAGATGGAGGGAAGGAAGAGAAAAGGGAGAAAGGGAGGAAATAGAGAGGGAAGGAAGAAAAGAAAGGGAGAAAGAAAGTGGAAGACAGAGGGAAGGAAGAGAAAAACGGAGAAAGCGAGGAAATGAAGAGGGAAGAAGGGAAGAAAGGGAGGAAGAAAGAGAGGGAAGAGAAGAAAGGGAGAAAGAAAGTAGAAGATAGAGGGAAGAGAAAAAAGGAGAAAGGGAGGAAATGAAGAGGGAAGAAGGGAAGAAAGGGAGGAAGAAAGAAAGAGAGGGAAGGAAGAGAAGAAAGGGAGAAAGAAAGTAGAAGATAGAGGGAAGAGAAAAAAGGAGAAAGGGAGGAAATGAAGAGGGAAGAAGGGAAGAAAGGGAGGAAGAAAGTGAGAAAAGAGAGGGAAGGAAGAGAAGAGAAGGAGCGAGAAACATAGGAAACAGATAAGGAAGAGAAAGGGGAAAAGGAAGAGAGGAAATGGAGAGGAAAAGAAGAGAAGAAAAGGAGAGAGAAACATAGGAAACAGAGAGGGAAGGATGAAAGGGACAAAGGAAGTGAGGAAACGAAGGAAGGAAGGAAGGAAGGAAGGAAGGAAGGAAGGAAGGAAGGAAGGAAGGAAGGGAGACCTGTGACCCTGAACCGCCATGGGTTGCGCTGGACCTGGCCTCGGCCCTCTTGCCGGGATGGGACCCCGGTTGTGAGGGATGGTCCGAGGGGGTGCGGGCCCCTTGGCATGCGCTAATGGCGCCAGACAGCGCTGCTTCAATGCCACCAGACAGAGTATTACTCAAATTAAAATGAGGCCTTAAAATGTCATTATTTGTGTCATTATTAATAGCCCTTAATTGTGTGCTCTAATCATCACAAAATTATGTTAGTATTAATAACCACGTCAAAGCTGCCTTGGGAACTGCAAGAACGTCCTAAAAAAAATTAAAATAAAATCATGCCATATGTCAGTTCCTATGAACGTGAAACGCAAAGCCGGGAGGCCCGCTCGCCTCTCCTCTCCTCTCTTCGCGCTTTGGCTGCATCCAGCGGATGAGGAACAAAACAGGGAAGGAGAAGCAGGGATCCTTTGGGGGGAATGAGACCCATCTCTCACCTTCCGCCTTGCATCCAGGTGGGAAACATACGAGAACATGGAGAGGGACCTTTGTGTGGTTCTCAGATCCACATTCCTCCCAGGTTCTGTAAGGCTGGATCTACACTGCCATATATATATTTACAAACCATAAACATCCATTGAATCCGTTAGTGGGAAAGACATCTCTTGTCTCACAATGTCATTGGAGGACGCCAAACAGGTTTGACAGCTGACAGGATAAAAGTGCACCACGTTTGCATTTGCACGCATACCTGCATTGCATTACATGGGTCTTCACTGACTATATCAGGCATGAGTCAACTTGGGCCCTCCCTCCAGGTGTTTTGGACTTCGACTCCCATAACATGGGTATGCAGATGATCCCTTGACTGACTGAAGTGTCCAGTTCCAAGAGGACAAAGGCATGGGCTAACTTCAGCCCTGCAGGTGTTTGGACTTCTGCTCCCACAATGTGGGTATGGAAGTGATCCCTTCGTTGACTGAAGTGTCCAGTTCCAGGAGGACAAAGGCTTGGCCCAACTTCAGCCCTCCCTCCAGTTGTTTTGGACTCCAACTCCCATAACGTGGGTATGCAGATGATCCCTTGACTGACTGAAGTGTCCAGTTCCAAGAGGACAAAGGCACGGGTCAACTTGGACCCTCCCTTCAGGTGTTTTGGACTTCAACTCCCACAACGTGGGTATGTAGATAATCCCTTGATTCACTGAAGTGTCCAGTTGTAAGAGGACAATGGCTTGGGCCAACTTCAGGATAAAAGTGTGCCATGTTTGCACATGCATGCATACCTGCATTGCATTACATGGGTCTTCACTGACTATATCAGGCATGCACCAACTTGGGCCCTGCAGGTGTTTTGGACTTTAACACCCATAACGTGGTATGCAGATGATCCCTTGACTGTCTGAAGTGTCCAGTTCCAAGAGGACAAAGGCATGGGTCAACTTAGGCCCTCCCTTCAGGTGTTTTGGACTTCAGCTCCCACAACATGGGTATGCAGATGATCCCTTGATTGACTGAAATGTCCAGTTCCAAGAGGACAAAGGCAAGGGTCAATTTGGGCCCTCCCTCCATGTGTTTTGGACCTCAACTCCCACAACGTGGGTATGCAGATGATCCCTTGATTGACAGAAGTGTCCAGTTCTAAGAGAACAAAGGCTTGACCCAACTTCAGCCCTTGCTCCAGGTGTTTTGGACTTCAACTTCCATAACATGGGAATGCAGATTGACTGAAGTGTCAGTTCCAAGAGGACAAAGGCATGGGCCAATTTCAGCCATGCAGGTGTTTTGGACCTCCAACTCCCATAATGTGGGCATGCAGATGATCCCTTGATTGACTGAAATGTCCAGTTCCAAGAGGACAAAGACATGGGTCAACTTGGGCCCTCCCTCCAGGTGTTTTGGACCTCAACTCCCACAACCGCTTAAGTGGCCGAGGGGGGAAAGGAAGGGGTCTGAGGCTGTTAGGAATGGTGGGAGTTGAAGTCCAAAATACTTGGAGGGCCCAAGTTTGCCCATGCTAGACTATATATTCCTCTAAAATACATATTAAGATACACTATCCCTCTTATAGAAGTCTGAGAGAGGGATCCTGGTGCATAAAGCCTTAAAGGAGTGGCTGTTTAGTGGGAAAATGCTGACAAGGCACGACTGTCAAGACAATGTTCCACTCGGATGAGTCTCTGTTTGAGTGTCAATAGCTGCCTTAATGAATCGTGTTTGACGGATGGGTCCACCAGCCTTTGCAGCCCCACACCATTGCCACTCTGGCTTCTTCCCACCCCTTCCATTCTCTCTCTTTAGGTATGTGCGCACCTGAGCACCTGCAGACGCATAATGCCTCCTTCATGCGCTTCATGTCGCTCCCTAATAGGTTCCAATGTTAGCAAAAGGCACGGCGCCGTTGCTTAAAAGACAACCCTATTACTGCAAGTCACCTAATTAAGGCGCGGAGATGGAGACCGGATCTGCCATATGTTCAGCTCTTCCCGGGTTAATAATCATAAGTGTTTCTGATGCTTTAAAGAAATTAGGACAGAGGAATGACAGCGAGGTTTGCAAAGGTGGGAAATAGGGATGGGATCGGGCATTTATTTGGCCTTTCGGGAAGAACACAGGGACAGTTGCCTTGGCCATAACACCAACGCAAGAGAGAGCAATACGTGACCATCGTCTAGAGTTCTGGATGCACAAGAAAAGGGATGGAACATCTGGACTTTGGGGTTGGCCATTATATTTGGAAGGATGTCCAAAGGAAGAGAGAGTTGGCAACTAGGTGTGCACGGTTCCGTTTGGCAATTTGGGATTCACAGAAATTCGGTGATCCGGCATCCAGACTGCTGAAAACAAACTGGGCTTGAAGCAAATGGGAACTTGCTTTCCCAGCAACACTTTTCATGGCACCAGCATTGAAGTTGCCTTAGTGCTCCCTCCTACAGCATTTAAAGTAGGTTATAAATATAAATATAAATATAATAATAATAATAATAATAATAATAATAAATTGAGAGCTAAATTGACAAAGACAAACCTAGATGTGGCTCACAAGTGGAACTTTGGAAAAGGAGATGGAGGGCCTGATTCTGGCAGCCCAAGAACAAGCCATTTGAACCAATGTCATCGAAGCCAGAATTCAAAAGTTGATGACAGAGTCCAAGTGTAGACTCTGCAAGGAAACAGATGAAATGATAGATCCCATCCTCAGCTTCTGCAAGAAGATTGTGCAGATGGACTATAAGCAGAGGCACAACACCGTTGCTCAGATGATTCACTGGAACTTGTGCCACAAATACCTTCTGCCTGCAACAAAGAACTGGTGGGATCACAAGCCTGAAAATGTTAAAGAAAATGAAAACATCAACATAATCTGGGACTTCCAAATTCAGACAGACAGAGTTTTGGAGCACAATACTCCTGACCTCACAATCATGGGGGGAAACAAAGTATGGATCGTTGATGTTGCAATCCCAGGTGACAGAAGAATGGATGAGAAGGAACTGGAAAAGTTTACATGATGTGAGGATTTAAAGATTTATATATTGAACTGTAAATACTCTGGCAGAAGATGTCAAGGGGTCCCAGTGGGGATCAGCAGAGCACACTGGGTGCAGTGCCTCAAGACCGATTAGGCTTGCGCATTCAGGGTAAACCTTGACCTGTTTTGTGTCCCGGTTTTCAGTGGAAGCCCTGATCCATTTTTGGGAGCCCCCTGAAATTGGGAAGGCAGATAATTATTTTTGCTCTGGGGCCACAAAAGATCTGTTTTCTATCATATCATTGTGTGGAGGGGGGGGCTTTCCACCCAGGCTCCTCTTTCGAGCACATGCTTTAAGGAGACTTCTTCTTCCCTGCTGTTTCTACTCTAGAGGAGGTGCTCGGTTGCAGGCACTGGCAGACGTGCACTCTCTGGGCCTGAACGCCACACACGCACTCTTTTTCCAAGGCAAGAAAGAAAGGTCTGTTGGGTTGTTGTAGGTTTTTTTTGGGCTATATGGCCATGTTCTAGAGAGCATGGCCATCTAGCCTGAAAAAACTTACAACAACCCAGTGATTCCGGCCATGAAAGCCTTCAACAATACAAAGTTCTGTTGCTTACTCTAGAGTAAGAGGTGCTCAGCTGTATGCACTGGCAGGCATGCACTTTCTGGGTCTGCATGCCACACACACAAAATCTTTCCAAGGCAAGGAAGCAAGTTCTCGGCTACAGGCGTGCATGCTTTCTCTCCCGGGCTACACCACGCCAGCCAGCCAGGCACTCTCCAAGGAATTTTAAGGAGGCTTCCCACTTCCAGGTAAGGAAGAGCGATGACCTGGAAGAGGAGAGTAGTTTTCAGGGAAGGAAGGTTTACTTGTTGTTTGCTGGGCGATTAAGAAAAAATATTAAACTGTGATGCTGAAAAGAAGAACCCGCTCCTGCTCACTTTTATCTTGAGCCAATTTTCGTACCGGGAGGGGCCTTCCTGTGAGGTGCTCTCAAAGTACAGAAACAAACAAAGGAAACAGGAGAAACTAATTCAGCACACAACTCTAATGAGCCATTACCCAACTATCGGAAGATGAGTCACCATATTGGAAATCGAACTAATCCAATGACCATGTTGGAATCAGGACCAACAATTGGATTTGTTTTTTATGAGACGGTTACACTTGTGCAACTCTGCTTAAGCCAGCTTTAGACTGAATGTATCCATTCCACAATGCCCAAAAAACCCCAACACCTTGCATGTGTAAGATGACTTTCTAGGCCTGGAATGGTTTTCCAGCCACTATAGAAATTATACTCAGCCAGAGGTCATTTGGTCATTTTGAAATACCATTCACGAAGTTGCTTTTCTTCCAGCTCGGCTGGGTTTCTCTCCCTCCAACATGGAATATGGCCACTTCTACAAAGGTTGGTGGGATCCAAGTCGGATAACGCCGTGCCAGGTGGAAACAGAGAGCATTGCCAGAGCGGCTTTCAAACAAGACAGGAGGGCCTCGCTCGCCAGCAAACAGGCGATGTTGGCAAGCTGTTGTACAATATCCGTCCGCAGCGGTAACCTTCACACCTAGGCAGCCATGGACGCCGCAAAGCTCCCTGCATGCATGCAAATGCCTTCGCCCAATTCTGCGTCTGCTGTGAGGACGTAAATCCTCGGCAGTATTGTCCCTGCATGGGGGGGAACGGGACGGATAATTACCGCAGTCTTCTTCCTGCCGCAGGAGAACATGAGCATCCTTCCACAGCATTCTGCCCATCTCCAAACCTCCTGAAGTGGAGGAGAAATTGGAGAAAATGTAGGGTTGGATGCTGTAAGATCTTAGGCTGGGTGGAGGTTCACTTAACTGCTGAGATGTATGATGGGATGGTCTCTTCTCAACCTTACTTTGTAGGATTTCTATGATGCAACAGGGAACCAATGTGGGTCAATGGCTTCAGGTTTGGGAGACCAGGATTTGAATCCCACTTAGCCAAGGAGGCCCTGCTCACGACCCCACCACTCTCACAAGTGAGGCTGGTGGGGACGAGGAGCAGGGCTTTCTCAGTGGTAGCCCCTCACCTGTGGAACTCACTCCCGGGGGAAATCAGGGCGTCATCATCCCTCTTCTCCTTCAGGAGGAGGGTGAAGACGTGGTTATGGGACCAGGCCTTTGGGCAACCGGGCAATTAAATAAGACAATCAGGTGAATAAGACCAACAGGATTGATGAAGTGGAACGGAAAACTAGAACTATGAGTTAGCGATCGCTGACCATGTAAGAGAGGAATTGGGTTTGTATTGGTTTTTTATTGATTTTATTGATTTTATTGATATAATGCATGAACTAGTGTGTTGTAATTGTGTAATTTTGTGTCTTGATTGTTTTGTACTGCAGGCATCGAATTGTGCCTTGCTTCTGTAAGCCGCCCTGAGTCCCCTTCGGGGTGAGAAGGGCGGGGTAAAAGAACCCCAAATAAATAAAATAAAATAAATAAAGGAAACCTACTGGTGACCTCGACACATTCTCTCTGCGCCAGGCATGGGCAAACTTATCTAAACGATATAACACTGATAATTACTGTTATAACACCAGCCAATCCCTCTCCAATGCCAGAAATACAGAAACGTTGACCATTTCTGCTTCCTTGGGAGCTACCTCGCCATAAAAGTCAACATTGACACTGAAATACAATATCGCTCCTGAGCTCTGCGAGTGCAGCATTTTTCCAAATGAAGCAGAGAGTGTTTGAGGACCGGGATATCCATAGGGAGACCAAGGGGCTTGTCTATAAAGCTATTGTCCTCCCAACCCTGCTATACGCCTGCAAAATGTGGACCATCTACGGATGTCACACTCAACTCCTGGAATGATTCCATCAATGTTATGTCTGAAAAATCCTGCAAATCTCTTGGGAAGACAGGCAGACCAATGTCAGCATGATGGAAGAAGAAGCAAAGACCATCAGTATTGAAGTGATGCTCCTCCACCATCAACTCCGCGGGACCGGCCATGTTGTCCGAATGCCCAGGGATCACTGTCTCCCAAAGCAGTGACACTACTCCCAGCTCAAGAATGGGAAACACAATGTTGGTGGACAAGAAAAGAGCTGTAAACATGGGCTTAAAGCCAACCTTTAAAACTATGGTATAGGTAATGAGACAGACTCAGAAGCCATGGCCCTTGAGAGCTCTAGCTGGAGGTCAGCTGTGACCAGCAGTGCTGCAGAATTCGAAGAGGCAGAACTGGAGGGCAAAAGGGAGAAATGTGCCAAGAAAAAGAAGGTGCATCAAGCCAACTCTGACTGGGAACACCTTCCACCTGGAAACCGATCTCCTCACTATGGAAGAACATGCAGATCAAGATTAGTTCTGTACAGTCACCTATGAATCCACCACCCAGACATTGCATTAAGCCATGGAAGTTAAAGTGGTGTCAAACTGGACTAATTTCACAGTGTAGATGCATGCTGAGCCTCAAAGGAAGGCAATGGTGGCCAACATTCTCTGAAGAAGCATTCTCTCCAAGAGAACTTCACCTCACTCTAAAGAGGACACAGCATGACGGTCCGCCACAGCGTGAAGGTCCACAGCAACACATCTTGTTCTGTATTTCAGTCAAGGAAATGGAATGAAATCCTCAACTCCAGACGTTTCTGCTCTTCGATTGCCCACCGACCCTGAAGAACGATGTGGAAATCCAAGGCCGAAGCGCACTGGGGTTTCTCCAAAGGGAAAGGTTTCCAAGAGCAAGACCTCTCCCCCCATCCCCTCTTGATGAAAAAAAAAACAGGCCCATAGAATAATGGAGAATCATTAAAAAAAAGGAAGCACGACATAATGGAGTCTGCACTGGAGTTTTTACAGCCGTGTGGATTTGAAATGACATCCCACAGCTTGAGCTTGCTTTTATTGCAGGGATGATTGCTTTCTTCCGACTGGGACTGTGAGATTTGTATACAAGTGTTGCCAGGTCCTCCATAGGGTTCCTTTCGTTTTGCTTTCTTGGTGGAAGGCAGCCTCTCTCTCCTTGATCGATTTTCTCTATGTGCCATCAGGTCAGGCTCGATTTATGGTGGTCCTGGGAAGGAGAGGCCTCCAAGCCACCCTCTCATCCATAGCCCTGCACAGGCCTTGTTGGGTGGACCCTCTCCATCTCAAATGTGGTCTTCCTCTTGTTCTACTCTCTTTCTACCTTATCCAGCCTTATGTTCTTTTCTAGTGAGTCATCTCACGGAACAATGGCTTCAAACTACAAGAGAGGAGATTCCACCTGAACACGAGGAAGAGCTTCCTGACCGTGAGAGCCATTCAGCAGTGGAACTCTCTGCCCCGGAGTGTGGTGGAGGCTCCTTCTTTGGAAGCTTTTAAGCAGAGGCTGGATGGCCATCTGTCAGGGGTGCTTTGAATGCAATATTCCTGCTTCTTGGCAGAATGGGGTTGGACTGGAGGGCCCAGGAGGTCTCTTCCAACTCTTTGATTCTATGATTCTATCTCAGGATATGGCCAAAGTCCAACAGCCTCACTTTAGCTATCCAGCCTTCTTGGGAAAGCAAAGCCTTCCATTTCTGCTCATAGGAGTCTGTGGCTTCCAGGATCACATTTCAAAGGAACTAATGCTCTCTCTATCATCTTTCTTCCATGCCCAACTTTCACAGCCATACATAGAAAACAATGGCACGGACCATCCTAGCTTTAGGATGAGGAGCTTGAGGAGCTTGTCTGGTCTCTTCAGAAGTGTCCTTCCAAGTTCTCATCTTCTCCTGGTTTCTCATCCGTTGTTCTACTCTCTTTCTACCTTATCCAGCCTTATGTTCTTTTCTAGTGAGGCATCTCAGGATACGTCCAACAGCCTCACTTTAGCTATCCAGCCTTCTTGGGAAAGCAAAGCCTTCCATTTCTGCTCATAGGAGAAATGGCTTCCAGGACCACGTGGCTTCCAGGACCACGTTTCAAAGGAACGAATGCTCTCCCTGTCATCTTTCTTCCATGCCCAACTTTCACAGTCATACATAGAAAACAATGGCATGGACCATCCTAGCTTTAGACATATTTTTATACTTGAGGAGCTTGTCTGGTCTCTTCAGAAGCATCCCTCCAAGTTCTCATCTTCTCCTGATTTCTCATCCATTGTTTTATTCCATCTAAAATGTGGTCTTCCTCTTGTTCTACTCTCTTTCTACCTTATTCAGCCTTATGTTCTTTTCTAGTGAGTCATCTCGGGATATGGCCAAAGTCCAACAGCCTCACTTTAGCTATCCACTCCAGCCTTCTTGGAAAAGCAAAGCCTTCCATTTCTGCTCATAGGTGTCCGTGGCTTCCAGGACCACATTTCAAATGAGCTGATGCTCTCTCTGTCATCTCTCTTCCATGCCCAACTTTCACAGCCATACACTGAAAACAATGGCATGGACCATCCTAGCTTTAGACATATCTTTATACTTGAGGAGCTTGTCTGGTCTCTTCAGAAGTGTCCTTCCAAGTTCTCATCTTCTCCTGATTTCTCGTCGGCAATTGCCATTCTGATTAATGCCTGCATGAGGATGGTTTTGTACAAATTGTATAGATTTCTCTTTTGAATGTTTTGCTAATTGTGCGTGTTTTCTCCATTTTCCTATGGCTGACTCACCCGCCATTTTTGTGGCCTTTAGAAGGCCACTCTCTTATCCATCCTAATTGCTTTCCAGGGTGCTGAAGAAGGAAAGGGATGAGTAGGAGAAGGAAATGGAGATGGAGGAGGAGATGGAGATAGAAATGGAATTGGAGATGGTGGAGAAAGAGGGGAAAGAGGAGGAGGAAATGGAGATTGAGATGGAAATGAAAGAAAAGGAGAACAAGGACAAGGAGAAGGAAATGGAGATGCAAATGAAAAAGGAGAAGAGCTGGAAATGGAGATGGGAATCAGGATAGGGCTTGGGATGGAGATGGAGATGGAAATAGAGGAGAACAGAAAGAGAAAGAGATGGAGAAGGAGAAGGAGAAGGAGGAGGAGAGATGGAGATGGTGATGGAGATGGAGATGGAGGAGAAGGAGAAGGAGAAGGAGATGGGGATGGGGATGGAGATGGAGATGGAGGAGGAGAGAAGGAGAAAGAGATGGAGAAGGAGAAGGAGGAGAAGAGATGGAGATGGGGATGGGGATGGAGATGGAGATGGAGGAGAAAAGAAGAGAAGAGAAGGAGATGGGGATGGGGATGGAGGAGAAGAGAAGGAGATGGGGATGGGGATGGGGATGGGGATGGGGATGGAGATGGAGATGGAGGAGAAGAGAAGAGAAGGAGAAGGGGATGGGGATGGGGATGGAGATGAAGGAGAAGAGAAGGAGATGGGGATGAGGATGGGGATGGAGATGGAGAAGAAGAGAAGGAGATGGAGATGGAGATGGAGACAGAAGACAAGGACAAGGAGGACGGGAAAAGGAGAAAGTTGGATGAGAAGGATAAGGAGATAGAGTTGTAGGAAGACAATACGAAAGAGATGGAAGAGGAGGAGATGGTGGTGGTGGAGGAGGAGGACAAAGAGAGGAAGGTGGAAAATGGAAATGAGGAGGAGAAGAGAGCAAAGGAGAAGGACAAAGAAATAGAAGAAAGAGAAAATGGAGATGGAAGACGGAGTAGAAGGAGGAGGAGATGGAGATGATGGAAGGAGAGAAGGAGATGAAGGGGAAGGAGAAACAAAAAGAGGTATAATATGGAGATGGAGATGGAGATGAAGGAGCAGAGAAGAGAAGGAGATGGGGATGGAGATGGAGAATAGGAGGAGATGGAGACAGAAAACAAGGACAAGGAGATTGCGAAAAGGAGAAAGATGGATGAGAAGGATCAGGAGATAGAGCTGTAGGAAGACAATAAGATAGAGATGGGGGAGAAGGAGGAGGTGGTGGTGGAGGAAGAGGACAAGGAGAGGAAGATGGAAAATGGAAATGAGGAGAAGGGAGCGAAGGAGAAGGACAAAGAAATAGAAGAAAGAGAAAATGGAGATGGAAGATGGAGTAGGAGGAGAAGGAGAGAAGGGGAAGGAGAAAGAGAAACAAAAGGAGGTATAATATGGAGATGGAGATGGAGATGGAGATGGAAATGGAGATGGAGATGGAGATGGAAGAGAAGAGAAGAGAAGAGAAGAGAAGAGAAGAGAAGAGAAGAGAAGAGAAGAGAAGAGAAGAGAAGGAGATGGGGATGGAGGAGAAGAGAAGAGAAAAGAGAAGAGAAATAGATGGGGATGGAGGAGAAAAGAAGAGAAGGAGAAGGGGATGGGAATGGGGATGGAGATGAAGGAACAGAGAAGGAGAAGGAGATGGGGATGGGGATGGAGATGGAAGAGAAGAGAAGGGGATGGGAATGGGGATGGAGATGGAGGAGAAGAGAAGGAGAAGGAGATGGGGATGGAGGTGGAGGTGGAGGAGAAGAGAAGGAGATGGGGATGGGGATGGGGATGGAAAAGGAGATGGGGATGGAGATGGAGATGGAGATGGAAGAGAAGAGAAGGAGAAGGAGATGGGGATGGAGATGGGGATGGAGGAGAAGCGGAAGGAGGGGAATGCCTAGGGGATGCTCTTTCTCTAGGTATCCATGATCCGGATATTCTTTGTGAGAGAAAAGCAAACCCTTTGGAGCCACCACCGAGGGAGGGAGGGAGAGGGAGGGAAGCCGGCACAACGCATTCCTCACCTGAATCATATTTATTTTAATAAAGAGGAGATCTGACAAATGTAATCACTTAATTGCACAGCTGCATTAAGCATTGTGCGGAGAGAGGGAGGCCGAGGGGAGGGAAAATACTCCTTCGCATCTCCCCATCCCCCCCCCCCCCCCCCATCAAATGCCGCCTGGCAAATTACGTTAAATTATGCAAATAGCTCTTAAACAGGAGATAGCTTTGCCGGGTTTTTATTTCATTTGGCTTTCTTTTGGGGAGCTGCAATTTGTTTATCAAATGCCTCTAATGTATCAAGGGGGGGGGGGATAGCCCTGGGAGGAGATGGAGGGAGGAGATGGAGGAGGATCCATGGCAGGGCAGGCTAATCCACCGCCAGGCCTTTCCGTCTCCAAAGAGACCGGCTGGGAATGGATTTCTTCTCATCTGGAAAGCCTGGGGGTCGTGCAAAGGGATCCACTTGGCACACAGCCCACCAACACAGCACTGTGGGAAATGGGGGCATT
The DNA here is from genome assembly GCF_037176765.1 of Anolis sagrei. Lineage (NCBI taxonomy): Eukaryota > Metazoa > Chordata > Lepidosauria > Squamata > Anolidae > Anolis > Anolis sagrei. The sequence continues at coordinate 45,404,011 of NC_090027.1, read as the reverse complement.
CATGGCCAAGCCACATTTGAACGCAGGCACAGGAGCAAAAAGTATTATATACTGTAGAACAGTGTCTCTCAACCTGGGGGTCAGGACCCCTGGGAGAGTCGTGTGGGGGTTTCTAAGGGATCGCTAAAAGCCACCGGAAAACACACATTTTCTGTTGATCATAGGGTTCTGTGTGGGAAATCTGGCCCGATTCTATCATTGGTGGGGTTCAGAATTCTCTTTGAGTGTACATGAACTATAAATCCCAGCAACTGCAACTCTCAAATGTCAAGGTCTACTTTCCCCAGCGGTGTTCACATTTGAGTATTCATGCCAAGTTTGGTCCAGATCCATCATGGTTTGAGTCCACAGTGCTCTCTGGATGTAGGTGAACTACAACTCCAAAACTCAAGGTCAATGCCCACCACACCCTTCCAGTGTTTTCTGTTGGTCATGGGAGTTCGGTGTGCCACTTTTGGTTCAATTCCATCACTGGTGGTGATCAGAATGCTCTTTGATTGTAGGTGAACTATAAATCCCAGCAGCTACAACTGCCTAATGTCAAGGTCTACTTTCCCTAAACTTCACCAGTGTTCACATTGGGGAATATTGAGTATTTGTGCCAAGTTTATTCCTTATCCATCATTGTTTGAGTCCACAGTGCCCTCTGGATGTAGGTGAACTACAACTCACAAATTCAAGATCAATGCCCACCAAACCCTTCCAGTATTTTCTGTTGGTCATGGGAGTTCTGTGTGCCAAGTTTGGCTCAATTTCATCATTGGTGGAGATCAGAATGCTCTTTGATTGTAGGTGAACTATAAATCCCAGCAACTACAACTCCCAAATGTTAAGGTCTACTTTCCCTAAACTCCACCAGTGCTCACATTGGGGAATATTGAGTATTTGTGTCAAGTTTGATATGGATTCATCATGACTTGAGTTCACAGTGCTATAAATCCCAGCAACTACAACTCCCAAATGACAAAATCAACCCCCCCCCCCCCCCCCACAACCCCACCAGTATTCAAATTTGCCAAATTTGGTCTAGTGAATGAAAATCCATCCTGCATATCAGAGATTTAGATTATGATGCATAACAGGAGCAAAATGACAGTTATGAGATAGCAACCAAAATAATGTGATGGTTGGGGGTCACCACAACATGAGGAACTGGATTAAGGGGTTGCGGCATTAGGAAGGTTGAGAAACACTGATGTACAATATTAATAGAGTTTGACACCACTTGAGCTGCCCTGGCATCATGGAGTTTGTAGTTTGGTAAGGTATCTGCATCCTTTGGCAGGGAAGGCGAAAGACCTGGTAGATAGCACGAAGGTCCCCTGAGTCCAAAGCATTGAGCCAGGGCTGTCGAAGTGGCGTCAAATGGCATCAATTCAACCGTGCAGATGCACCTGCAGTCGTCACTCTTCCCTCCTCGCCTCGGACAGGGAGCCTGTCTGCTTCCTCATCATTTCTTACCCGCCGAAGGTTCAGGCTTCATTTCCACCCAGCAGGGAAAATTAATCAATTATTCAATTAAAAGAAGAAGATGCTGGAGGAACGGTTCCTCTTCTTGCAAGACGTGGGAGGAGCACGCATTGTGCAAGGTGAGGCAGCCCAGGACTTGAGGAGGTGACTTTTTGGGTCAAAATATCCCTGGAATAATATTTGGGGAGTTCTAGTACTCCAGAAAGAGCTTGGCCAGGTGCAGATGCTATTAATTGCACTCTTGGAAAGTCAGGAATACAAGGGCAGGAAGGCCTGAAAGCAGGGGCTGGGGGACTTGTAGCCCCCAGGGTTGTATCTACACTGTAGAATGGATGCAATTGGACCCCACTTTAGCTGCCATAGTTCAATGCTATGGGATTGTGGGAGTTGTAGTCTTACCAGGTCTTTAGCCCTCTCTAAAGTGCATCTCCATGTGCTTGAGAGTATAATACAAATACCACATAGGTCCCTATCACACTACACCGTTATAGAGCTATAGCCCCACTTTAACTTCCATAGCAATGTCATATGGAATACTGGGATTTTCAGTTTAGGGAGGGGCAGCTATAGGTTTCACCCAGAGAGTTCTAGTGCCTCTCCAAACTACACACTCTAGAATTTTGCACAATGTTGCCATGGCTGTTGAAGTGAAATATGTAGTGCTAGAACGATGCAGTGTGATAGTGTCCACAGCTTCTAAAATACAGAATCCTTGGATTTACATTTTTGAGAGGTCTAAGGCAGAGAATTCTGAAAACTCACTGAACTACAAATCCCAAGATTCTGTAGGAAATTGCTATGGCAAGTTAAAGTGATATAATAGCATTATAACAATTCCGTGTGATAATGCCCAAAGTTTACTACATCAGAATCTGTGGATGTGGAGTTTGGGGAGGTCTCGGAGAAAGGTTTCCAAATAGTCCTGAACTACAAATCCCAAGATCCCATAGGAAGTTGCTGGGGCAAGTTAAAGTGGAGTAATAGTGCTATAACAGTGCCGTGTGATAGCACCCATGGTTTACTTCATCATAATCTGTGGATCTGGAGTTTGGGGAGGTCTCAGGGGAAAGGTTTCCAAATAGTCCTGAACTACAAATCTCAAAACCCCATAGGAAGTTAAAGAGGCATAGTGATATAACGGTGCCATGTGATAGCACTCACAGTTTACTTCATCAGAATCTGTGGAGTTTGGGGAGGTCTCAGGGAAAGGTTTCCAAACCTGAGTACATACATCTTGTACCTCTTGTACCTTAGTCCAGTCCAGTGTGTCATCCCCATCCAGAGGCGGCCCTAGGTAATTTTCAATGGTAAGCAAACAGTATTTTGGCGCCCCCCGCCCCAACCAATCACTGATCAATATTTTCTGTTTGTCGTGGGAGTTCTGTGTGCCATATTTGGTTCAATTCCATCATTCATAGAATCATAGAATCAAAGAGTTGGAAGAGACCTCATGGGCCATCCAGTCCAACCCCATTCTGCCAAGAAGCAGGAATATTGCATTCAAATCACCCCTGACAGATGGCCATGCAGCCTCTGCTTAAAAGCTTCCAAAGAAGGAGCCTCCACCACACTCCGGGGCAGAGAGTTCCACTGCTGAACGGCTCTCACAGTCAGGAAGTTCTTCCTAATGTTCAGATGGAATCTCCTCTCTTGTCATTGGTGGAGTTCAGAATGCTTTTTGATTGTAGGTGAACTAGACATTCCAGTAACTACACTTGCCGCACTTGCTCCCTTGCCTGGTCCGCTTTGCGTGTGCACCAAAAGTCACCTCTTCTCCTGACTTTCTCCTCAGCCATTGGGACCGAGAGAGAGAGAGAGAGAGAGAGAGAGAGAGAGAGAGAGAGAGGTGTAGATGCCCACCTTTCCTGAAGGAAGGCGCAAAAACAAAGGAGGGAGCGGAGGTGGGAGATACCTCCAGCCGGAGGGGCTCTCTCTCTCTCTCTCTCTCTTGGTCCCAATGGCTGAAGAGAAAGTCAGGAGAAGAGGCGACTTTTGGTGCGCACGCTGGGGTCTTCAGACACGCCTCCGGACCCAAAGCGGGCCAGGCGTGGCAGCTCCGCCCCTTGGCCCACCCGCGGATTGGGGAGAGGAGAGGAGGCGGGTGGAGCGCCGGGGGATTGGGAAAGGGAGCCGGTCATGAGGAAGGGATCGAACGCAGAGAACGATTGAGCGCCGGCTCTGCTTGCGCACCCGGTGGCCGGGTGGAGCAGGAACGAGAGGGGCGAGGCGAGGCTCAAGGGCCTGGCCCCTTTGGGAAGAGGATCGCTCGGCAGCGAGGCAAGAAGCTGAGGCTCCCCCCGGACTGGTAGGGCTGTTGTGAGCTGAGGGGGCGCTCCTCCTCAAGTGGCAGTTGAGGGGCATTTACAGAGGCGCCTCTGCGCCCCTGGCAAAAAAAAGTGTTCTGCGACCGCTTACTTCGCATAATGGATGAGCCGCCCCTATCCCCATCCTCATCACTCCCACACCCATCACTCCTAGAGAAACCCATGAATGACTCTTCATCTGTGGAAGCAGTAAGTATATCCTGGATCTTCTTCCTTTGTCGCTCCTCACCTGATTCCTGCTCCCGAGTAACTCTCTTAGTCCCCCTATTCACATCCACTGTATCTCCTTCCTCCTCCTCACTCATTGACCCTTGGCTCACGGAAAACCCTTTGAAGGAGTCTTCATCAGTAGATGACATAAGTATCTCCCGAATCCTTTTCCTTTGTTGTTTCTCATCTAACTCTTGCTCACGAGCACTTCTTTCCCCCCTTCTGACACCCATACTACTACTTGCCGTGTTACTAACAGGTTCTACTACAACACCCATACTACCATTTGCCGCGTTACTAACAGGTTCTACTACAACACCCATACTACCACTTGCCACATTACTAACAGGTTCTACTACAACACCCATACTACCACTTGCCGCATTACTAACAGGTTCTACTGCAACACCCATACTACAACTTTCCGCTTTACTAACAGGTTCTACTACAACACCCATACTACCACTTGCCGCGTTACTAACAGGTTCTACTACAACACCCATACTACCACTTGCCACGTTACTAACAGGTTCTACTACAACACCCATACTACCACTTGCCGCATTACTAACAGGTTCTACTACAACAAATCCCAACATGCCCTGGGATGAAGCCACAGCACTTGAAGGGGAATGGTATAATTGTGTGATAAGTCATCTTTCTCGGGATGCGTTTGTAAAAGGAGTTTTTTTTCCCCCCACGAAATGGCATTTTGCCCCCAAATCTCTCTCTGGTGTGTAAGGGAGCGCCACTGGAGCTGTCACTATTGGTAGCGAACGATGAGTTGCTGGAAGGGAGCTCCGGGGCCATATTTTTGAAAGAAAATATCCCCCCGGGATGGTTTTTCAACCCGCTTTCCCCAGAGGAAAGACTTTAAAATATTCTCGGATGAAACGTGTTGAGTTTATTTGGAGCCATTTTCCCTCCTGAAGCCAATACCTATTTCAGATCAGATTTTATTTCCCATTCCTTTTGATTAGCCTTTCAGACCACGTCCAGCCTCATAGTAGGCCTTGCTTTCCTCTCCTTTTTGACCAAATGCATCACCCCAAACACTTAAAAATCTCCCCAAAACAGAGTGGGCCCAATATGGGAGAAACCTATCACGCTTTTTGCCTCCCTCGTTGCGTATTAGTGTTTAATTCCTCTAATTAATGAGTTGCTTCCTCTCGATATCGGAGGGTTTCCACAGTAACCGCCCAAACCCCTGGCTCTGCGTTCGGGGGAACAATGCCAAATGTGGCTCTGCGCGAAATTTCCCCCTTCCCTCCCTTCGGGGTGATTCATCTCCAAACACATCCTTCGGTCAAACGCAGGAACGTCTTCTTGGCTCCTTGGCTTTCGTGCAGCAGCGAGGGGGACGCGGGGCGGCATTTCCACATTGTCTTTCAAGCCTGTTGAGTAATAACCGAGGTGTAAGGACATTTGTTTACCCCTCTGATTTTCCAAAAGGGAAAAAAGGTTGGCGTTGTGTTCAGAGACTAGAATAGTTCATTGTACTCTATTGTTGTTGCTGTTGCTATTTTCCACCAGGAAGGGATATTACAATGCAGGGTCTACACCGTTGAATTAATGCAATTCCACACCATTTTAGCTGCCACAGCTCAATGCTATCGAATCATGGGAGTTGTAGTTTGGAGGGGAGGCTAAAGGCGTTGCAAAACTATAGATCCCATGATTCCATAGTAATGTGCTGTAGCGATGAAAATGACTTGATGCTGTGTTGAAGTGCAGCTTGATGCCACGTTAGCTTTCTTTCTTTTTTTTCTTTCTTTTCTCTTCTGTTCCTTCCTTTATCTTCCCTTCTTTTTCTTTCTTCCATTCCTTTTCCCTTGCTTTCTATTCCCTTCTTTTCCTTTCTCTTCCTTCCTTCCTTCCATTTCTTTCTTTCTTCTACTCATACCTTACCCCCTTTCTTTTCTCTTCTCTTCCTTCCTTTGTCTTCCCTTCTTCTATCTTCCCTTCCTTTCCTTTCCTTTCCCTTCCCTTCCTTCCTTCCTTCCTTTTCTTTCTTTCTCATACTCATACCTTTTCCCCTTTCTTTTCTCTTCTCTTCCTTCCTTTGTCTTCCCTTCTTTTTCTTTCTTCACTTCTTTGTCCCTTCCTTTCTTTTCCTTTCTTTTCCTTTCTCTTTCTTCCTTCCTACCTTCCTTCTTTCCATCCTTCCTTCCTTTTCTTTCTCCTACTCATACCTTTCCCCCTTCCTTTTCTCTTCTCTTCCTTCCTTTATCTTCCCTTCTTTTTCCTTCTTCCCTTCCTTTTCCCTTGCTTTCCATTCCCTTCTTTTCCTTTCTCTTCCTTCCTTCCTTTTCTTTCTTTCTTCTACTCGTACCTTTTCCCCTTTCTTTTCTCTTCCTTCCTTTATCTTCTCTTCTTTTTCTTTCTTCCCTTCATTTTCCCTTACTTTCTTTTCCCTTCTTTTCCTTTCCCTTCCTTCCTTTTCTTTCTTCTCCTCATACCTTTTCCCCTTTCTTTTCTCTTCTCTTCCTTACTTTGTCTTCCCTTCTTTTTCTTTCTTCACTTCTTTGTCCCTTCCTTTCTTTTCCTTTCTCTTTCTTCCTTCCTACCTTCCTTCTTTCCATCCTTCCTTCCTTTTCTTTCTTTCTCCTACTCATACCTTTCCCCCTTCCTTTTCTCTTCTCTTCCTTCCTTTATCTTCCCTTCTTTTTCTTTCTTCCCTTCCTTTTCCCTTGCTTTCCATTCCCTTCTTTTCCTTTCTCTTCCTTCCTTCCTTTTCTTTCTTTCTTCTACTCGTACCTTTTCCCCTTTCTTTTCTCTTCCTTCCTTCCTTCCTTTATCTTCTCTTCTTTTTCCTTCTTCCCTTCATTTTCCCTTACTTTCTTTTCCCTTCTTTTCCTTTCCCTTCCTTCCTTTTCTTTCTTCTTCTCATACCTTTTCCCCTTTCTTTTCTCTTCTCTTTCTTACTTTGTCTTCCCTTCTTTTTCTTTCTTCCCTTCCTTGTCCCTTCCTTTCTTTTCCTTTCTTTTCCTTTCTCTTTCTTCCTTCCTACCTTCCTTCTTTCCATCCTTCCTTCCTTCCTTTTCTTTCTTTCTTCTGCTCATACCTTTTTCCCTTTCTTTTCTCTTCTCTTCCTTCTTTATCTTCTCTTCTTTTTCTTTCTTCCCTTTTCCCTTCCCTTCTTTCTTTTCCTTTCTCTTCCTTTTCTTTCTCTCTACTACTACTTTTTCCCTTTTCTTTTCTCTTCTCTTCCATCCTTTATCTTCCATTTGGCCCAACTGCAGGTGGTTTGGACTCCAACTCCCACCATTCCTAACAGCCTCAGCACCTTTCCTTTTCCCCCTCAGCCACTTAGGCCCAAGAAAGAGAGAGTTCACATCTGTCAGGGATGCTTTAAGTGGGCTTGGACCCTCACTCATACTACATCTACACCAAACATGGGCAAACTTGGGCCTTCCATGTGTTTTGGATTCCGAGTCCCACCATTCCTAACAGCCTCTGGTCCTTTCCTTTTCTCCCTCAGTCGCATAAGCCCTAGAAAGAGAGAGTTAACATCTGTTGGGGATGCTTTAATTGGGCTTGAACCCTCACTCATAGTATGTCTACACCAAGCATGAGCACACTTGGGCCTTCCAGGTGTTTTGGACTCCGACTCCCACCATTCCTAACAGCCTCAGGCCTCTTCCTTTTCCCCCTCAGCTGCTTAAGCGGCTGAGGGGGAAAAGGAAGAGGCCTGAGGCTGTTAGGAATGGTGGGAGTCGGAGTCCAAAACACCTGGAAGGCCCAAGTTTGCCCATGCCTGTTACAGACCTATATAATATAGGTCTGCATTATCCTCTGATGGATAAGCGCCGCCTTTGCCGACAGCAGCCCAGAAGGTCCCATTGGCTACCAAGGTCCAGCAATTGAGGCTTAATTGCAACATTCGTTTTCCTTCTCCCTTCCTCTCCAATCCAGGCTTGACGTGTTAACCTCGGAGACGATTATGTTATTCCGACGCTTTTGCCACGAGGGAAACGACCCCCAGAAGTGCAAATTCAGGAGATTTCCCCCCCCCCCCCCCCGTCCCTCCTCATCACCTTTGTCTTCTCCGAAGATCTGAACCGGATGGCGGACGTGCTCAATTATCCGAAAGATCCGCTTTGTCATTTTTTTAAGTATCCCAGGACTACTTAATCTAATGGAAACACATTAGGCACTCAAAGGTCTGCCGTTCCTCATTGGTAATTATGACTTCTCTTAATTGATGGCGCCTCCGGGGTTGTGGCCGCAAAGGGGGAAGCGCAGAGCGGGAGGAAGGACCATCCCAAGGCCATTCCACTGGTTTGGGCCCATTAACTCCAGGGGAGCTTGCAAAAGTTACTTTTTATGTTGATCGTTATCATCGCCTTCTGGGAGATTGTACAAACTGTAGCCAAAAAAATACAATTTTCTCCCAAATCTAGACTTGTGTCTTTGGGCCCATTAACTCCAGAAGAGCTTGCAAAAGTTACTTTTTATATTGATGGTACGAACTGTAGCAAAAAATAATAATACAATTTTCTCCCAAATCTAGACTTGTGTCTTTGGGCCCATTAACTCCAGAGGAGCTTGCAAAAGTTACTTTTTGTATTGATGGTTCTCATCGCCTTCTCGGAGATTGTACAAACTGTAGCCAAAAAATTCAATTTTCTCCCAAATCTAGACTTGTGTCTTTGGGCCCATTAACTCCAGAGGAGCTTGCAAAAGTTACTTTTTGTATTGATGGTACGAACTGTAGCAAAAAAAAATACAATTTTCTCCCAAATCTAGACTTGTGTCTTTGGGCCCATTAACTCCAGAGGAGCTTGCAAAAGTTACTTTTTGTATTGATGGTTCTCATCGCCTTCTCGGAGATTGTACAAACTGTAGCCAAAAAAATACAATTTTCTCCCAAATCTAGACTTGTGTCTTTGGGCCCATTAACTCCAGAGGAGCTTGCAAAAGTTACTTTTTGTATTGATGGTTCTCATCGCCTTCTCGGAGATTGTACAAACTGTAGCCAAAAAAATACAATTTTCTCCCAAATCTAGACTTGTGTCTTTGGGCCCATTAACTCCAGAAGAGCTTGCAAAAGTTACTTTTTGTATTGATGGTACGAACTGTAGCAAAAAAAAAAATACAATTTTCTCCCAAATCTAGACTTGTGTCTTTGGGCCCATTAACTCCAGAGGAGCTTGCAAAAGTTACTTTTTGTATTGATGGTTCTCATCGCCTTCTCGGAGATTGTACAAACTGTAGCCAAAAAATTACAATTTTCTCCCAAATCTAGACTTGTGTCTTTGGGCCCATTAACTCCAGAAGAGCTTGCAAAAGTTACTTTTTGTATTGATGGTACGAACTGTAGCAAAAAAAAAATACAATTTTCTCCCAAATCTAGACTTGTGTCTTTGGGCCCATTAACTCCAGAGGAGCTTGCAAAAGTTACTTTTTATATTGATGGTACGAACTGTAGCAAAAAAAAAATACAATTTTCTCCCAAATCTGGACTTGTGTCTTTGGGCCCATTAACTCCAGAGGAGCTTGCAAAAGTTACTTTTTGTATTGATGGTATGAACTGTAGCCAAAAAAATAAAATTTTCTCCCAAATCTAGACTTGTGTCTTTGGGCCCATTAACTCCAGAGGAGCTTGCAAAAGTTACTTTTTGTATTGATGGTATGAACTGTAGCCAAAAAAATACAATTTTCTCCCAAATCTAGACTTGTGTCTTTGGGCCCATTAAGTCCAGAGGAGCTTGCAAAAGTTACTTTTTATATTGATGGTACGAACTGTAGCAAAAAAAAATATACAATTTTCTCCCAAATCTAGACTTGTGTCTTTGGGCCCATTAACTCCAGAAGAGCTTGCAAAAGTTACTTTTTGTATTGATGGTATGAACTGTAGCCAAAAAAATAAAATTTTCTCCCAAATCTAGACTTGTGTCTTTGGGCCCATTAACTCCAGAAGAGCTTGCAAAAGTTACTTTTTATATTGATGGTATGAACTGTAGCCAAAAAAATACAATTTCCTCCCAAATCTAGACTTGTGTCTTTGGGCCCATTAACTCCAGAGGAGTTTGCAAAAGTTACTTTTTATATTGATGGATCTTTTCGCCATCTGGGAGATTGTACAAACTGTACCCAAAAAGATACAATTTTCTCCCAAATCTAGACTTGTATCTACAATGGATTAAACCACAAGCGCTTTGCCATAGGAGGAAACTCCTCGATTTCTCCAGAATGCGGTATTTATTTATTGCACAAATATAATCGCCAAGGCCGAGAGCTTAGTTAGGATGCAGCAGGGATTAGGCTAAAGCTGAAATCGATCCAGAACCAATAACTAGCTAGGGGGGCTTTGACGAATTAACAAAGAATGGAGTAATTAATAGCGTAGTAATGATTGTTTAACCTTTCTTTGTTTCTCCCCTCCAGTTAAAACAAATAGCTAAATGGCTGGCCCTCTCATACATAGGCTTCGTTTGGGAAATCGGAATGTTGCATTGATCCCGAGTCTATTGTTCAGCCAAACTCATGTAAAGCGGTTGAATTAGTGGGATAGGCCTGCATTTTGGACTTATCGGTAAGGAGTGATATCATAACTTCCTCTCTATGGAACATGACAAAGGACTGAACCGTATTTCTAGATATGAGGTGAACTCTGAAGAAAAGGGGAAGCGTTTTGAAAGAACACAATGCACTGAATCATGTGGGTTTATTTTAGAGAAGGAATTTAGGGGTCTTTGCCAGGAGGCAGAGACCAATCAGACTCCTTAAAGAGTTTGTTACCCTGGCAAGACAGAGAAGCACCCAATCCCTGATTTCTCCCAAAAAAAGGTCTCACCAAGTGGAAGGAAGTGCCACCGAGATGTTTTATTTGCGATTCAACTGAAAAGGTTGCAGAGCGGCAATCATTCGCCAAGCAGAGCATGTGGTTACAGAAGTAAAGGCCATTTTTATAGAAAATACAGAGTTGTGAGTTTCAAAATTCCCACTCCCCCCTCCCCGCCCAGCTCGAAGGGGATTGGCTGATGCACAAACAGCTGGGAGGAGGCTTGGCCGTCCCCATGCATCAGGGCCAATCACAGGGCTTTCTTGGGGTGCCAGAGCCTATCAGGAGGCTCCTGCTGCCTTGACGCTCCAGCGAATCAGAAGGGAGGGAGGCGGGATGAAGGGAGACAATGCATTCTGGATTGGATTATGACAAGATTGTCCCTGAGGCTTAGCGAGATCCGGGTGGGGGGTCTGCCAGCCAAGCCATTCTATTGTGTTCGTGAGTGAAGGCAATAAACATATGTTAAAGAAATCCGGGTTTTCCTGTCGCCATCAGATATGACACAAAGGGGAAGACTTGGGTGGAAGTTCTTTGTGGAGAAGTTTGAAAGAAAAATGGCTTGGAGGAAAAGAGGACTCGGAGCGGCTTACACGAGGCCAAGCCCAACAACACATCAAAAACAACAAGCAATAAACGAAATAAACAATACAATTAATATAACTCACAAGTAAACAATAACACACAAGATTTTAAAAACTTATGGCTGGGCCAGATGTAATAGTTGAAACTTTAAAAATAAATGCTGGACATAAACAGAGGATGGGTTTTAAATCAAAAGTAAAGAGCAACCCAACGGGTAATTAAAGTGCTTCTCAGAGTATTTGCAGGGAATTGTTTCCTCTATGACGAAGAGCCGTCAGGACTTCCTCATTACAGCATTTTCTGATCTTCTTTTTCTTTATGGCATGGTAAAACACCTCCCCCTGCTTTTAGCAGTACCTAATTTCTCTAATTACAGCTAAAGCTGTTTTCGAACTGCTTAGGTAAACAGTGAGCAGGGATGACGGTTGGCTGCTCACACCGACCCGGGGCTTTGAACTTGCAACCTTTCGGTTGATAGACCACATAGTAATTTACCAGCTGCGCTAAACCTCCAATTACAGCCTTCTTGCGTCCTATGATGGGTGAAGAAAGGAAGAATGGGGATGATGGGCCCCAGTTGGAGATGGAGATGGGAAATGGACCCCAACTGGAGATGGAGAAGGCTGTCTGGACAAAGTCCATCCCAGTGTGGAGATACCCTATGGAATGAATGCACTTTGTCCTACTTCAACTAAAATGGAATCCTGGGAGATATAGTTTCACAAGATCTTTAGCCTCCTCTGCCAAGGAGTGACAAGCTACACCTCCCAGGATTCTGTAGCAATAAGCCGTGGCAGTTCAAATGGTGTCAACATGGCATTCATTCCACAGTGTAGAGATACAGAGCTACAGATCACATTAAGGCTCTAAAGCAGACAGTCGTGTTCTTCTTGAGTGAACAAAATTATGGGAAATGTAGTTTGGGAAGACGAGGACTCCTGTGGCAGAGAACTCAACAGTCCCTGCCCTAAACTACATTTCCCAGAATTCTGCTTGCTTCAAAAGACTGGGGCTGCCCATGTTAAAGCCCCAATGTGATGAAGCAGTGGAGGCACATCAGTCAATTAAAGCACTGAGAGCAAAAGGTCACGCAATCCTCTGTCCCAGTTTAAATACAAGATGCTGATCTAGTTGAGCAACAAGCCTACTGGCCGAGCGAATGCTGATCATCCCAGGCCATGCCATATCTGCAGAACAATTGCACCCAAACCTACTTGAACCATGGCCTCTCAAAAGGTTTACCCTTTGCACTTTTCATAGAATCATAGAATCAAAGAGTTGGAAGAGACCTCCTGGGCCATCCAGTCCAACCCCATTCTGCCAAGAAGCAGGAATATTGCATTCAAATCACCCCTGACAGATGGCCATCCAGCCTCTGTTTCAAAGCTTCCAAAGAAGGAGCCTCCACCACACTCCGGGGAAGGCAGAGAGTTCCACTGCTGAACGGCTCTCACAGTCACGAAGTTCTTCCTCATGTTCAGATGGAATCTCCTCTCTTGGACTAATGTTTCTCACAGTCCCCCTTTCAGCTTTGAATCTTAGAATCCTAGATTCCAAGAGTTGGAAGAGACCGCCTGGGCCATCCAGTCCAACCCCATTCTGCCAAGAAGCAGCAATATTGCATTCAAATCACCCCTGACAGATGGCCACCCAGCCTCTGTTTAAAAAACTCCAAAGAAGGAGCCTCCACCACACTCCGGGAGCAGAGAGTTCCACTGCTGAACAGCTCTCACAGTCAGGAAGTTCTTCCTCATGTTCAGGTGGAATCTCCTTAAGCTCTATTCCCTTAAAAGCACCCTCAACAGATGGCCATCCAGACTCTGTGTAAAAGCTTCCAAAGAAGGAGCCTCCACCACACTCCCTCCGGGGCAGAGAGTTCCACTGCTGAACAGCTTTCACAGTCAGGAAGTTCTTCCTCGTGTTCAGATGGAATCTCCTTTCTTGTAGTTTGAAGCCATTGCTCCATTGCGTCCTAGTCTCCAAGGAAGCAGAAAACAAGCTTGCTCCCTCCTCCTCCCTGTGGCTTCCTCTCACATATTTATACATAGCTATCATGCCTCCTCTCAGCCTTCTCTTCTTCAGGCTAAACATGCCCAGCTCCTTAAGCCGCTCCTCATAGGGCTTGTTCTCCAAATCTTGATCATTTAGTTGACATTCCAGCTTGTCATTATCTCTCTTGAATTGTGGTGCCCAGAATTGGACACAATATTCCAGATGTGGTCTAACCAAAGAGGAATAGAGCATGGGGAGCATGACTTCTCTAGATCTAGACACTAGACTCCTCTTGATGCAGGCCAAAATCCCATTGGCTTTTTTGCCACCACATCACATTCCTGGCTCATGTTCACCTTCCTCCCCACGAGGACTCCAAGATCTTTTCCACACGTCCTGCTCTTGAGTCAGGTCTCATCATCCCCCATTCTGTCTCTTTGCATTTCGTTTTTTCTGCCTAAGTGGAGTCTCTTGCATTTGTCCCTCTTGAACTTCATTGTGTTAGTTTTGGCCCATCATTTCTCTAATCTGTCAAGATCGCTTTGAATCCTGCTCCTGTCCTCTGGAGTCTTGGCTCTCCCTCCCAATTTGGTCTCGTCTGCAAAACTTGGTGTCGTCTTGAACTACTTGGACCCGTGTTTCCAAACTCTGCTCCCCCGTGTGTTTTGGACTTCAGCTCCCAGAATCCCTGGTCCTCGGCCAAGGTGGCTGAGGCTTCTGGGAGTTGAAGTCCCAAACATTTGGAGGATGTGAGTGGAGCACGCGTCTGTTTGTCCTCCTTCGGCGTACGGCCTGGCTTTCCCTTGTCGGTTCTTGTGTGCTCACTGAGCCATGCTCCAGCTTTAAGTAGGACAGTTCCGCGCGGAACATGCAACCTGGAACAAGAGCGCTGCTTTCATTCTTTCTTTTTTTTCTGGCCATAATATTTTTTCCAACTCGGTTATTTCTTTCTCAAAGCCATGTTGAAGATCTTGTTTACATTTCTGTTTAATTTGCCTATAAGTGAACCATCCAATACTTAACCCTTCTTCCTTCGATTCTTCTCTTGGTTTTAGCATAGGCTGAACCTGAGTGTTGCCTTGTATCTTCTTATCCACTCCTCTTTGTCTTCTTTCCGTATCACCTGGAAAGCTTCAGGTGGCGACATCTGGAGTGGAGTTTGTTGAAGCTGTTTGTAATTTGTAATGTAGATTTCAAAGTATGTATGTATGTATGTTTAAAGGGCAGTAGCTATGTGCCAAATGTATTCCTGTGTGGAGAGAGTTAACTGAACCATGGAGGGAACGTCATTCCTAGAGGGGTCATAAATTAAGTGTATAGAACAAATGGACACAGAGTCCTGTGTCATACGTCATACGTCACTCTGGAATGCAGGAGGTGTGGACTAGTACTGATAACAGTTCGTGTGTTCGCGATGTTACGATCAGACAGTAAAGAAGCAAGTTTACGATGTGCTTCTAATGTATAGCTATAAAATAAAGTAGTTTATAGCCTAAGGTGGCTGTGATTGATCTGTTTCCTGCCTTGCTGTGCAGCTGATGCCACTGACAGAGTCTTATGTTCAAATTTCAATTTATGCTTTAACCAAATTATTTATTTATTTGTTTGCTATATTTATATACCATCCCTCTCAGCCCGCAAGTGACTCGGGGTGGTTTACAATTGATGCCAGACCATACAATACAATTTCAATACAATAAAAACAATCAGATAATAAAACCATAACAAAATCAATAAAAACATAAATATTAGGGTCTCCTATTAAAACACTGTCCAATCATCATTCAACCAATCCATTTTTCTATGTCTATTACACTATATTTGGAAATGCTTGCTCAAAGAGCCAAGTCTTGACTCTCTTTCAAAATATTAAAAGGGAGGGGGCCGATCTGATATCCTTTGGGAGGGCGTTCCATAGCCGAGGGGCCACCACTGAGAAGGCCCTGTCTCTCATCCCTGCCAGGCGTACTTGTGACAAAGGCAGGACTGAGAGCAGGGCCTCCCCAGATTATCTTAAGGACCTGGAGGGACTTTAAGATCGTCTGGGGAGGCCCTGCTCTCAGTCCCACCTTCATTATTTGTGAAGCTCTTGTTTATTTTGGATTTGTCATAACCAAATATATTTATTTATGTTTTAACCAAATTATCATAATATTATTTGTTTGTGAAACTCTTGTCTATTTTGGATTTGTCGTAACCAAATATATGTGTGCCATCCAAATGGTATTTTTTTATTTATCGTGTCAGGAGCAAGCCAAACAGTTGTATTGCATTTTTTAACTAACAAACAAACAAACAAAACACCAAGTTTGCAAGCTTGGTATTATTATTATTATTATTATTATTACTGGTGCTTTTACCCCGCCCTTCTCAACCCCCGAGGGGGGACTCAGGGCGGCTTACAAAAAAGGCAGAATTCGATGCCTATACATAATAATACCGAGTATACAAAAATATAAAAGAACGATATACAAATGCAATTAAAACGATTATCATAATAAAACATCCGCACTGGTACCTAAGACATTGTATAAACATCATATAAACATCATATAAACATCATATAAAAGTCATTCTTATAATCAGCGTTTCGATTCCAGAGTTCCATATAACCAATCCGTTAGTCATTTCCTAGCCATCAGTGGAGTTCTTCTTTATTTACCCGCTTGTCCAAATGCCTGGTCCCAGATCCATGTTTTTAGTTTTTTCCTGAAGGAAAGGAGCGTAGTTGCAGATCTGATTTCCCCGGGGAGAGAGTTCCATAGGCGGGGGGCCACCGCTGAGAAGGCCCTGCTCCTCGTCCCCGCCAATCTCACCTGTGATAGAGGCGGAGTCGAGAGCAGGGCCTCCCCAGAAGATCTTAGGCTCCGGGGTGGGACGTAGAGGGAAATCCGTTCGGACAGATACACTGGGCCAGAACCGTATAGGGTTTTATAGGTCAAAACCAGCACTTTGAATTGTGCTCGGAACTGGATTGGCAGCCAGTGGAGCTGACATAACAGGGGGGTGGTATGCTCCCTGTATGACGCCCCGGTGAGCAATCTGGCTGCCTCTCGCTGGACTAGTTGGAGTTTCCGAGCAGTCTTCAAAGGCAACCCCACGTAGAGTGCGTTGCAGTAATCTAATCGGGATGTGACAAGAGCGTGGACCACCGTGGCCAGATCCGACTTCCCAAGGTACGGGCGCAGCTGGCACACAAGTTTTAATTGTGCAAAAGCTCTCCCGGCCACCGCTGAGACCTGGGCTTCCAGGCTCAGCGATGAGTCCAGGATCACTCCCAAGCTGCGAACCTGCGTCTTCAGGGGGAGTGTAACCCCGTCTAACACAGGCTGTAACCCTATGCCCTGTTCGGCCTTACGACTGACCAGTAGGACCTCTGTCTTGTCTGGATTCAGTTTCAATTTGTTAGCTCTCATCCAGTCCGATACAGCGGCTAAACACCGGTTCAAGGTCTGGACAGCCTCCTTGGTGACAGGTGAGAAGGAGTGACAGATTTGGACGTCATCTGCATAGAGATAGCATCTTAGTCCGAAACTCCGAATGATCTCTCCCAGCGGCTTCATGTAGATGTTAAATAACATCGGGGACAAGATAGAACCCTGTGGGACTCCACACAGCAACGGTTGTGGGGCCGAACAGGTGTCACCCAGTAACACCTTCTGGGTCCGTCCCTCAAGGAAGGATCGGAGCCACTGCAGAGCAGTGCCTCCGAGCCCCATGTCCATGAGGCGGCCCAGAAGGATACCGTGATCGACGGTATCGAAGGCCGCTGAGAGGTCCAGCAGAACTAACAGGGACACACTCCCCCTGTCCAGTTCCCTGCGCAGATCATCTACCAAGGCGACCAAGGCTGTCTCAGTTCCATGTCCCGGCCTAAAGCCAGACTGTGCCGGGTCTAGATAATCAGTGTCTACCAGAAACCCCTGGAGTTGTGTTGCCACCACACGTTCCATGACTTTGCCCAAATAGGGGAGATTGGAAACTGGCCGATAGTTGTCGAATTGAGTGGGATCCAGTGATGGTTTCTTCAACAGCGGTTTTATAACAGCTTGTTTCAAGCTCGCTGGAAATTTTCCTTCCTGTAAGGAGGCATTAACCATCACCTTCACCCACTCTGCCAAACCCCCTCTGGCTTCCTTGACCAGCCAGGATGGGCAGGGGTCTAGGATGCATGTAGTGGGTCGCACCTCTCCAAGGATCCTGTCCACATCCTCAAGCTGAACCAATTGAAACGAATCCAACAAACCTTGAAACGAATCCAACAAACCTGGTAGTGGATTAAATGTCCCTTGACCAGTCTCTGGCCCCTTGGAGTGCCCCTGGTGTTGCCGCAAGGAGGTCCTCCCTGGTGCATGTGGCAGGGCTCAGGTTGCATTGCAGCAGGTGGTCAGTGGTTTGCTCCTCTCCACACTCGCATGTTGTGGATTCTGCTTTGTAGCCCCATTTCTTGAGGTTGGCTCTGCATCTCATGATGCCAGAGTGCAGCCTGTTCAACGCCTTCCAAGTCACCCAGTCCTCTGTGTGCCCAGTGGGCAGTCTCTCATTTGGTATCAACCATGGATTGAGGTTCTGGGTTTGAGCCTGCCACTTTTGGACTCTCGCTTGCTGAGGTGTTCCAGCGAGTGTCGCTATAGATCTTAGAAAACTATTTCTAGATTTAAGTCATTGGCGTGCTGGCTGATATTTGAACAGGGGGTGGGCTGGAGATGTCTCTGCCTTGGTCCTTTCACTATTGGCTGCTCCTTCCCAGCGGATGTCAGGTGGTGCAATACCGGCTAAGCAGTGTAATTTCTCCAGTGGTGTAGGGCGCAGACACCCCGTGATAATGCGGCATGTCTCATTCAGAGCCACATCCACTGTTTTAGCGTGGTGAGATGTGTTCCACACTGGGCATGCACACTCAGCCGCAGAGTAACATAGCGCAAGGGCAGGTGTCTTAATTGTGTCTGGTTGTGATCCCCAGGTTGTGCCAGTCAGCTTTTGTATGATATTATTTCTACTGCAACCTTTTGCTTGATGTTCAAGCAGTGCTTCTTGTAGGTCAGAGCACGGTCCAGGGTAACTCCCAGGTATTTGGGTGCGCTGCAATGCTCCAAGTGGGATTCCCAAATGGTAAATCATAACCTTCTATAGTCAAAATCATCTTGTCTTCTACCATCAGAAGCTTCAAAATACAGTTTCGGGTTTGGTAGACCAAGTCCACCTCTTCGTCCATCGCCAGGAAGAACCTTCCACTTGATTCTGGGCTTTCCTCCCCATTCCATAAGGAGAGCATTGCTTCCAGATCCGCATCAAAGCAGGCCTTGCTTCTTCCTCAGCCTCCCAGCCAAGCGAGTTCTTTGGTGACTTTGGCCGTCAGAAGAAATATGCCGATTTGCCCGGCGAGTGCGGCTGACATCCCCTTCGCCTGTCCGTTCCTGTTAGCGTGATGCCGCTCAGCACAGGCGCAAGGTTGGAAAGGTGTTCGCTGTGCCATCTCCAAATGCTGGACGGCCTCTTGGGTTCAGGCCCATCGCTCTGTCCCCGGCCCTGAGTTGGGGCATTATGGGCTATGCCATGTTCTGCTCCTTGCTTCTCCCAGTGACAGGAGGCCGTCAGCCGCTCCTGAAAAATATTTGCGCCTGACCTGCGGCAGTGAGACGCCGGTGCTCCTTCCTTCCCACCTTTCGCTGGGTGACGGATCGGATAATGTACGCTAAGCAAACACACACAAACAACATGCATCAGGGTTGGCACAGAGCGGTGAAGTGTAAAAAAGGCAATTTGAAGTGTTCCAGGGAAACGCTGGTGTCTTGTCAAGGCTGACGGCCATGCAAAAAGGGGGGAAAATACAACAACCCACAGTGTTCAGAAGCACCACCCCACCCTGTCCTAAGAGTAACAGGTAGGCAAACATCCCAGGCCTGGCTCAACCACAATGCCAAGAAGCTACAGAGGAATCGTGCCAAGGGAGCAAGTCTTGGGGTGCACCTACACCGCAGAATTAATGCAGTCAGACATCACTTTAGCTGGCATAGTTCAAGGCTATAGAATCCTGGGAGTTCTAGTTTTGCAAGGTTTCTAGCCTCCCCTGCCAAAGAGCAGCAATGCATCACCAAACTACAACTCCCAGGATTCCATAGCATTGTGTGGGCTCAAGCTGCATTCATTCCACTGTGTAGATGCACCCTTGGTAGCAAATGAGGACTTTCTAAGAACAGAAATTGAATTGCATTTCTGTGAATGATAGAATACAACTGCATTCCATGGAAGCAGGAAGCTGCAAAGCTGCTCACTTACCCAAACACTTCCCAAGGTAGTAGGTTTGTCAACATTTATCATATTCCCGATTATTCAGCTCCACCAACATGACCATTTACTGAATAGCAAAGGGGGGTAAAAGTAGTAGAAAGGCATCCAACAATTTCCCAATAGATAGATGGATAATGGCATCCTTGAGCACTCCTGTGGAGGTCTGGATGTTGTCGCTGTTGTGCCTCCAGCTATAGAAACATGGGCAACTCCAGAGGATCTATAGCAACATATCTGGATGCACAGCAATGACATTGTCTTCTTGGACCTCCAGAACATCTATAGCAACATATCTGGTTGCATAGAAATGACATTATCTTCTTGAACCTCCAGAAGACGTATAGGAACATATCTGGTTGCACAGCAATACCTTTGTCTTCTTGGACCTCCAGAAGACCTATAAGAACATATCTGGATGCACAGAAATGACATTGTCTTCTTGGGTCTCCAAAAGATCTACTAAAAACATATCTGGATCCACAGCAATAACATTGCCTTCTTGGACCTCCAGAGAACCTACAGGAATATGTCTAAATGCACAGCAATGACGTCTTGTTGGACCTCCAGAAGACCTATAGGAGCATATCTGGTTGCACAGCAATGACAGTGTCTTCTTGGACCTCCAGAGAACCTCTAGGAATATGTCCAAATGCACAGCAATGACATTGTCTTCTAGACCTCCAGAGAACTTATAGGAATATATCTAAATGCACAGCAATGACATTATCTTGTTGGACCTCCAGAAGACCTATAGGAACAGATCTGGATGGACAGCAATGACATTGTCTTTTTGCCCCTCCAAAACAGAGCAACATAGCTGGACAATGTTCTTATGCCTCCTATTCATTACCAGCCAGAAAGGACTACTGGGAAAGGTGACACCAGTTCAAAAGGGGACTTTTGGGTTGACTGCATGGTCATTGGAGAATGCCAACCTGTGCAACAAGCAGACAAGTAAGTCAAGTATATATAGGTTGGACCTCTGCAATTCAAAGGATGCCCACCATGGGCATCTTCTAGACAGAGGGATTCTGCATAGAGATCCTCCAGGTTCTGAGTGAAGGAGAACATCAAGATACCTGGGTTTGGAGAAGCTCTGGACAAAGCCAGACCTCATATTGAGATGGGCAGAGAGTAGAAGGGCAAAGAAGTGAGTGGAAGAGAGAAACAGAGAGATTGCAAGGAAGAGGCAGACACCATGCACTAAGGAGGATCTGGCAACGCGTGGGACTATTGAGATACAAGCGTGGAGTTGCCCAGAAGGCATCTCGACCCACACAGGTCTGTGGAGGCTGGAGCATCCAGGTCTTAAATCCTGGTCTGTTTGGCTTGATTTGTTTTAATCTAGGCTGTCTATTTTTATTCTGCCGCTCCAGCACGGTTGTTTACTTGCCTCTAGCTATATGGCTCCCATTCCTACATTTTGATGTGCTGAGCATCCTCATGGTTGTCGGCTGCCAGGTGTTTGTATGGCAAGGCAAGATATAGCATCTTATGATAAGTAGGCACCTTGGGGCCCTTTGGGGTGTGCGGGAGGGAGGGCCCCTGATCTCGCCTCGGGTTAGCCCCATCGTTGCTTCTTTCTTCCATTTATATCACAACTTTTTTCCCAATTCGAGCAAGGACAGATGAGAAGGTATATATGCATGGATCTTGATCTCACATCTATGCAACTCTATGCCCATGGGCTTGAACTCAATCGTGGGGTTACCATAAGTGAACAAGAAACTTGAAGGCACAAAGGGACAGACACAGATGTGGGATGATTTCCCAGTCCTTCGTCTTCCATCCCACACTTCCCCCAGTTCTGCAAAGGCACTAACATTGTGTTTTCCATTGGGAAAGGGAGAAAGAATCCTAGAGTTGGAAGAGACCTCCTAGGCCATCCAGTCCAACCCCATTCTGCCAAGAAGCAGGAATATTGCATTCAAAGCACCACTGACAGATGGCCATCCAGCCTCTATTGAAAAGCTTCCAAAGAAGGAGCCTCCACCACGCTCCCTCCGGGGCAGAGAGTTCCACTGCTGAAAGGCTCTCATAGTCAGGAAATTCTTCCTCATGTTCAGATGTTCAGATGGAATCTCCTCTCTTGTAGTTTGCATGGTTCCATTGCGTCCTAGTCTCCAGGGAAGCAGAAAACAAGTTCACTCCCTCCTTCCTATGACTTCCTCTCACGTATTTATACATGGCTATCATGTCTCCTCTCACCTTCTCTTCTTCAGGCTAAACATGCCCAGCTCCTTAAGCCGCTCCGCATAGGGCTTGTTCTCCAGACCCTGGATCATTTTAGTCGCTCTCCTCTGGACACATTCCAGCTTGTCAACATCTCCCTTCAATTGTGGGGAGCATGACTTTCCTGAACCTAGGCACTCGGCTCCTCTTGATGCAGGCCAAAATCCCATTGGCTTTTTTTGCCACCACATCACATTGTTGGCTCATGTTTAACTTGTGGTCCACAAGGACCCCAAGATCTTTTTCACACGTACTGCCCTTGAGCCATGTGTCCCCCATTCTGTATTTTTGCATATCATTTTTCCTGCCTAAGTGGAGTCTCTTGCATTTGTCCCTGTTGAGGTTCATTGTGTTAGTTTTGGCCAATCATCTCTCTCATCTGTGAAGATCGTTTTGAATTCTGCTCCTGTCAGGAAGGCAATGCATATGATGAAGATGAAGGTGACTTCGGCTCCAAGGGAAAGGGGTGCAAAGTCCAAGGTAGCAGAAATGGTCAGCATTTTCTAATGTTACACCATTAAGCTGTATTTCTGGCATTGGAAAGGGGTTGGTTGGTGACTGCTGGAAGAGCACTTTGGTTTTCTCAATGTTCAATGACAAGCCGAGCTTCTCGTATGCTTCTGCAAAGGTGTTTGGAGTGGCTTGTAGGTCTTCTTCTGAATGCGCACAGATGATGTTGTCATCAGCATACCGGAGTTCTATAACAGATGTTCTTGTAACCTTGGTTTTGAGATGATGTTGTCATTAGCATACTGGAGTTCTATAATAGATGTTGTTGTGACCTTGGTTTTGGTTTTCAGTCTGCTGAGGTTAAATAGCTTGCCATTTGTCCAATAAATGATTTCCACTCCGGTGGGAAGCTTCCCATCAACAAGATGAGGTATCATAGTAATGAAGATGGAGAATAAAGTTGAGGCAAGAACACATCATCCCTGTTTGACACCTGATTCCATCTTAAATGGGTCACTAGAGTAGAATCATTGCACCAGTTGGAGTTTCTGATACATTGACTCACTATTGAAGAATGGGTTCAATTGCTCTGTTCTAGTTTGGATTAACCAAGGATTTTGTAGCCAATGCTTCTGTCCAAAAGGCTACCATGGGGTCCACCTGCCAGATCGCCGAATTTCCCTGAATCCTGTATCTCGAAATGCAAATATACATCCTGGAGGCCATGGGGGATGTATGTTGCCGCATGGGCCCAGGTTTTGCTCCACTTGCTTTGTGTAGGATATGAGCTGCCATCTTTTGTTTTTCCTACGAGAGCCCTCATTAGCTACGTTGAGTGACACATTTGCAACGTGGTGCCAAGGTGGCTTGCACTCCTCATCCTTGTTTGGATGAGCGCGGATGGTGTCATTCTCCCTTGGAGAAGACAGAAGCCCTCGCCACATCCGCCGTGTGCGGTTTGCACGCTGCCACCCTTTCGCTCGAAACCAAAGTTCCTTGTTAGCACGACAGAACCGACATCTGTCCTTTTAATGATGTCTGTTTGCATCGGGACATTTTCCAAGGAAGGTCTTTATTGTTTGGAGAGAGAGAGAGAGAGAGAGAGAGACGGAAGAAACAAAAACACAAAACAAAACCCCAGCAACAATAACATCCTTGCTTATAAGAGGCTTGGGATTTGAGCAGATGAAGTTGCTTATTATTTAGGAATCACACAACATTCAAGTTTAATAGATTGCTAGCCTGAAGCCTTCATGGATTTTTTACTGACACGCTCGGAACGATTGCATAGGCGGCATAAAGCGGGGACGGGGAGCAGGCGGTTGCGTTGCCAGGATTGTAGGCCTCTTCCGAAGCCCGCGCTCGAGGGCAGGCGAGTCTAAGCACTTTTAATTATCCTAATAACCCGGTTCCTGCTGGTCAGTTTCTCAGCGCTGGCCTGCAGCGGGTGCGGACAACGTTAATCTCTTCCTGCCCTGACTTACTCCTCTCTCTGGCTCTTTCCCTCTTTCGTTCCTTCTCTTGCTCAGCCCTAGGAGGGATCTGTTGAGTTTTCATTGCTCAAGCTCCCAGGTTGGAAACATGGCCCAGGGAGAAAAGCGCATGAGGCCGGAATGGGAGAGACAAGACTGTGAAATGCCCCACCTGCAGCCAAGCAAAGCTTAAGATACGGGAGGGCATTTTGAATGACCCCATGAAGGAGGCAGACTTGGTTTGGGCCAGCTAGTTTGCTGGCCCAGGCATGTGAAGGGGTGGAACAAAAAGTTGGGTGAGGCTGTTCTGTTCCTCTCTTTCAGTTTCCTTTGGACGGCGTGACCCACCCTCCCTCCCTATGGACAGTGTTGAAGCCGATAGAAGCTTTGGAAGGGTCCTCCCCAGGAGGAGGGACCCTAAGACCGCACCAAAGAGGGTCCACTACTTTGGCGAGCCAGAGAAGCCTGATTTCAGCAATTTTATTTAGATTAAAATTCAAAATAAAGCTCACCAAAGTTGAAGAAGTGGTACTGAGGCGTTTATTAGCGATTCAGCTGAAAAGGATGCGATGTAGCAATAATTCGCCTACAAAGCATGAGGAGAATACACCAATACAGTCATATTTATAGCAAATTCAAAGTTATAGAGTTCAAACTTCCCGCCCCGGCTTCCCTGACGTTCCCCGCCATGATTGGCCGATGGGTGAACAGCTGGGAGGCGGCCCTCCTGCCCCCTGGGCTTCAGGACCAATCAGGAAGCTTCAGTGGTGCATTGGATCCAATGGGAAGGCTCCTGCCGCCTAGCGGCGACAGCGAATCAGGGGAGAGGGAGGCAGAATGATAGAACACAAAGGAGTCTGTGAATGAGTCTTTAAAAAAATAATGCCATGTGGCTCACAAGACAAAAAAGTAAGTCTCAAGCAGGCCTGATCTATTGTGTTCATGAGTGAAGGCAATAAAAAGAAATCCGGGTTTTCCTGTCACCATCAGATATGACACAAAGGGGAAGACTTGGGTGGAAGTTCTTTGTGGAGACGTTTGAAAGAAAAACAACTTGGAGGAAAAGAGGACTTTCCGAAGGTCACATTCCCCCCCATTGATATGTGATCAAAAAGTCTGCCAAACAGAAATCCTAATGGTGGCCCAACTCCGAAGACAAAAGGATTTCCTTTACTATTGTCCATGCAAAGAATGTCCAAAGATAAGGGTCCTTTCCTCATCGCTGATTGCTTTTCCAGAGGCAGGGCAGCTTCCTTGTAGATTTCCCCCAAGGAGAGGGGAAGGGGACAAAGGGTTCAGGGCAAGGTCAGGAAACATGAGGGGAAATATAGAAATATTTATTTATTTATTTATTTACTTACTTACTTTGCTTATATACCGCTGTTCTCAGCCCGGGGGCGACTCACAGCGGTGTACAACATAGGAAGAACAAAATTCAAGACACAGTATAAAAACAATTCACAATCCATCATTATACAAAAACATCGTCATTACTACGAAAACCATTCAGCGTCGTCTCATCGTCCAAACCACAATCCAGTAGTATCATTTTCCGTTGTTCCATTCCTATAGTCATTACCAATCATTGCACTTCTTGTTCGAACGCCTTCTTGAACAACCAAGTCTTTAACTTCCTGCGGAATATCATCAAGGAAGGAGCCAGTCTGATGTCCACGGGGAGGGTGTCCCACAGCCGAGGAGTCACCACCGAGAAGGCCCTATCTCTTGTCCCCGCCAGCCGGAAATACGAAAATATAGAAATCATAATACAGAGAGTAAACCCAACTACCTCCCCCCAGTGTCCATAGTTCATATTATTCATAGGAAGGTCCATAAAGGGAAATATCTCCCTGAGGGGGAAAGAGAGTCCCTCGTTTGTGAGGTGGGGGACCCTCAGGAACCCAGGTGTGCCTCAGGTGGGAAAATTCAAATACTTTTGTGGCATGATTTTCAGTAATAAATGGGTTACTTTCTGCTGTAAACATATGAAAATAGAGCATAAAGCCTTGATTAAATGATACACACCAAACTTACCAAGGTTTAACCCTTATTATCCTGGCGTCCTTGCCCTTAGCAAAACTATAAGTTACTATCTCTTATGGGGGGCAGGGGGTCATGTTCAACTTCAGTGTGAGTATGACTGGTCGCACACGGGCTGAGTAGGACTTTTTTCCCCTCAAGTTTGCATTGGGGTTTTTTTCGCCTACCCCATACTGTTTCAGATGGGTGTGGCAACTGGCTTTGGGGTGGTGTCATTTAAATAGGTTTCCTTGAGTATTAATACGTTTCCATGGCCTGTTAAAGGTGAAATGGTGATGGTAGGCACCGTGGCACCCCCGCCTTAGGGGCTGAAGGGTGGACTCCCACAAAAGTCCCCAGAAGTTTTCATAAAAGGGGAGCTCCCCTTGGGGTGGATGGAGGGTTCTCACTCTTGACAAACTCTGAGGTTTGGGAGGGAGCGCCCTCAGGATGGCCTTCCAACTATAATTGGCTGAGAGGTGCAGACAAAGAATTTTGCTTGGCCCTTGGGATCCTTGGTGCACGCCTGTCCTTGATCTCATTTGGGGAGTCCCTGCTCTTGGTCCTGCCACCATTGCAGTCGTGTTTGGTGGGGACGAGAGACAGGGCCGACTCCGTGGTGGCCCCTCAGCTGTGGAACTCCCTCCCTAACTAGATGAGGTTTGCTCCATCATTCCTGACCATCCAGAAGATATTGAAATCCTGGTTGTAGGATCAAGCATTTGCAGAATAGACTGACTTGCTGGCAAAGATATTGTTTTAATGGACTATGGCGGACTGTTTTTAGGATCATGACTTAAATCTGTGAACTGTTTCTAAATGTATTGTCGAAGGCTTTCATGGCCGGAATCACTCAGTTCTTGTGGGTTTTTTCGGGCTATATGGCCATGTTCTAGAGGCATTTCTCCTGACGTTTCGCCTGCATCTATGGCAAGCATCCTCAGAGGTCTGCTGGAGCTGGGAAAAAAGGGGTTTATACTATATCTGTGGAATGACCAGGGTGAGACAAAAGGCTTTTGTAAGTTGGGCTAGGTGTGACTCTTTCCACTGACCACCTTGATTAGCATACAATGGCCTGGCAGTGCCTGGAGCAAACTCTTCTTGAAAGGTGATTAGATGTCCCTGCCTGTTTTTCTCTCTGCTGTTTTTGCTGTTGCAATTTTAGAATTTTTTTAACACTGGTAGCCAGATTTTGTTCATTTTCATGGTTTCCTCCCCTCTGCCGAAACTGTCCACATGTTTGTGGATTTCAATGGCCTCTCCATGCAGTCCGACATGGTGGCCGTGAGAGTGGTCCAGCATTCCTGTGTTCTCAAATAAAATGCTGTTGTTGGCACTGTGTTGTGCCAGTTGGTAGCCGCCCTGAGTCCCTCCGCAGAGGTTGAGTTAGGACGGGATACAAATGCCTGAAATAAACAAACAAATAAATATTAGGACAGGAGTTCTCAAACTTTTAAAGCTGCAGAGCCCTTTTGGAAGGAAAAGTTTATCATGGAGCCCCAAGAAACTTTTGGACATAGAGGACATATTGCATTTTAAGATTTGACAAATGGGTCAAATGGACCAGTGACAAATGGGTGGAGAATGTTTGTGTGAACTAATTGGGGAAAAAATGAACAAATCCATATGCACACGGCAGATATCTCCCTAAGGGCTCTCCGGAGCACAGTTTGAGAACCGCTGTAATAGGAGATATCCCAAAAGTCATCTGGTCCAACATCTGGCTGCTAACATCCTAAGAGATGACCATTCAACCTCTGTTGAAAAGCCTCCAGTGAAGGAGATCTCAGCATCTTCTGGTCCATCGCCAAACATCTCTTACAGTTAGGCCTTGCTTCCTCGTGTTTCCAAGCCATCCTTCTATTTCTTGTCATATAAATGTTTATTTATTTATTTATTTATTTATTTATTTATTTATTTCAGTTACTTATACCCCGCCCTTCTCACCCCCGAGGGGGGACACAGGGTGGCTTACAAATGAAGGCACAATTTGATGCCTAAATCAATGAACAAACAATACATAAAAGCAATTTATTTATTTATTTACCTTACGCCCGAAGGCGACTCACAGCGGTTCACAACAAATACGAACAGCAAAAATTCAGTGCTACAGTATAGAAACAGTTAACAACCTAACACATTACACAATTAATAAACAGTGACTACAATACCCATTCACTGTCGTCTCGTCATCAAAAACATGTTCCAGATTCGTCATCCATTGTTCCATTCCAGTGTTCATTAACCAATCATTGCACTAATTATTCGAACGCCTGCTCAAACAGCCAGGTCTTCACCTTTTTGCGGAATACCATTAGAGATGGTTCTAGTCTAATGTCTGTGGGAAGGGCGTTCCACAGCTGAGGAGCCACCACCGAGAAGGCCCTCTCTCTCGTCCCCGCCAGCCGTGCTTGAGAAGCAGGCGGGATCGAGAGCAGGGTCTCCCCGGAAGATCTCAAAGTCCTGGTGGGTTCATAGGCAGAGATGCCTATGAAACAATTAACAAGTTAAAAACATTAATACATGGTAAAATAGCAAAACAATCTCATGCTCAGTGTTCAGAGTCCGTTTATCCATTCCATTCCATTCGCCCATGTTTATCGTCAGATCTTTCCTTAGCTGCCAGAATGTCCAAAAGCTTGGTCCCATATCCAGGTCTTCAGTTTTTTTCTGAATGACAGAAGGGAGGTCGCTGATCTAATCTCCCCGGGGAGTGAGTTCCACAGGTGAGGGGCCACCACTGAGAAGGCCCTGCTCCTCGTCCCCGCCAACCTCACTTGTGACAGTGGCGGGGTTGAGAGCAGGGCCTCCCCAGAAGATCTTAAACTTCGAGATGGGATGTAGAGGGAGATCCATTCGGACAAATACACTGGGCCAGAACCGTATAGGGTTTTGTAGGTCAAAACCAGCACTTTGAATTGTGCTCAGAATTGGATCGGCAGCCAGTGGGTCCCAGACTCTCAGGAAATGATCCCCATTTCCCACATAATAATGACCTTTCACGTATTTGGAGGTGGATCTCAGATCTTCTCATCCCCGATCCCAAAGAGTCTCTTCTCTTTTCCTTCTTCCATGCCTGGCTGCTCAGCCGTTCCTCGTCCCATCCATGCCTCCTCCACCATTTAAAAATAAAGCTTGGAAAGCGGCGGTACGTATGCTAATGGGATCGCTAGAAATCTGGCCGGTTAATCAGAATAATTTGGTGGGTGCTCTCGGCTTGTAGGAACAGATGCACTTTCCAAGACGCACGTTGCCGATTGCCAATAACCTTCCTCTCTTCTTCTTCTTCTTACATTATAAATGCATAACATCTATGTTTTCTCTTCGCGAAAGCATGACAAATGGTAGCGGTGGCATTTTCCAAGAGCCATAAACATCTTGGCTGGGATACAGTTAGTGCCTTCAGCATGGACACATTTTCTGCTTTGGAAAATATTGGACACCTCGTTTCCCAGTGTGGAATGTCTGGATTCAGTAGAAGCAGGGTTGTGCGTGGAGTGTCATTGTGTTTGGATGCATGCATATACACTCATATGCACATCTGCATGTGGTTGTGCGTTGAGTTGCCCAATGTCACGATTCAGTAATAAGTCAATGTTGAAGAACTGGCACTAAACCCAGGAGCATCAAGCTATTGCCATGAGCCTAAAGCTATGGGAACATATCAAGACTAGGATGGATTTGAAGGAAGATTTCCTTTCCCTTGCATCAAATTATCTTTTTGTAGAGGATCACAACATCTGGTTGAAAGCAATTCATGTCCTTTTTGGCAATGCTCATCAGCTACGATTGCACCTTGGAACTCAGTAGTATACATTTCTATATGTGGAGCTATTCATTAACTGTGCTTCTCTGCCCGTGTGTCAAAGGGCATTGGAACTAAAACACCAAATGACAACTAATCACAGAATCCAGTGCAACTATGCATAGGACCCAATGCCACTAAACACATGATCCTATATATATAGAATGCAGTGCAACTAAACACAAAATCCAGTGCAACTAAAAATGGAATCCAGTGCAACTAAACACAGGATCCAATGCAACTATAAATAGAATGCATTGCAACTAAACATAGAACTCAATGCAACTAAACACAGAATCCAATGCAACTAAAAATAGAATCCAAGGCAACTAAACACAGAATCCGATGCAATGAAACACAGAATCTAATGCAATTAAACATAGAACTCAATGCAACTAAACACAGAATCCAATGCAACTATATATAGAATGCAATGCAACTAAATATACAACTGAATGCAACTAAACACAGAATCCAATGCAACCAAAAGTAGAATCCAAGCCAATGTAACACAGAATCCAATGCAATTAAACATAGAACTCAATGCAACTAAACACAGAATCCAATGCAACTATATATAAATGCAATGCAACTAAACATAGAACTAAATGGCTGCAACTAAACACAGAATCCAGCGCAACTAAAAATAGAATCCAAGGCAACGTAACACAGAATCTGATGCAATGAAACACAGAATCTAATGAAACTAAACATAGAACTGAATGTAACTAAACACAGAATTCGATGCAATGAAACACAGAATGCAATGCAACTAAACATAGAACTCAATGCAACTGAACACAGACTGCAATGCAACTGAACACAGAATCCAATGCACTAAAAAATACATGCAAATATGCAATCTAAATGCACAGTGCTATCATATGTATAGCTCTGTTTTTGCAGCCTTGACTGGAAAGCGAACTTCTGGCTTTGGATAGAAAAGGATCCCCTTCCCATGCGTAAGATGCCAGCAGGATTCTGGGTACCCCCCTTTCCCCTCTGGGCCTGGGAGGGAAGGCTGGAGACGCTGCAATTAGGAGGATGAGTGCAAACTTTCTGCCGGAGCAGTGAACCGAAAGGGACATCCAGGCGAAACTGTAAACTCCCATTTACCCGGCTGCTCTTCGGGGACGTGGGTGAAAAGTTTACCTATCGTGTTAAATTTACATCAGCGGATACCTAGCAGTGCCATCCGCTCCTGCTGCCGCAGCCTCCTCTCCTGCCCTAGACAAAGGCGGGCCAATGGCACCATCTCCGAAGGGAAACAGCTCAGAGGAAAGGTTAACCGCAGAGGGCACGGCCCCCCGGGAACACACAGAGCCCATGAATATAAATGGAAATTGCGCTTTCTTAACCGTTATCCAAAACATTGCAGCCCTATAGACACCATATCTACTCAGATCTGCAATACAATCTGTTCGTATTTTTTTTATCTGTGTCACATATCAACACTGTTCTGCAGATATGTTTTTTCCCCTCCAGTATCTATTCAAAGCTGGTTTGCAACCCTTGCCTTCCTCTGAGGTTGATACAGAAAGTGGGAGTCCATTTCCAGTGGTTTTCTGTATCCAATGAAGGATTCAAACGCTGGTCTCCAGAGTCCTAGGACTTCATCACATGGATGTTGAGAAGCGCGGGGGTCCGTATGTCTAGTGAAGGCAATCATCCCTTTCCATCACCAGTCGTTCCATTTCAAGTCTTCCCATCACACCTGCTTGCCTCTTTGTTTCCCCCCATTGTTGCCCAGGTTCCAAATCATCACACTTTCTCCGCCTTCCCCGTATTACTATTTTTGTTTCAGAGAAAACTGTTCTGCCTCTATGGGATGCTCTCCTTCCAAGCCCCATTGTTAAGACACGTCTATGGGCTGTTTTCCTTCCAACTTCTGCCTCTTTTCTACCACTGAGGGTTATGTATGATGGTCGGAAGTAGTTGAACATCATGTGATGAGCTCCATGCCTCTCTCTCCATGCTTGAAAAGAGGCTGAAGTGTCCTACAGTTGGGAGATTTCTCAATGTAATGAGGTTCCTGGAAATGACTGCTGGAGTTCCCTCCTTCCAGGACATTCCTGTCTCTTTTCAACCACTGAAGGTTATGCACGACGACCAGAAGTAGTTGAACGTCATGTGATAAGCTCCATGCCTCTCTCCCCATGCTTGAAAAGAGGCCGAAGTGTTCTGCAATGGGGACATTTCTCAATGTGATGAGGTTCCTGAACACCATTGCTGGAGTTCCCTCCTTCCAGGACATTCCTACTTCTTTTCAGCCACTGAAGGCTATGCACGATGACCAGAAGTAGTTCAACGTAATGTGATGAGCCTCTCTCTCCATGCTTGAAAAGATGCTAAAGTGTCCTACAACTGGAAAATGTCTCAATGGGATGAGGTTCCCGGACACGATTGCAGGAGTTCCCTCCTTTCAGGATAGTCCTAGCTCCATTCAACCACCGAAGTCTCTGCACAATGACTGGAAGTAGTTTGACATCATGTAATGAGCTCTGTGCCTCTCTCTCCATGCTTGAAAAGAGGCTGAAGTGTCCTACAACTGGGAAATGTTTCAATGTGATGAGGTCAATTGCTTGGAGTTCCCACCTTTCAGAACATTCCTGCCTCTTTTCAACTATGGAAGGCTATGCATGATGGCCAGAAGTAGTTGAACATCATGTGATGACCTCCATGCCTCTCTCTCCATGCTTGAAAAGGGTCTAAGATGTCATACGATGGGGACATTTCTCAATGTGATAAGGTCACTAGTCCCACTTTCAAGGCATTTGATATTGTTTCCCAAACATTTGGTCCATCAGATGTTTTGGACTTCAGTTGCCAGTTGTCTCCGGTTTCTCAAGGGTTTCCATCCCATCACTAACCCAAACTAGAGCACAACTATTTGAATCCATGGAATTCTCCAACACATTCCACCATTCATGTAGTCGCATGGTTCTGTATGAATTTAGATTAACTGACAGAACTGAAGACAATCTATTCATCCAAAATGTTGGAATGGAAGTCTATGGTCAAAGCTCATTTCTGAAGCACATGAGACAAAGAGATAGTGCAGAAGTGATCCTGCAGCATACCTCCCCTCTTCTCCTAAGGCAAGAAGAATCTGGAAGTTGTAGTCTAAGGCCTGGCCTGTTTCAGATGAGACATAAGCAGTCACAAAGTTGCACATTGTTGGACTATTTGCCTGTCGTACTTGCAAAAAAGCAGCTATGGCTTCTGCATATCTTGGAGGGAAAATATCCAAAGACATTGAAAGATACGCAGCCTTGGTGTTCAGTTGAAGGAAAGCATCGTCCAATCATTGCATGGATTTGCACAATGTGGATTTGCACAACCTCTTCATCTGTCTGAGGTGTGTCTCCATCAGTTCAGTTGCAAATACAGAGCCTGGAGGCCTTGGAGAACAGAGGAGAGAGCCAACATTTCCCTGCAGAGCATGCATGTTTACAAATGGCCATTCGCAACGGTATCCATTGGCAATCACACAACTCACCTGGCTTTGCTATGCTAATTCAACACCTGTGGGGAGAAGCGCAGGAATGAACAAAAAAATCCCCAAACCAGGGTCGGTGGGGAATCCGAACTCAAATGCATCAGCAGGTTTGATTGTGTCCATTTAGGACTCGCTAGGAACCGAGCAATTGTTGGGTTGCGTTCCACTACAGGTGTTGCATTTGCATAGCAAAGCTCCGAAGGCTGCCTTAAATCACCAATCATTGCCGTCGTAAATGGTCAGTGTGCGTCTTCTTCTGCATAATTTGAGCTCGGCAGAGGAATGCCAGGCGCTGCGTCTTGCGTTTCAAGGCATTTGGGTCCCCATGGTTTCCAGATGTCTCTAATCCTCTCTTTATCCCCGTTTGCTGTACACACACCTGTCGGCACACCTTTCTTGTATGCGGAGACACGGGCCCTGATCCGCAAACACGCCAAGCAACCTGCTGCACTCTCCTGACAATTCATGCCACTTTTTGGCAAGAGGCGAGGCGCGTGACTTGGCCAAAGGGCTCCTGGTTCTCTCTCCAGGCTTAGACCTTTGTCTTGGGTCAGACATAATCCTACAGTAAAGGAGATCAAAGAGTCCTGCACCACAATGTCTTGGCAAAGGGAAAGTGTGTGTGTGTGTGTGTGTGTGTGTGTACATGCCTGACTCCCATCGCATGCCGTTCCTTTCACCGTGCCTTTGAACCTC
Source organism: Anolis sagrei (assembly GCF_037176765.1). Classification (NCBI taxonomy): domain Eukaryota; kingdom Metazoa; phylum Chordata; class Lepidosauria; order Squamata; family Anolidae; genus Anolis; species Anolis sagrei. The sequence goes on along the minus strand of NC_090027.1, from coordinate 45,370,179 downwards.
CAAACTGGCCGTAAGAAATTCAAGAGTGTTAAGCTCAGATAATTGGGAAGAGAACCTCCGGGAAACGATGCAACGGAGACGCGTCTCAGAGGAAGGAGCAAAGTTAACTTTTGTGCAGCGCGGAGGGCATTTCTGGACCTTAATTGAGCATCTGCTCTTCCTCTCCTGCTTTTATCATTGATTGCAAATTCCAAACAATAGAGAATGTGGAGAAGTTCTCCAGTTGAGTTGCCAGTTGCTTGCAAGGTGGTGGAAAGTGGCTGTTCTCCCTCCCTCCCTCCCTACCTACCTCCCTTCTTTCTTTCCTTCTTTCATTCACTCTCTCTACTCCCCCCCCTCCTCTGCCTTTCTGTCTTCTGGCATTCAGAGAGATGGCAGAACCTGAAGAAGTTCTCCAGCAAGACAAAATTGATGCTCTCTTTTTCTTCCTTCCTTCCTTCCTCCCTCCCTCCCTCCCTCCCTCCCTCCCTTCCTTCCTTTTTTCTCTCCTTCCTCTCTCTTCTTCCTTTCTCCCTTCTTTCTTTCCCTGCTCTTTTTTTCTCTTCCTTCTTCCCTCTCTTCCTTCTTTCTTTCTTTCTTTCTTTCTTCCTTCTCTTCTCTTCTCTTCTTTCTTTCCAGTGTCAGCTTTGTCTTCTGACATTCAGAGAGATGGCAGAACCTGAAGAAGTTCTCTAGTGAGAGATGATGGTTGTTTGGAAGGTGAAAGAAGATTGCTGTTCACTTTCTTTCATTTCCTTCCTTGCTCCCTCCGTCCCTCCCTCCATCCATCCTTCCTTCCTTCCTTCCTTTCTTTTTTTTTTCTTTCCAGTGTCAGATTTGTCTTCTGACATTCAGAGAGACACGGCAGAACATGAAGATGTTCTCTAGGGAGAGATGGCAGTTGTTTGCAAGGTGATAGAAGATTACTGCTCCCTTTCTTTCATTTCCTTCCTTCATCCTTCCTTTCCTCCCTCCCTCTTTCTTTCTTTATTTCCTTCTTTCTTTCCAATGTCAGCTTTGTCTTTCGACATTCAGAGAGAAGGCAGAACCTGAAGACGTTCTCCAGCAAGAAACAGCGGTTGTTTGCAAGGTGATAGAAAATTGCTGTTCCCTTTCTTTCATTTCCTTCCTTCCTTCCTTCCTTTCCTCTTTCTTTCTTTCTTTCTTTCTTTCATTCTTTTCAGTATCAGCTTTGTCTCCTGACATTCAGAGAGATGGCAGAACCTGAAGAAGTTCTCTAGGGAGAGATGGCAGTTGTTTGCAAGGTGATAGAAGATTGCTGCTCCCTTTCTTTCATTTCTTGCCTTTCTTCATCCTTCCTTCCTTCCTTCCTTCCTTCCTTCCTTCCTTCTTTCCACTGTCAGCTTTGTCTTCTGACATTCAGAGAGACAGCAGACCCTGAAGGCGTTCTCCAGCGAGAGATGGCGGTTGTTTGCAAGGTGATGGAAGATTGCTGTTTCCTTCCTTCCTTCCTTCCTTCCTTCCTTCCTTCCTTCCTTCTTTCCTTCCTTCCTTGTTTCTTTCCAGTGTCAACTTTGTCTTCTGACATTCAGAGAGAAGGCAGATCCTGAAGAAGTTCTCCAGGAAGAGATGTTTGTTTGCAAGGTGATCAAAGATTGCTGTTCCCTTTCTTTCATTTACTTCTTCCTTCCTTCCTTCCTTCCTTCCTTCCTTCCTTCCTCCCTCCCTTCCTCCCTCCCTTCCTTCCTTCCTTCCTTCCTTCTTTCCAGTGTCAGCTTTGTCTTCTGACATTCAGAACAACGGCAGAACCTGAAGATGTTCTCCAGCGAGAGATGGCGGTTGTTTGCAAGGTGATGGAAGATAGCTGTTGCCTTCCTTTCATTTCCTTCCTTCCTTTCTTCCTTTCTTCCGGTGCCAGCTTTGTCCTCTGAAGTTCGGAGCGGAGTGTTTTTGGCCCCCCTTTTCCTCCTCTCCCCCCCCCCCCATGGGCTGGCAGGTATCTCTTCTGTTCAGGGTTCCTCCTCCCAGGTTTCCTTTTAATCAGACACTTCAAATGATGGCCATGAGATCTCCTCCGCGCCGCGTCCCCCTTTCATCTGGGGTGAAGACAGGAGAGCTCATTTCCAGAAGAGAGCCTGTTTATGCAAAAACATTTTGCACAACATCGGGCTACTTGGAGATCAAAAGCGAGGCTTGAAGAGGTGGCCAGCTGGCAATTACAGAGACCCGAGTTGCAAACAAAATGGCAAGGCAAACACCGAGGGGGAGACGCCGGGTCTCAAGGAGGGTCTTGAGACGGAAAAGGGGCCGAAAAAAGCAGATTAAAGGCACCACTGGAGACGATGGACACGGAATATTTTTGAACTAGCTCACAAAGAAGCCTGTGTCGGCGTGTGAGCGTGGCCCAGACGATGAAAGGGAGACAGCGCGGAATTATTAGGACAGGAGATAAGGGGACGGCCGAGATAGGAAATAATTATTTTGTATCTGTCTTTACAAATGAAAATGAAGGGCATTAACTGAAATAGGATTTAGATATTTTTCCGGGGACGGAGAGAGGGATGAATTAGGAAACGTTCCGATAAGGCAGGGAAACGGTTATTAAAAGGTCAAAGGCCGCTGAGACGGACAAGGCTCCACAAGGCCCGACAAGGCCTCACCAGAAAAGAAGGGTCACAAGCTGCGCCGAAGGAAGAAGGACGAATTGGGTGTCGGTGGGACGCTCTTCGGAGATCGTGGGATGGGGTCCTCCAATGGATCATTCAAAGAGTTTGCTATGGCTTCAAACTACAAGAGAGGAGATTCCATCTGAACATGAGGAAGAACTTCCTGACTGTGAGAGCCGTTCAGCAGTGGAACTCTCTGCCCTGGAGTGTGGTGGAGGCTCCTTCTTTGGAAGCCTTTAAACAGAGGCTGGATGGCCATCTGTCAGGGGTGATTTGAATGCCATATTCCTGCTTCTTGGCAGAATGGGGCTGGACTGGATGATGGCCCAGGAGGTCTCTTCCAACTCTTTGATTCTAGGATTCTATGAGAAGGAGACCCAAAGGGCCCACAACCAAGGCATGAGATGAAGCTTCCAAAAGAGATGGAGGATCTCCCATAGTCCTTGAAGGAAAGGGCACTAGCGTGGGAGGGATGTATATTAGGGCTGTGCAGGTATCTGTTTTGCCTCAGGAAGTTCGGCTAATTCGGCATTCCGAACAGCCGAAACGGATTGGGAAGGGCCACCCGGAGACCTAACCCAAGACGGGCCATGGATAGCCAAATCTTTTGGCTAGTGGGAGCTGAGCAGCACCATAGAATCATAGAATCCTAGAATCAAAGAGTTGGAAGAGACCTGGATGGCCATCATCCAGTCCAACCCCATTCTGCCAAGAAGCAGGAATATTGCATTCAAATCACCCCTGACAGATGGCCATCCAGCCCCTGTTTAAAAGCTTCCAAAGAAGGAGCCTCCACCACACTCCCTCCGGGGCAGTGAGTTCCACTGCTGAACGGCTCTCACAGGAAGTTCTTCCTCATGTTCAGGTGGAATCTCCTCTCTTGTAGAATTATAGAATCCTAGAATCCAAGAGTTGGAAGAGACCTCCTGGGCCATCATCCAGTCCAACCCCATTCTGCCAAGAAGCAGGAATATTGCATTCAAAGCACCCCTGACAGATGGCCATCCAGCCTCGGTTTAAAAGCTTCCAAAGAAGGAGCCTCCACCACACTCCCTCCGGGGCAGAGAGTTCCACTGCTGAACAACTCTCACAGTCAGGAAGTTCTTCCTCGTGTTCAGATGGAATCTCCTTTCTTGTAGTTTGAAGCCATTGTTCCATTGCGTCCTTGTCTCCAAGGAAGCCGAAAGGAAGCTTGCTCCCTCCTCCTCCCGGTGGCTTCTTCTCACATATTTATACATGGCTATCATGTCTCCTCTCAGCCTTCTCTTCTTGAGGCTAAACATGCCCAGCTCCTTAAGCCGCTCCTCATAAGGCTTGTTCTCCAGACCCTGGATCATTTTAGTCGCCCTCCTCTGGACACATTCCAGCTTGTCAATATCTCCCATGGTCCTTGAAGGAAGGGGCACTAGGATATAAATTAGGGCTGTGCAGGTATCTGTTTTGCCTTGGGAAGTTCAGCTAATTCAGCATTTGGAACAACCAAATTGGATTGGGAAGGGCCACATGGAGACCTAACACAAGATGGGCCATGAATAGCCAAATCTTTTGGCTAGTGGGAGCTGAGCAGCACCAGCAGCACTCCACCTCTTTTCTACTTCTTTTTCTTCTTAGATGAATCAGTCTTTTGGCTCCTTTCCTTCCTTTTTCCTTCCTTTCTCTAGAAGACAAAGCGGAGTGCTTCCCAGCCTCCTTCCCAAAGGACACCTTCCCCATCAGTCCATGGTGGGAGTTGAAGTTTTTCTCTCTGTTTCTCAAGTTTCTTTCTCAGTCAATCAAGACTGCTTGTGCCCATTCTCTGTTTGGCTGAGAATGGACACAACCAGATGCAATCTCTGATTGGCTGAGAATGGACAAAACCAACAATGATCTTTGATTGGCTGAGAATGGACACAACCAACAATGACCTCTGATTGGCTAAGAATGGACACGAGTTGCAATCTCTGATTGGCTGAGAATGGATACAACCAACAATGATCTCTGATTGGCTGAGAATGGACACAACCAACAATGATCTCTGATTGGCTAAGAATGGACACAATCAGATGGAATCTCTGATTGGCTGAGAATGGCCACAACCAACAATAATTTCTGATTGGCTAAGAATAGACACAACCAACAATGATCTCTGACTGGCGGAGAATGCACACAACCAGTTACAATCTCTGATTGGCTGAGAATGGACACAACCAGTTACAATCTCTGATTGGCTGAGAATTGACACAACCAGTTACAATCTCTGATTGGCTGAGACAACCAGCAGTGATCTCCGATTGACTGAGAATGGACACAACCAACAATGATCTCTGATTGGCTGGGAATGGAAACAACCAGCAGTGATCTCTAATTGGCTGAGAATGGACACAACCAGCAGCAACTACAATTCCCAGAACTTGGTTAAAATTGGGTCCATCTGCAAAAAGCTGGGAGAGCAGAAAAGGTCACTGAATGTGAGTTCCCAAGCGAATGCTGAGGCGTCCCTTTTCAGGTCCTGCACAGGTAACAGGAGAGAGGATTCAGACAATTCAGCAGTTGCCAGGCTCTTCAAATACCATCTTGCCCAAGCCTTACACTAAGCAGGAGGAAGATACATGCCATCCAATGTTTTCTGGGGATTTCTGCCCTTCCCATCTTGAACCTGTAGCAACAACTGGCTTCTATTGGCGATACGAGCAGAGAATGTAGTCTAGGTTTTAATCTAGGTTTTCGATGAGCTCTCCAAGGTGCTGAAAAGGCATTTGAGTAGGTTTGGCACCTTGGAGAGCTCCCTTAAAGCAACTCACTCTGACTTCCTTACTCTATTGACGTGGGAAGCGCCATCCACTGAGGACAATCCTTTGCACGATTACTCACAAGAAGTCTCGGAGAGATCAGCATAGATGAAACACCCAATGCGCTCTTGTACTTTGCGATGGGCCTTTGTGCCCGGCGTCTGATTGTGCCCTTTGTGTCTTAATCAAATGGCAGATAAAAGGAGGGAATGTCGGCATCTTACAGAGAATCGTGGTCACTTGTTTCCTCAGAGATAACCCCGGATCAGAAGTCCCTCGATGAGCGAAAGAAATGAGAGAGAAAGCATGTGCGAGAGAGAGAGAGATGCCAGGAGAGGTTTTTGTACCCGCAAGCCTTCGCCACTGGAGTTCAAAAGACCAATCTTTATAGAAAAATAAATTTAAAGGAGAATTTTTGATGTATATTACAGTCTCTTGCGGACGACAAGAGTAGCTGCTGGCGAAATGTGCCGTTATGCAAAGGCAGAAGCAGATTACTTAAAAGTGTCTGCAGCCCTTTGATTAAGCCGTGTGGGTTTTATTTTATGTTATGTTTCTTTTTCCCGCATAACACAATCACCGGTCCACACCGAAATTACCTTGCCGTGATTGTTTGGCACAGAGGGCTCCTCTCTCTCTCTCTCTCTCTCTCCTCCAGAGTGTAACCTCACACACACACACACACACACACACACCATTCAAAACAAAGAGGAGGAGAGGGACACTCCTTTTTCCTCTTGTGAGCTCTTGTGTGCATACTAACAATGCCTAGCACTTCTCATATTGGAACACAGACAGAGAGAAAGCAGCCTTTCCAGAGATGTGATTCTCCCAAAAGAAAGGAAATAATAGAATCAGAAAACCATCATGGGTCATTGGTTTCAGTGGAGGGTCTCCAAAGAAAACAGAGAGGTGTCTAGCCTCTTTTTGGAGAGATCCAAAGAAGGAGATCGTGCCATCTCTCCATGCAATTGGTCCTACTGCAGAACTGTTCCCACCACCAAGCAGTTCTTTCTAGAATTCAATCAAGATCTACCTTCTTGTAACTAGAAGCCATGGTCCTCTCCTTTGGAGGTGTTTGAAGGGAGCATTCATGCCACATCTCCATTGTCTCTTTGCCAAGCTGAACATGCCCTCCTCTTCATACGTTTTGCTCTCCATATCTCCTACCACCCTTGTTGCCTTCCTCTGGACTTGCTCCACCTTGCCTCCATCCTTCTTTAAATGAGGAGCTCATTAAACTAAGGTGCTATTTTGTCTCCAGTAAATTCAATTCATAGAATCATAGAATCATAGAATCCTAGAATCCTAGAGTTGGAAGAGACCTCATGGGCCATCCAGTCCAACCCCATTTTGCCAAGAAGCAGGAATATTGCATTCAAATCACCCCTGACAGATGGCCATCCAGCCTTTGCTTAAAAGCCTCCGAAGAGGGAGCCTCCACCACACTCCGGGGCAGAGAGTTCCACTGCTGAACGGCTCTCACAGTCAGGAAGTTCTTCCTCACGTTCAGGTGGAATCTCCTCTCTTGTAGTGTGAAGCCATTGTTCCCTTGCGTCCTAGTCTTCAGGGAAGCAGAAAGGAAGCTTGCTCCCTCCTCCTCCCTGTGGCTTCCTCTCACCTATTTATACATGGCTATCATATCTCCTCTCATCCTTCTCTTCTTCAGGCTAAACATGCCCAGCTCCTTAAGCCGCTCCTCATAGGGCTTGTTCTCCAGACCTTTGATCATTTGAGTCGCCCTCCTCTGGACACATTCCAGCTTGTCAATATCTCTCTTGAATTGTGGTGCCCAGAATTGGACACAATATTCCAGGTGTGGTCTAACCAAAGCAGAATAGAGCATGGAGAGCATGACTTCCCTGGATCTAGACACTAGGCTGCTATTGATGCAGGCCAAAAAATTTTTGCCACCACATCACATTCCTGGCTCATGTTCCCCTTCCTCCCCTCGAGGACTCCAAGATCTTTTTCACACATCCTGCTCTTGAGCCAGGCCTCATCGTCCCCCATTCTGTATCTTTGCATTTTGTTTTTCCTGCCTAAGTGGAGCACCTTGCATTTGTCCCTGTTAAACTTCATTTTGTTGGTTTTGGCCCATCATCTCTCTAATCTGTCAAGATGGTTTTGAATCCTGTTCCTGTCCTCTGGAGTCTTGGCTCTCCCTCCCAATTTGGTCCCGTCTGCATTCTTGATGATCCTGCCTTCTAGCCCTTCATCTTAGTCATTAATAATGATGTTTAACAAGACCGGGCCCAGGACGGAATTAAGCTGTTTCACTTCAGCCCACCAGTTGAAGGATGGGCCAAGACCCATTTCTGGGGACCTATGGCCACCTCCCTCTGAGAACATGACTCCGGTGTACTTTGCAAGGTCACACATTGGGGATGACACAAAGGGATGCCTCTCCCCAGGTATATCTCTTAGGCAAAAGGTCTTTCTTTTTGTTTTTTAAGAGGTATGGAGTCCAAAACTTCATATGAGGGATGAGTTTGAAGGCGGTGGGCATCTCCAGTTCATGAAATATAGGAGAAGTGATTCCCAACGCTGTTGAGTTCTTCTGTTCTCCCATACAGGCCCAATAATAGGCAGTTATGGGACATAGCTATGAATATAAGAATATTCCCAGACTTGGTCGTAGAGATACCAAGATGCTTGTCATCCTCCCAACCCTGTTATATGCCTGTGAAACATGGAATGTCTACAGATGTCGCACTCAACTTCTGGAACAATTCCATCAATGTTGCCTCCAAAACAAAATCCTGCAAATCTTTTTCGAATGGACAAACGTTAGCATCTGGAAGAAGCAAAGACCATCAAGCACTGAAGTGATGATCCTTCACCATCAACTCCACTGGACCAAATGCTCAAAGATCACTGTCGCCCAAAGCAGCTACTCTACTCTCAGCTCAAGAACAGAAACGTAATGTTGGTAGACAATGTCAGCGTGCTTAGAAGAAGCAAAGACCACCAGCATTGAAGTGATGCTCCTCCACCACCAAGTCCGCTGGACCGGCCATGTTGTCCGGATGCCTGACCACCGTCTCCCAAAGCAGTTGCTCTATTCTGAACTCAAGAACAGAAAATGGAATGTTGGTGGACAGGAAAAGAGATTGAAAGATGGGCTTAAAGCCAACCTTAAAATCTGTTAAAGAGACACTGAGAACTGGGAAGCCCTGGCCCTTGAGCACTTTAACTGGAGGTCAGATGTGACCAACAGTGCTGCAGAATTCAATGAGGCACGAATGGAGGGTGAAACATGCCAAGAGGAAGGTGGTGCATCAAGCCAACACTTCTCGGAAGAACACTTTCCACCTGGAAACTGATGTCCTCACTGCGGAAGAACATGAGGACCAAGAATAAGTCTCTACAGTCACCTACAAACCCACCACCTAGACTCTACACTTGGAAGGCTACCATAGTCAGACAAGAGGGATCGTCAATGATGATGATGAAGAAGCCAATGGGATTTTGTGCTGCACCCAAAGGAATCGAGTGCCTAGATCAAGGCGAGTCATGTTGTCTTTGTACTCTGCTTTGGTCAAACCACTTCACCTGGATTGACACTGCGTCCAATTCCAGGCACCACAATTCAAAGGAGAGATTGACTCTAAGCTGGAAGGTGTCCAGAGGAAGGGGGAGACTAGAAGAATCAAAGGTCTGGAGACCATGAATCCCTATGAGGAGCATCTTAAAGAACAGGGCATTTAGCCTGCAGAAGAGAAGGTTGAGAAGAGCCATGTATAAGTATGTGAGATGATGGCATAAGGAAGAGGGAGCAAAGTTGTTTTCTGCTGCCCTTGAAACTAGGACTCAATGGAGCCATGGGTTCAAATGACAGGAAAGGAGATTCCACCTGAACGTTAGGAAGAACTCCCTGAGACTGTATGAGCTGTTCAACAGTGGAACTCTCTGCCTTGGAGTCTGGTGGAAGCTCTTTCCTTGAGAACTTTTAAATAGAGGATGGATGGCCATCTGTCGGGGATGCTTTGATTGAGCTTTTCCTGCATGGCAGGGAGTTGGACTGGATGTCCCATGTGGTCTCTGCCAACTCTGGTGCTCAACGCCGCTTTTGCAACCCAAGGTTTGCCCTGTGCTCCGAACCCGGCCTCTCAGCAGAGTTTCGGCAGGTAATAGACCTGTCGCTCCTCCATCTTCGCGATGCAGATATATTGACAGCTCCCCCAACCAGCGAAGGCCATCAAGATTGCAAAGCCGTTTCCTTCCTCCAAAAGTGAAAGGACGGCGTAATTGGAGAAGGAAGGATGTGTAAACGTGAATTAAGCCGGAGAAGTTGAAACGTTTCAAAAAGGAGACTGAAACACAATACCCATCTGCAAGCCTGTCAATCCTGCCTGATAAAGGCAACACACACACACACACACACATACTGAACAACTCAGAGTGAGGAAGGGAGCACCTCTTGGCGCCGTCCCCTGACCGGCCAATGGGCTTTCCTCCCTTTCCCGGTGTGGCAACGGGGACATCTTCACTCACAAGTTGACTCTCCTCCTGCCACTCAACCTGCCATCTCCTCACCCGGCAGAGATATGCGCAGCGCATGGCACTCTGGATAAGTGTGTTAGCAATGTGTCATCTGGGCCGATAAGGATGAGGCTGCGCTACTCCACGCGAAAGCTGTCACCGCATATCTCCCTCCTCCCCAAAATGGAAGAAGGGGAAACCGCTGCCAGGTTTGGGGAGAAAGAGTCCCTGATTCAGGCCAAGGCGGAGGAAGCGCCACTCATCGCAAAAGCACCGAATGGATGGAGTCTCCAGTGGGAGTCAGGCATCTCAATAAGGATTGAACTCTGGAGAGAGATCCTTTGATGGTTCCATAGAAGAGGTTTCATTGGGTATGGAGAGCAACATTGGGCTTCACTACCCAATGACTTGGTCACGGTGGTCCATGCTTTGGTTACATCCTGTTTAGATTACTGCAATGCTCTCTACGTGGGGTTGCCTATGAAGACTGGCCGGAAGCTCCAACTAGCTCAATGTGTGGCAGCCAGAATGCCGCACAGGATACAGGGAGCATACGACTCCTCTGTTGCGCCAGCTCCACTGGCTGCCAATCAGCTTCCGAGCACAATTCAAAGTGCTGGTAAACGAGGCCGGAGTCGTTTATAAAGCCCTAAACGACTCCGGCCCTGTTTACTGGGCTTGGGCGGTTTCATTCGTTAATTTCGTAATTCGTTATTAATTCGTATTTAAATTAGCTTACGATCCAATATTGAGCCATGCAGGAATAGTGTGAGGAGTAAATTAGATTCGAAACAATTTTTTCAATTTATTTCGTAATTATTTCGTTATTATTTCATAATTATTTCGTAATTATTTTGTAATTATTTTCACATGCCTGGTGCAAGTTTTATAGTTGTTGTTTGTTTTATCACACCAACAGTCAACAACAGAGGGAGAGGGAAGCTTCAGAAGTTCTCCCTCTCCCATTTGGAGGTGTTTTTTTTAGCATACTGCGCAATCGCGTCCGCCATTAACGAATCGATTTGTAATTATACAAAATTACGTATATTTTGAAATTTTTAAAAGGAAAATTTCGGAATTCTTAAAAAACACGAAACGCAAGGGCCCCCTAAAAACAAAACGAGTTTAGAATCAAATTTTTCCGTGGTTACCCAAGCCTACTGTTTACCTGTACGGACGTATTCTCCCCTAATGAACCATCTAGGTTGTTAAGATCGTCTGGAGGGGCCCTGCTCTCGGTCCCACTGGCCTACCTTGGGAAGTCTGACTTGGCCACAGTAGTCCACGCTCTGGTTACATCCCGTCTTGATTACTGCAACGCTCTCTACGTGGGGTTGCCTTTGAAGACGGCCCGGAAGCTCCAATTAGTCCAACGGGCGGCAGCCATGATACTAACAGGAGCGGAGCGCAGGGAGCATACAACTCCTCTGCTGCACCAGCTCCACTGGTTGCCAATTTGCTACCGGGCTCAATTCAAAGTGCTGGCGTTGGCCTTTAAAGCCCTAAACGGTTCTGGCCCAAGCTACCTATCCGAACGTATCTCGGCCTATCAGCCCACCAGGACCCTAAGATCTTCTGGGGAGGCCCTGCTCTCTATCCCGCCTGCTTCACAGGTGTGGCTGGCGGGGACGAGAGACAGGGCCTTTTCTGTGGTGGCCCCGCGGCTATGGAACGCCCTTCCCATGGAGGTAAGATCAGCCCCCTCGCTGATGGTGTTTCGAAAAAGATTGAAGGCCTGGATGTTCGAACAGGCATTCGGTTAATTCGGTACAATGAACTGACGACTAAAGGATTGGTAATATGGACGATGAAATTGGATTATGATTTTAGTTAAGAGATGCATTGGATTATTATTGACGGGCCAATATTGTGTATTGTGTATGTTGTTTTTATGGTTTTAAACTGAATATTGTTGTTTGTTGTACTGTTGTAAACCGCGTTGAGTCGCCAATTTAGGCTGAGAAACGGCGGTATACAAGCACAGTAATAAATAAATAAATAAAATAAATTCTCGGTGGTGGCCCCTCGACTCTGGAACTCTCTCCCACTGGAGATCAGAACTGCCCCCTCCATTCTGTCGTTCAGAAAACAGGTGAAAACCTGGCTATGGGGTTTGGCTTTCGACGAGCGAATCAATATTTCTGTGATCGGATAGATGACGATGAAGGATGGACAACGAATTCACTATGACGACTGACCATTGTTATTATATGATTGCATTTTGCTGTTATAACGTTTTAATTGAATATGTTATATGATGTTTTTAATGATTGTTTTGTGATTTTATTGTTGGAAACCGGCCCGAGTCCCCCGATAGAGGGGAGAAGGAGACTGGGATACGAAATTGCTAAATAAATAAAATAATAAATTCACTAGGTAGGAAGAGTAGATTTTAAATAGTCTCAAAATGCTTTTAGGGTAAGTGCTACGTGTCTCCTTGTTGGAGAAAAAAGTGGGATATACGTAATAATAATCATCACCACCATCATTATAATCATCATATGTTCTAATAATGTTGTAACATTCGAAAATGTTGATCCTTTCCACTCCCTTGGCAGCCCCATCTTCGCAAAAGTCAACATTGGTACTGAAATACAATACTGCCTGAGCTCTGCAGTATTGGGATACCAAGGGGCTTGTTTATAAAGCTATTGTCCTCCCAACCCTGCTCTATGCCTGTGAGACGTGGACTGTCTACAGGCGTCAACATTGAGACTGAAATTCAACACCGCCTGAGCTCTGTGCGTGCAGCATTCTTCCAAATGAAGCAGAGAGTGTTTGACGATCGGGACATATGTAGGGATACCAAGGGGCTTGTTTATAAAGGTGTTGTCCTCCCAACCTTGCCATATGCCTGCGAAACGTGGACTGTCTACAGGCGTTAACATTGAGACTGAAATTCAACACTGCCTGAGCTCTGCGAGTGCAGCATTCTTCTGAATGAAGCAGAGAGTGTTTGAGGATTGGGACATCTGTAGGGAGGCCAAGGGGCTTGTTTATAAAGCTATTGTCCTCCCAACCCTGCTCTATGCCTGCGAGACGTGGACTGGCTACAGGCATCAACATTGAGACTGAAATTCAACACTGCCTGAGCTCTGCGAGTGCAGCATTCTTCTGAATGAAGCAGAGAGTGTTTGAGGATTGGGACATCCGTAGGGAGACCAAGGGGCTTGTTTATAAAGCTGTTGTCCTCCCAACCTTGCTATATGCCTGTGAAACATGGACTGTCTACAGACATCACACTCAACTCCTGGAATGATTCCATCAGCGTTGTCTTTGAAAAATCCTGCAAATCTCTTTGGAAGACAGGCAGGGAAATGTCAGTGTGCTGGAAGAAGCAAAGACCACCAGCATTGAAGGAATGGTCCTCCACCACCAACTCCACTGGACTGGCCATGTTGTCCAACTGCCCAACCATTGTCTCCCAAAGCAGTTGCTCTACTCCGAACTCAAGAACAGGAAATGGAATGTTGGTGGACAGGTAAAGAGGTTTAAAGATGGGCTCAAAGCCAACTTCAAAAACTGTGGCATAGACACCAAGAACTGGGAAGCCCTGGCCCTTGAGCATCTAACTGGAGGTCAGCTGTGACCAGCAGTGCTGCAGAATTCGAAGAGACACGAATGGAGGACGAAAGGGAGAAATGTGCCAAGAGGAAGGCATATCAAGCCAACCCTGACCGGGACCACCTTCCACCTGGAAAACAATGTCATCACTGCAGGAGATGATGCAGGTCAAGAATGGGGCTCCATAGCCACCTACGGACCCACCACCAAGACACCACACCTGGAAGACCATCATCCTCGAGCTATGAGGGATCGCCTAAGTAAATAAAGTTCTCATACTAATAACAGATGCATAGCTGGTTTGAGTCTCCTTGTTGGAAAAGCAGAGTATAAATAAACATAACAACATCAACAACAAATGCCATCTTAGGCTCCATCTACACTGTAGAATGAATGGGCATTGGCACTAATTTCACTGCCATGACTCAACGCTGTGGAATCCTAGGACTTGCAGTTTTGCCAGAGTGTGCTGAGCATCATCAAACTACAAATCCCAAGATTCCAGGGCAGCGAAATGGGTGTCAAATTGCATCCATTCCACAGCGTAGACGCACCCTCGATCAGATGCTCAGCTTGGTATCCATATCCCATTTGGGTGGACCAACATTAATACTGGCATCTCAAAGCTCTAATAATATTATCCAGCTATTAAGCAGCCCTTATTCCCTTCCACGTGTGTCTTTTTTTAAAAAAAAACCCTAATGGACTTTAATGGAATGCTTCATTCTGACATAAACTCATTTGAAAACCAAGAAAATTTGAGAATATCAGTGGCAAAGCACTCATTAGAATTAGCCCTGGTTTTCTCACGTATTCTGTTTCCATAGCATGGTGGGGAGATGTGACATTAAAGAGGCTGCGAGAGGAAATGCAAATGTCTCCACATTCCGTTCAAGGCTTCGATGGACTCCTCCAAGGGTCTGGGTCAGTTTCTGATAGGCCTGATTTTCTTTCATTCCAGAAGCCAAGTCAGACCAGGCCTGGTCAGCGCTTGGATGGAAGACGACCAAGGCCAGAGATCTCCAAGGAAGGTGAGGAGAGGCTCCCACTTGAAAATGTGAACAGCCCCTGGTTCCAGTTGACCATATTGGCTGGATGAACCTCTCCAGGATTTATGAGGTATCTTCTACTCTTCTGGACCTCTTCAAAGAAGAAGAAAAGCTCCCTTAGGGCTTGGATGGGAAGCCACCAGGAAGGAAGGAAGGAAGGAAGGAAGGAAGGAAGGAAGGAAGGAAGGAAGGAAGGAGGGAGGGAGGGAGGGAGGGAGGGAGGGAGGGAGGGAGGGAGGGAGGGAGGGAGGGAAGGAAGGAAGGAAGGAAGGAAGGAAGGAAGGAAGGAAGGAAGGAAGGAAGGAAGGACCATAGATTTCCAAATAGGGCTAGCTAAGCAACCTGGCTCAAAGCCGTGGTGCAGAATCACTCCTGCTTCCTATCAAGACTGACATAGTGGGGCTAAATAGACCTCAACAGTTGGGATCAGTGAGAAGAGCAGCTATTGGATCCCCTTCCACAATCTGGCCCAGTTTTATAATTACTTATTTCAGAAGCTAAATAAGACCAGGTCTGGTCAGAGCTTGGATGGAAGACCACCAAGACAGAAGGTCAGAGTTCTCCAAGGAAGGTGAGGAGAAGATCCTGCCCTGGTTCCAGTTTACAATATGGGCCAGATAGACCTGTCTATTCTTCTGAACTTCATAAGTTTTCAGAGAAGCTCCATTAGGGTTTGGATGGGAAGCCACCAGGAAGGAAGAAAGACCATCATGGATCTCCAAGTAGGGATAGCAAAGCTCCTGCTCCCTGTCAATGTTGACATTATGAGGGTGGATAAACTTCAATGGCTCTGATCGGTGAGAATATCCCCTTCAACAATCTGGTTCAGTTTATGATGACTACTGATTTTGGCAGCTAAATAAGACCAGGCTTGGCTAGTACTTGGATGGAAGACCACCAAGATGGAAAACCAAGGAGGATTAGGAGAGGATCCCACCTGAAAACAGCCCATGGTTCCAGTCAGAGTTGACAATATGGGTCAGCTGGACCTCTCCAAGGTTTGTAAGGAATCTCCTACTCTACTCGACCTCATAAGAGTTCAGAGAACAGAGACGTACAGTTAGGGTTTGGATGGGAAGTCACCAGGTTGAATGGAATAAAGGAGGATCATAGATTTCTCTTTCAGCACTGGCATTGTGGGGCTAGATAGACCTCAATGGTTGGGATTAGGGAGAAGAGCAGCTATTGGACCTCCTTCAACAATCTGGTTCATTTTATAATTACTGATTACAGAAGCTCAATAAGACCAGGCCTGGATGGAAGACCACCAAGATGGAAGACCAAGGAGAGTGAGGAGAGGATCCTACTTGAAAGCTTGAACAGACCTTGCTCCAAGCTTCAGTTTATGAGGATCTTCCATTCGCATTTCAGATGTTGGAGAGGCTCAGTTAGGACTTGGACAGGAGGCCACAGAATGGAAGGAGGGCCAGAGATCTCAGAGTCAGGCTAGAAGAGAACTCTGGTGCAGGGTCCTTGTTGACATTATGGGATTGGATGGGCTCCAAGGGTCTGGATTAGTAAGAAGGGCAGCTCTTTGTACATCCTTATATCTGGACAAGCCTGGCATCCCATCTGCCTGTCCCCATACAGTCTCGCCTGGCGGGGAGCCAGCCTGTCTTGTACATTATGAATGTGTGATAATCCTCCTCCGGCCTGCTCTCCGACGGCTATATTGCTTTTGCAAGGCTGACAGCAAGTAATAGTTTGCTCTTGCCAGTTGACTAAGCAGATCTGCCTCGGGAGGCCAGGATGAGCGGAATCAAGGTGCCTTCCTCCTCCTTCCGGAGACTTACCGAGAGAGAATCCCCTCCAAACGCCGACTTACGATTTGGATTTAAGGTTGTTCACTGTGGAGCTGCCAGCTCAACAGGGATTGCCTTCATGACCTCACTTTTAAAAAATATCAACATCTTCCATGACACATGCACACACGTGGTTTTGAACGGATGCATAGCTCTCTCCCTATTGGCTACATCCATCCCACCAGAACAGGTCTGTTTCATTTGACACTTGGGTGCATCCATTCCAGCTGTGGATCTTCTTAGGATGGACTTTCCTTTGCTCCTGACTCACCATGACTTTGAGTCAACTTGTGGAGAAAAAAGGGGTATAAATAAACATAACAACAACAACAATAATAACAACTGATGGTCAGGCAGTCGGTCTCATGGATCTCATTTGGTTGACTTGTATCACATCTGTTTCTGGATCTCGTCATCCAAGGAAGACTCCAGAGGCCTCCTTCTTGTGCCATCTCCATAAGAAGAAGGTTACTTTTAAGGTTAATTTTACAGCACCTGAGTCCTGTTTCATTGCCAACCATCAGCAGTCTCTTGTATCCTATGGGGTTTGAGGCAGAACAACAGGATCCCGTGGAAAGAAGTGGTTTCAACCTGGTGTCAGTCCCCTTCAATGTAAAAGGCTTTGGGCAGGACAAGGGATCTCTTGGCTTTTGGAGATTGTTGTTTCTCCTGATTGAAAACCTTGTGATGAACGTAATATTAATGTATTGTGCATGTGATGGAGAAGGAGAATGCGAAAAGGGACTGCTGATGATATAAGAGGGGTGATTCCCTGCCTCAAAGGTATGGTCACCCATGCTTTCCTCTCTCAATGAGATGAGGTCATTACTCGCTGTGTTTAAAATTTAGCTCTTTAGTGAAGCTAGCTCAGGCATGGGCCAACTTGGGCTCTCCAGGTGTTTTGGACTTCCAACTCCCACAACGTGGCCCTTGACTGAAGTGTCCGGTTCCAAGAGGACCAAGACATGGGCAACTTGGGCCCTTCCTCCAGGTGTTTTGGACTTCAACTCCCACAATGTGGGTATGCAGATGATCCCTTGACTGAAGTGTCTGGTTCCAAAAGGCATGGGCCAACTTGGGCCCTTCCTCCAGGTGTTTTTGGACTTCCAGCTCCCACAACGTGGCAATGTAGATGATCCTTTGATTGACCAAAGTGTCCAGTTCCAAGAGGACAAAGGCATGGGCCAACTTGGGCCCTGCAGGTGTTTTGGACTTCCAACTCCCAAAAAGTGAGTATTCAGATGATGTCTTGATTGACTGAAGTGTCCAGTTCCAAGAGGATGAAGGCATGGGTCAACTCTGCTAGATCTTTTGGATGTCCAACTCCCACAACGTGGGTATGCAGATGATCCTTTGATTGACCAAAGTGTCCAGTTCCAAGAGGACAAAGGCATGGGCCAACTTTAGTCCTGCAGGTGTTTTGGACTTCCAACTCCCAAAACTTGGGTATGCAGATGATGTCTTGATTGACTGAAGTGTCCAATTCCGAGAGGATGAAGGCATGGGTCAACTTGGGCCCTTCCGCTAAATCTTTTGGATGTCCAACTCCCATAACATGGGTAAGCAGATGATCCCTCGATTGACTGAAGTGCCCAGTTCCAAGAGGACAAAGGCATGGGCCAACTTGGGCCCTCCCTCCAGGTGTTTTGGACTCCAACTCCCACAACGTGGGTATGCACGGCTAAGAAGGGAGTAATGTTCAAGGGCATGACACCTATCGGGTTGTGCCAAATTCCCTATCATGACCGGCGTGTTCGAATGGTTGTTTTGTTCTTTGAAAGCACAATTAAAACTCTTCTCCTAAAAGCCTCTTCTGTTGTCCGTCTCTTCTGCCGCCTCTCCGCTTTCCTGCCGTTTAGTACTCAAGCGCGAAAAACTCCGCGGATATTTGCATGCGATGACATGTTATTATTTTCCCTTCTCAATGACAGTGTTCTCCCAAATTGTTGGCTGAAGGCTTTTGTGTTGAACTTCTAAAAATGACATGATATTTTCCATTTGCTCTAACTGGGTGCCGGGCTGCCGACAGACGAAGACGGGAGACGTGGCGGTGACAAGCGGGAATGATTGATAGCTTGAAAGCAGGTAAAAATATCTCTGGGAGAGAGATTATTTTCCCCCAGTGTCTTCGGATTGTATTAATATTGTAAAACTGTGGAACACTGTGATGGGCCGGTGATGGGCGAGCGGAGTGTCAATGGCTCCTGATTATCAACCGGGTTTTTAGACCCGAAGCATAAGTCTCTTGACTGAACTGCGCCAGGATTGATGGGCAGGAACATCTCCCATCCAAGAGCCATCATCCGAGTGACAAAGTCGCACCGGGACTCCCCGGGAAGGACCCACAATGGGTTTCCTATCTCTGCCTCAGGTGCACATCATGGACATTGGTGACTTTATGTGGCTTCACAGATGTACTGGAGCCCCCGGTGGCACAGTGGGATAGACTCCTGTGCCAGCAGGACTGAAGACCGACAAGTCACAGCTTCGAATCCGGGGAGAGTGTGGATGAGCTCCCTCTATCAGCTCCAGCTCCTTATGCAGGGACATGAGAGAAGCCTCCCACAAGGATGATAAAAAACATCAGATGGCTAATTCTCTCACATCAGAAGCGACTTGCAGTTTCTCAAGTCGCTCCTGACATGACAAAAAAATAAATAAATGTGTATTTGTAACTTTTGGGGTGGGACACAGAGGGCTATTCTCTATCCCTTTGGCATTGCCTCCTTCAACCGCTTTCATTCACTGGTGAGGAAGGGACAGTATTATTATTATTATTATTATTATTATTATTATTACTACTACTATTTATTAGGGCTGGGCGGTTTTGTTCGTTAATTTCGTAATTCGTTATTGATTCGTATTTAAATTAGCTTATGATCCGATTTTGAGCCATGCAGGAGCAACTAAAAATCGAAACGAATTTTTCAATTTATTTCGTAATTGTTTCGTAATTGTTTCGTAATTGGTTCGAAATCGTTTCGAAATCGTTTCGAAATTGTTTCGTTATTATTTCCGTATGTCTGGTGCAAGTTTTAGGGTTGTTGTTTGTTTTATCAGTGATAAAAAAATAAATTATCACACCAACAGTCAACAACAGAGGGAGAGGGAAGCTTCAGAAGTTCCCCCGTCCCATTTGGAGGTTTTTTAGCGTATTGCGCAATCGCGTCCGCCATTAACGAATCGATTCGAAATTTACAAAATTTCGTAAATAACGAAAAAAATTTAAAGAAAAATTCGGAATTCTTTTAAAAAACGAAACGCAATGGACCCCCTAAAAACGAAACGAGTTTAGAAACAATTTTTTCCATTGTTACCCAGGCCTACTATTTATACCCCACAAGGACACTCAAAGCAGCTATGTATCCATTATTAGTATTAGAATGTATATTATTAGTAGTAGTAGTAGTAGTAGTAGTAGTAGCAGCAGTAGTAGTGGTACATCTGGCTTGGCCATAGGTTTTTAAATATCTGTGTGTTATTGTCTATATGTGAGTTATATTAATTGTATTGTCTTATTTGCTTATTGCTTGTTGTTTTTATTGATGTGTTGTTGGTCTTGGCCTCGTGTAAGCCGCTCCGAGTCCCCTCGGGGAGATGGTGGCGGGGTGTAAATAAAGTATTAGTATTAGTAGTAGTAGTAGTAGTAGTAGTAGAATGTTTACTTATTCCCTGCTTTTCTCTCCACCAGGAGACTCAAAGTGACCATGTTAGTATTAGTTTGTGTGGTTGTTGTTGTTTTTTATTATTATTATGTTTATTTATGACCTGCTTTTCTCTCCACCACCAGACTCAAAGAGGCTTTTTGGATTAAAATTTATTATTATTATTATATAAATAGTAGTAGTAGTAGTAGTAGTAAAAGTGATAATTGCCTCTTGGAATCTCCTTGTGGAAAAAAGTGAGGCATAATAATAATAATAATAGCTGACACAATAAGAGGATTTAAAGATTGAACTGCAAAAATTCAACAGGGACAAATGCAAGAGACTCCACTTTGGCAGGAAAAACGAAATGCAAAGAGACAGAATGGGGGACGATGAGGCCTGGCTCGAGAGCAGGACGTGTGGAAAATATCTTGGAGTCCTCGTGGGGAGGAAGGTGAACATGAGCCAGGAATGTGATGTGGCGGCAAAAAAAGCCAATGGGATTTTGGCCTGCATCAAGAGGAGCCTCGTGTCTAGATCCAGAAAAGTCCTGCTCCCCATGCTCTATTCTGCTTTGGTTAGACCACTTTACCTGGAATATTGTGTCCAGTTCTGGGCACCACAATTCAAGAGAGATGTTGACTCTAAGCTGGAATGTGTCCAGAGGAGGGTGACTCAAAGGATCAAGGGTCTGGAGAACAAGCCCTATGAGGAGCGGCTTAAGGAGCTGGGCATGTTTAGCCTGAAAAAAGAGAAGGCTGAGAGGAGACATGATGAGGGCCATGTATAAATATGTGAGAGGAAGCTACAGGGAGGAGGAGGGAGCAAGCTTGTTTTCTGCTTCCCTGGAGACTAGGACGCAATGGAACGATGGCTTCAAACTACAAGAGAGGAGATTCCATCTGAACATGAGGAAGAACATCCTGACTGTGAGAGCCGTTCAGCAGTGGAACTCTCTGCCCCTTGTGGAGTGTGGTGGAGGCTCCTTCTTTGGAAGCTTTTAAGCAGAGGCTGGATGGCCATCTGTCAGGGGTGATTTGAATGCAATATTCCTGCTTCTTGGCAGAATGGGGTTGGACTAGATGATGGCCCAGGAGGTCTCGTCCAACTCTTTGATTCTAGGATTCTATGATTATAAGAACTTCCTGACTGTGAGAGCTGTTCAGCAGTGGAACTCTCTGCCCCGGAGTGTGGTGGAGGTTCCTTCTTTGGAGGCTTTGAAACAGAGGCTGGATGGCCATCTGTCAGGGGTGCTTTGAATGCAATATTCCTGCTTCTGGGCAGAATGGGGTTGGACTGGATGATGGCCCAGGAGGTCTCTTCCCACTCTAGGATTCTAGGATTCTATTATTCTAAGCTGGCCTATAAATAAAGTTTTATCATCATCATTATTTTTTTTTGTTGTTGTTGTGTCAGGAGCGACTTGAGAAACTGCAAGTTGCTTCTGGTGTTTGGCCGTCTGCAAAGACATTGCCCAGGGGACATTGCCCGGATGTTTTGATGTTTTACCATCCTTGTGGGAGGCTTCTCTCATGTCCCCACATCATCATCATCATCATCATCGTCATTATAACAAGAGGTAATCTAATGCAACGCCACCCAGAATGGAGCACGAGAAGCCTTGAGCAGATGCCTTCAGAGCATTACGCTCCCTTTTGTTCAGCATCACCTCTCCGTCTACATTGAGCTTTAGGTTCTTCATCACCCAATTACTTTTTTATGCATCCACATCATGTTGGGGCCACTCCACCCAACATGAAGCTGTCCTCAGGTGCACAGCGAGTTGTTCCTCAGCAAAAGGGAGCCTGCAACAGTTTGGAAACCAGAACTTTTCCCATCAGAGAGAGAGAGAGAGAGAGAGCCTTGATGAAAGGAGCCAAGTATTGACGCGCCGGGATTATTTTTATATATATTTGCCTGCCTGGGATTTTTAACGAAAGAGCATGGGAAAAAAAGGAGATGGTTATTGACAGAATAATGGATCTCTCTCCTCGCCCCCGCCCCCATTAAAGCACTTTGGAAGGATCCCAACCCTGGCCGAGGTCAGGGAGAAGTTTCCGTATCGATTTCCGTTGGGCTTTGGATGAACTTTTCTGGCATCTCCGTGGCGGAGAGAGGGAAGCCTTCCAGGATGGACACCGTGGCATCTTCCATTCCACTTCTACAAGTTTCGTTATATATGGTGCATAAGTAGAAACAAGATCTAGAATTGGGTAATACTTCCTTTCCGGGAGATTAGAATGGGGAAGAGGAAACCCTCATGGCAGGCATGGGCAAACTTGGGCCCTCCAGGTGTTTTGGACTCCAACTCCCACAATTCCTAACAGTTGAAGTCCATACACCTGGATGGAGGGCCCAAGTTTGCCCATGCCTGGTGTAGACGTAGTATGAGTAAGGGTTCAAGCCCAATTAAAGCATCCCCGACAGATGTGAGCTCTCTCTTTCTAGGGCTTAAGTAGCTAAAGGAGAAAAGGAAAGGACCTGAGGCTGTTAGGAATGGTGGGAGTTGGAGTCCAAAACACCTGGAAGGCCCAAGTTTGCTCATGCTTGGTGTAGACGTAGTATGAGTGAGGGTTCAAGCCCAATTAAAGCATCCCCGACAGATGTGAGCTCTCTCTTTTTCTAGGACTTAAGTGACTGAGGGGGGAAATGAAAGGACCTGAGGCTGTTAGGAATGGTGGGAGTTGGAGTCCAAAAGACCTGGAAAGCGCAAGTTTGCCCATGCCTGGTGTGGACATCGTATGAGTGAGGGTTCAAGCCCAATTAAAGCATCCCCAACAGATGTGAGCTCTCTCTTTCTAGGGCTTAAGTGGCTGAGAGGGGAAAGGAAAGGGCATGAGGCTGTTAGGAATGGTGGGAGTCGGAATCCAAAACACCTGGAGAGCCCAAGTTTGCCCATGCTTGGTGTAGACGTAGTATGAGTGAGGGTTCAAGCCCAATTAAAGCATCCCCGAGAGATGTTAGCTCTCTCTTTCTAGGGCTTAAGCAGTTGAGAGGAAAAAGGAAAAGGCCTGAGGCTGTTAGGAATGGTGGGAGTTAAAGTCCAAAACACCTGGAAGGCCCAAGTTTGCTCATGCCTGGTGTAGATGTAGTATGAGTGAACATTCAAGCCCAATTAAAACATCCCTGATGGATGTTAGCTCTCTTTTTCTAGTGCTTAAGCAACTGAGGGGGAAAAGGAAAGGGCCTGAGGCTGTTAGGAATGGTGGGAGTTGAAGTCCAAAACACCTGGAAGGCCCAAGTTTGCTCATGCTTGGTGTGGACATAGTATGAGTGAAGATTCAAGCCCAATTAAAGCATCCCCGACAGATGTTAGCTCTCTCTTTCTAGGGCTTAAGGGACTGAGAGGAAAAAGGAAAGGGCCTGAGGCTGTTAGGAAGGGTGGGAGTCGGAATCCAAAACACCTGGAAGGCCCAAGTTTGCCCATGCTTGGTGTAGACATAGTGTGAGTGAGGGTTCAAGCCCAATTAAAGCATCCCCGACAGATGTTAGCTCTCTCTTTCTAGGGCTTAAGGGACTGAGAGGAAAAAGGAAAGGGCCTGAGGCTGTTAGGAAGGGTGGGAGTTGGAGTCCAAAACACCTGGAAGGCCCAAGTTTGTCAATGCTTGATGTGGACATAGTATGAGTGAGGGTTCAAGCCCAATTAAAGCATCCCCGACAGATGTTAGCTCTCTTTTTCTAGGGCTTAAGTGGCTGAGGGGGAAAAGGAAGAGGCCTGAGGCTGTTAGGAATGGTGGGAGTTGAAGTCCAAAACACCTGGAAGGCCCAAGTTTGCCCATGCTTGGTGTAGACATAGTATGAGTGAGGGTTCAAGCCCAATTAAAGCATCCCCGACAGATGTTAGCTCTCTCTTGCTAGGGCTTAAGCGGCTGAGAGGAAACAGGAAAGGACCCGAGGCTATTAGGAATGGTGGGAGTTGAAGTCCAAAACACCTGGAATGCCCAAGTTTGTCAATGCTTGGTATAGAGGTACTCTGAATAAGGGTTCAAGCCCAATTAAAGCATCCCCGACAGATGTGAACTCTCTCCTTCTAGGGTTAAATGACTGAGGGGAGAAAGGAAAGGGCCTGAGGCTGTTAGGAATGGTGGGAGTCCAAAACGCCTGGAAGGAGGGCCCAAGTTTGCTCATGCTTGGTGTGGACATAGTATGAGTGAAGGTTCAAGCCCAATTAAAGCATCCCTGACAGATGTGAGCTCTCTCTTTTTCTAGAACTTAAGTTACTGAGGGGGGAAAGGAAAGGCCTGAAGCTGTTAGGAATGGTGGGAGCTGAAGTCCAAAACACCTGGAAGGCCCAAGTTTGCTCATGCTTGGTGTGGACATAGTATGAGTGAGGGTTCAAGCCCAATTAAAGCATCCCCAACAGATGTTAGCTCTATCTTTCTAGGGTTAAACGACTGAGGGGAAAAAGGGCCTGAGGCTGTTAGGAATGGTAGAAGTCCAAAACACCTGGAGGGCCCAAGTTTGCCCATGCTTGGTGTAGACGTACTACGAGTGAGGGTTCAAGCCCAACTAAAGCATCCCCGACAGATGTTAGCTCTCTCTTGCTAGGGCTTAAGCGGCTGAGAGTGAAAAGGGAAGGGCCTGGGGCTGTTAGGAATGGTGGGAGTTGAAGTCCAAAACACCTGGAAGGCCAAGTTTGCCCATGCTTGGTGTATACATAGTATGAATGAGGGTTCAAGCCCAATTAAAGCATCCCCGACAGATGTTAACTCCCTCTTTCTAGGGTTTATGTGACTGAGAGGAAAAAGGAAAGGACCCGAGGCTGTTAGGAATGGTGGGAGTTGGAGTCCAAAACAGCTGGAATGCCCAAGTTTGTCAATGCTTGGTATAGAGGTACTCTGAGTAAGGGTTCAAGCCCAATTAAAGCATCCCCAACAGATGTTAGTTCTATATTTCTAGGGCTTAAGTGGCCGAGGGGGAAAAGGAAAGGGCCTGGGGCTGTTAGGAATGGTGGGAGTTGGAGTACAAAAGCCCTGGAAGGCCCAAGTTTGCCCATATAATGTGAATGGTCTTCAACAAACTTCATTCATGGGCCCAACGAACTTCATTTGCTCTTGCTTTGGGGCAAGAACAGAATCAATGCCATTGGTCTCTGCCTTGTCTTCAGAATGAGAGCCTTTCTTCTTGCAACAGGCGCATTTACTTCAATGTCTCCGAGAAAGGCACCTGCAGAAAGATAAAGAAAGGATGAATGCAATGTGTTATAGGCAGCCTGCCTATAACACAAAGCCGCAGTCTTTAACTACTTCTGTAACGGATCCCAGCCACGATAAATATCTGTTGCAATTAATAGCCCGATTGGTGTTTAATTAATGAAGAGATAGCATCAGAGGTACAGGGCATTGTCACCCGATAATGGCCTCCCACTGCTCTTACACCTGATCTGTCCCACTAAATCAGGATTAAGTGCGGCGTGATGCATATCGGGAACGCTTTGGCATGTCGAGTGTCACCTGCAGACTCTTCTGGCCCACTGCCCGCCTTGTTAGCCAGGTGTTTTGGGGACAGGTTGGCCTCACGTAGGCAGAGGCTGGGCTGGGAAGGCATCCCAGGGCTGAGGTTGCTCTCCTAAGAAGATAAGAGCATCAGCCGAGAGAGGCCGCTGGGGTCAAGCAAAGGGCCGGACTAATCCAGGACACTTCTCTCCACCCAAGGCTTAGAGGAAGCCCCTAAGTGGGTCATCGGGGATACTGCCAAGGACCAAGAAGAGCATCGTTGCCCATCGTGTCACAGTGCCCAGTGGCAAAAGACAGAGGTCACTGGGACTTCTGTCCATAACAACCCCTTGACCCTTCTGTTTATGTTCTCCTTGGCTAGACTTACCCACCAGAGGACCAGTTCATGCATCCTTGCAATTTGGCGCCTACCCATTGTCCAGTTGACCATTGCATTCATCCTTATGGCTTGCAAGATGCTACTGAAAGCTATTGGTCATCCATTGTCCAGATGACCAGTTCATGCATCCCTATGGTTTGCAAGTTACTATTTGTTTGCTATTGGCCACCCACTGTCCAGATGACCAGATCATGCATCCTTATGGATTGCAAGGTGTTATTGTATGTTTTTGGCTAACCACTGTCCAGATGGCCAGTTCATGCATGGTTTGCAAAATGCTACTGGATGCTATTGGCCACAGATGAACAGTTTGTGTATCCTTACACTTTGCAAGATGCTATTGAATGCTGTTGGCCACCCATTGTCCAGATGACCAGTTCTTGCATGCCTATGGTTTGCAAGATGCTATTGCATGTTATTGGTCACCCGTTATCCAAATGACCAATTCATGCATGGTTTGCAAAATGCTATTGGATGTGATTGGCCACAGATAAACTGTTAATGTATCTTTACAGTTTGCAAGACACTGTTGGATCCTACTGGCCACCCATTGTCCAGTTGACCATTTCATTCATCCTTATGGCTTGCAAGATGCTACTGAATGTTTTTGGCCATCCATTGTGCAGATGACCAGTTTATGCATTCCTATGGTTTGCAAGATGCTATTTGTTTGCTATTGGCCACCCACTGTCCAGATGACCAGTTCGTGCATGCCTATGTTTTGCAAGATGCTATTGGATGCTATTGGCCATCCATTGTCCAGATGACCAGTTCGTGCATCCCTATGGTTTGCAAGATGCTATTTGTTTGCTATTGGCCACCCACTGTCCAGATGACCAGTTCATGTACCCTTATGGATGGCAAGGTGCTATTGCATGTTTTTGGCCACCCGTTATCTAGATGACCAGATCTTGCCTGGTTTGCAAAATGCTATTGGGTGTGATTGGTCACAGATGAACTGTTCATGTATCTTTACGGTTTGCAAGATACTGTTGGATCCTATTGGCCACCCATTGTCCAGTTGATCATTTCATGCATCTTTATGGTTTGCCAGATGCTATTGATGAGGGAAAACCCTACAAATGGTCACCATATTTTTAGAGATAGCATAGTGCCTTTGATGCAAAGACCACACAGTTGATGATGGAAAAGTCCTTCTTCTATCCAAGACCAGGCAAAATCAGACCATATCAGTCAACGTGGCCCAGTAGCAGAGCCAGGAAAAGTTAGTTTTCCCACTGCAATTCCCATAATCCCCCATTGTAGCTTGGAAAAGCAATTCAATGAGGCAGTCCAAACATCCCACTCCCATTCCCTAGGTCTTTGCCCTGGAGGACATGGCCATAAATAAGCACCATCAGCCCTAACTCTCTTCCCGCAAGCTCTGTTCAGTACCAGGCGGTCTTGGGAAGTCTCTTTTCGGTGCCCAAGATGCATCCAGCCCATCCAGCCGTGGGACGGGAGGGTGCGGGAGTTGATCCTTTGCAAATCCACCCAGGCTTTCCTCTATATATAGCTCCCTGCAGACCCAGTTCTCTCTCAAAACCCACCACATGACACGGCTTTAGCCGGACACTGAGGCAGGTGAAAGGAGGTCAAGATGGGGCATCGTCTACGTGTCCTCATTTGCCCCTTCCTTGGAAATCTGGCTCGGTTTACTTCTGAGCCCCAAAGGCTTAAAGAGACTGGATCCTGATCCAGGAGAAGCAACAGCTTCAAGCAGACTTTTGCTTCTGCCTTCCTCACATTGTTTTGAGCAGAGTCGTTTCCATTTAGCCCTCGTCCTGGAAATATAAGGATGCCTCCATTGAGCCTTTGGCCCACATAGAACTATTATGGTTGTTGTTGTTGTTGCTGTTGTTGTTATATTTATTTATACCCCTCTTTATCTCTCGTGAAGGAGACTCAAAGCAGCTATTTATCTATTATTATTATTATTATTATTATTATTATTATTATTATACACTATTATACATTATTTAATCACTCCCAAAGCAGATATGTATCTGTTGTTGTTTGTATTGTTGAAGGCTTTCATGGCCAGAATCACTGGGTTGTTGTAGGTTTTTCCGGGCTATATGGCCATGTTCTAGAGGCATTTCTCCTGACGTTTCGCCTGCATCTATGGCAAGCATACTCAGAGGTTGTGAGGTCTGTTGGAACTAGGAAAAGGGATTTATATATCTGTGGAATGACTAGGGTGGGGCAAAGGACTCTTGTCTGCTGGATCTAGGTGGGAATGTCTCAACTGACCACCTTGATTAGCATTTGATTGCATGGCAGTGCCTAGAGCAAACTTTCATTGAGAGGTGATTAGCTGTCCCTGTTTGTTTCCTCTCTGTTGTTGTGCTGTTCTAATTTTAGAGTTTTTTAATACTAACAGCCAGATTTTGTTCATTTTCATGGTTTCCTCCTTTCTGTTGAAATTGTCCACATGCTTGTGTATTTCAATGGCTTCTCTGACATGGTGGTTGTGAGAGTGGTCCAGCATTTCTGTGTTGTTAAGTATAAATCCCAGCAACTACAACTTCGAAAAGTCAGGGTCTATTTTCCCCAAACTCCTCCAGTGTTCACATTTGGCCATATTGAGTATCCGTTGCCAAGTTGTGTCCAGATCCATTGTTGTTTGAGTCCACAGTGCTCTCTGAATGTAGGTGAACCACAACTCCCAAACTCAAGGTCAATGCCCACCAAACCCTTCCAGTATTTTCTGTTGCTCATGGGAGTTCTGTGTGCCAAGTTTGGTTCAATTCCATCGTTGGTGGGGCTCAGAATGCTCTTTGATTGTAGGTGAACTATAAGTCCCAGCAACTACAACTCCCAAATGTCAAGGTCTATTTCCCCCAAACTCCATCTGTATTCACATTTGGCCATATTGAGTATCCGTTGCCAAGTTTGGTCCAGATCCATCATTGTTTGAGTCTACAGTGCTCCCTAGATGTAGGTCAGTGGTTCTCAACCTGTGGGTCCCCAGGTGTTTTGGCCTACAACTCCCAGGAATCCCAGTCAGTTTACCAGCTGTTAGGATTTCTGGGAATTGAAGTCCAAAAACATCTGGGGACCCCAGGTTGAGAACCACTGATGTAGGTGAACTACAACTCCCAAACTCAAGGTCCACCAAACCCTTCCAGTATTTCCTGTTGGTGGGAGCCCTGTGTGCCAAGTTTGGTTCAATTCAATAGTTGGTGGAGTTCAGAATGTTCTTTGATTATAGGTGAGCTATAAATCCCAGCAACTACAACTCCCAAATGACAAAATCCACCCCCCCCCCACCCCACCAGTATTCACATTTGGGCATGTCAAGTATTTGTGTCGAACTTGGTCCAATGAAGGAAAATACATCCTGCAAATCAGATATTTACATCGTAACAGGAGAAAAGTTGCAGTAATGAAGTAGCAACAACAACAAAATTATGGTTGGGGTTCACCACAACATGAGGAACGTGACATTAAGAAGGTTGAGAACCACTGCTTGAGGCATTGCATCACAACATCCACAGTCATACCCAGGTGCTCTCAATCTACCACATGTTTATCAAACAGTATTTACTCTCATGATGAGGAATTCTGTGCCATTTCTATCGAACATTGCTTCCCCACAACCCTTCGTACCATTTATAGGGACCATCTACTTGGTCCCATGCTAAAAATCCCACTCTCCAATATGGTGACCTTTGGCAAAGATGCTGCTCCAGAGATTGGGATGCAATGGAGATACATGGATTTGCGTGGCAGGAGAAGGGATGCTTCCTAAACATGAGCGAGAACTTCCTCCCTGTCCTCTTGCAAAACGCTCTAAGCCAGTGGTTCTCAACCTGGGGGTCGGGACCCCTGGAGGGGTCACAAGAGGGTGTCAGAGGGGTCGCCAAAGACCATCACAGACAGTATTTTCTGTTGGTCATGGGAGTTCTGTGTGGGAAGTTTGGCCTAATTCTATCGTTGGTGGGCTTCTGAATGCTCTTTGGTTGTAGGTGAACTATAAATCCCAGCAACTACAACTCCCAAATGTCAAGGTCTATTTTCCTTGAACTTCACCAGTGTTCACATTTGGGCATATTGAATATTCATGCCAAGTTTGATCCAGATCCATCATTGTTTGAATCCACAGTTCTCTCTGGGTGTAGGCAAACTACAACTTCCAAACGCAAGGTCAATGCCCACCAAACCCTTCCAGTATTTTCCGTTGGTCATGGGAGTTCTGTGGGCCAAGTTTGGTTCAATTCCATTGTTGGTGGGGTTCAGAATGCTCTTTGAATGTAGGTGAACTATAAATCCCAGCAACTACAACTCCCAAATGACAAAATCAATTCTCCCAATAAGAATACATCCTGCATATCAGATATTTACATAACGATTCATAACAGTAGCAAAATTACAATTATGAAGTAGTAATGAAAATAATTTAATGGCTGGGGGTCACCAACATGAGGAACTGTATTAAGGGGTCGCGGCATTAGGAACGTTGAGAACCACTGCTCTCAGCCTTTGGTGCCTTTTGCGCGAAAGATGCAAAGGTGTGCAGGAAAGGGGAATGGCCCCCAACGCCGGCAGAGAAGGCTAAGCTGTCCTTTTATGGCCATGAATATTTATAGAACAGCCATTCAGGGAAGAGAAAGGAGATGATGATGATGAGGATCTCCAGCTGGAAAGCGGATGCCGCTTGGACTCTTGCTCTGGAGTATTATGGGCTGTCCATTGTTGTCGTTTCCAGTTTGCTGTTGTTAGTCTCTCTCACTCTGGCGGTGGAGTTGCAGCCGAGGTTTATTTACCGCCTTCCCTTCTATTATAGATCTGTTTACTAAATGTCCATTCTAAATTGGAGGGAAAGGAGAGGACTTTCTGAAGGAGAAGCTGCGCTTTGCAATGCGCACTATGGAGTTAACGCAGTTTGACACCACTTGAACTGTTGTGGTGCAATGCTACAGGAGCCTGGGAGTCGTAGTTTGCCTTCTACATCAAGTTGTGCAAGTGCCTCCCCAAACTATGATTCCCACCATCCCATAGCATTGAGCCATGGCAGTGGAAATGGGATCGACTTGCATTCATTCTACAGTGCAGATGCAGCCGATGTGGCATAAAGAAATGGAGCCAGATGCCTGGCTCGAGAGCAGTACGTGTGAAAAAGATCTTGGAGTCCTCGTGGACAACAAGTTAAACATGAGCCAGGAATGTGATGTGGCGGCAAAAAAAGCCAATGGGATTTTGGCCTGCATCAATAGGAGCATAGTGTCTAGATCTAAGGAAGTAATGCTCCCCATGCTCTATTCTGCTTTGGTTAGACCACATCTGGAATATTGTGTCCAATTCTGGGCACCACAATTCAAGAGAGATATTGACAAGCTGGAATGTGTCCAATGGAGGGCGACTAAAATGATCAAGGGTCTGGAGAACAAGCCCTATGAGGAGCGGCTTAGGGAACTGGGCATGTTTAGCCTGAAGAAGAGAAGGCTGAGAGGAGATATGACGATAGCCATGTATAAATATGTGAGAGGAAGCCACAGGGAGGAGGAGGAGGGAGCAAGGCTTGTGTTCTGCTTCCCTGGAGACTAGGACGCAATGGAACAATGGCTTCAAACTACAAGAGAGGAGATTCCACCTGAACATGAGGAAGAGCTTCCTGACTGTGAGAGCCGTTCCACAGTGGAACTCTCTGCCCCGGAGTGTGGTGGAGGCTCCTTCTTTGGAAGCTTTTAAGCAGAGGCTGGATGGCCATCTGTCAGGGGTGATTTGAATGCAATATTCCTGCTCCTTGGCAGAATGGGGTTGGACTGGATGGCCCATGAGGTCTCTTCCAACTCTTTGATTCCATGATTCTATGATTCTATCTAAGGAAGTCATGCTCCCCATGCTCTATTCTGCTTTGGTTAGACCACATCTGGAATATTGTGTCCAATTCTGGGCACCACAATTCAAGAGAGATATTGACAAGCTGGAATGTGTCCAGAGGAGGGCGACTAAAATGATCAAGGGTCTGGAGAACAAGCCCTATGAGGAGCGGCTTAGGGAACTGGGCATGTTGAGCCTGAAGAAGAGAAGGCTGAGAGGAGATATGATAGCCATGGATAAATATGTGAGAGGAAGCCACAGGGAGGAGGAGGGAGCAAGCTTGTTTTCTGCTTCCTTGGAGACTAGGACGCAATGGAACAATGGCTTCAAACTCCAAGAGAGGAGATTCCATCTGAACATGAGGAAGAACTTCCTGACTGTGAGAGCCGTTCAGCAGTGGAACTCTCTGCCCCGGAGGGAGTGTGGTGGAGGTTCCTTCTTTGGAAGCTTTTAAGCAGAGTCTGGATGGCCATCTGTCAGGGGTGATTTGAATGCAATATTCCTGCTTCTTGGCAGAATGGGGTTGGACTGGATGATGGCCCATGAGGTCTCTTCCAACTCTTTGATTCTAAGATTCTAGGATTCTAAGACATGAGTCATATAACGCACCCCAAAAGCAATCCATCCCAGCTCTCTTCCTATTCAGGAAACTCCGTTGCAGCCATTAGGCGTGTGCGATCAATGAAAATAATGTTTCAAAACTCATTACAAAATTGGAGGGCACCAGTGCTTGGTTTCTTCTATAATGTTTCTAAAGTGGCGTCAGTGACAATTCCATGACCATAACGGGAGTATCGGAATTTCGTTATTTTTCGTTAGAATAATTCCGCAAGTGGGGAAACTTCAGTTGCTTCTTTTTCCCTCCTCTTTATAGCTGTTGGGGTGAAACTTGCTACATTGATAGAACACATTGATCACTGTTAGTCCATCAAGTTTCAGGATGTTTCACTTATCCACGGATTTTTGGGGAATTTTCAAAAGAAATATGAACAATATTCTTAAAAAATCTACAAGAGCTCTCTCCTTGAATTTTCTATACAACAACACAAGATAGCAAGGGAATATTCCCCCCAACTTGACAAAAAAACCCACACCAGCAATCTCCTGGACTGCCCCTCTCTTCTATGAACCAATAGACCTTCCACGGAGGGATTTCTTCCCAGAGCAACACAGAGATTGTGTTTCAACCAGTATTTATAAAACTCTAAAATTACAACAGCACAACAACAGAGAGGAAATAAACAAGGACATCTAATCACCTCTCAACAAAAGTTTGCTGGAGGCACAGTCAGCCCATTGTATGCTAATCAAGGTGGTCAGTTCAAACATTCACACCTAGCTCCAGCAGACAAGAGTCCTTTGTCCCACCCTGGTCATTCCACGTATATATAAACCCTTTTTCCTAGTTCCAACAGACTTCACTACCTCTGAGGATGCTTGCCCATAGATGCAGGCGAAACGTCAGGAGAGAATGCCTCTAGGACATGGCCATATAGCCTGAAAAAACCTACAACAATTATTAATCTGGCATTCTGTCTCATCCAGATAAAGTAGAATGAAATGGAGTTATGGAGGTGAAATGAGGACATTTAGCCCAACCAAGAGGATTCCCCCATTCCAAATGAAGTGTCCCTACCTACATTTCTAGCATGGCTACGGCCTCACAAACCAGGATCTAAGGGTCCACCTATACTGTTGAATCAATGCAGTTTGAAAGCACTTCAAGTGGCGTGGCTCCATGCTATGAGATCCTGGGAGTTGTAGTTTGGAAGGGAAGGCTCAAAACTTGGTTTATTTATTTATCATGTCAGGGGCAACCAGACCATTGTATTACATTTCTAACAGAACAAAACAAACAAACAGGAAAAAAAACCACAAAGTTTGCAAGCTTAGTAGTGGATTAAATGCCCTTTGCCCAGTAGCTGGCCACTTGGAGTACCTCTGGTGTTACTATAAGAAGGTCCTCCCTGGTGCATGTGGCAGGACTCAGGTTGCATTGCAGCAGGTGGTCAGTGGTTTGCTCTTCTCCCCACTCGCATGTCGTGGATTCAACTTTGTGGCCCCATTTCTGAAGGTTGGCTCTGCATCTCGTGGTGCCACAGCGCAGTCTGTTCAGCGCCTTCCAAGTCACCCCGTCTTCTGTGTGCCCAGGGGGGAGATTCTCATTTGGTATCAGCCATTGGTTGAGGTTCTGGGTTTGAGCCTGCCACTTTTGGACTCTCACTTGCTGAGGTGTTCCAGCGAGTGTCTCTGTAGATCTTAGAAAACCATGTCTTGATTTGAGTCGTTGATGTGCTGGCTGATACCCAAACAGGGGATGAGCTGGAGATGTGTCTGCCTTGGTCCTTTCACTATTGGCTGCTACTTCCCGGTGGATGTCAGGTGGTGCAATACTGGCTAGACAGTGTCATTTCTCCAGTGGCGTAGGGCGCAGACACCACGTGATTTATTTATTTTTGTCGTGTCAGGAGTAACTGCTCCTGTTGTGAGAGAATTGGCCGTCTGCAAGGACATTGCCCAGGGGACGTCCGGATGATTTCTGATGTTTTATCATCCTTGTGGGAGGCTTCTCTCATGTCCCCACACGAGGAGCTGGAGCCGATAGAGGGAGCTCATCCGCCTCTCCCAGGATTCGAACATGCGACCTGTCGGTCTTCAGTCCTGCCAGCACAAGGCTCCAACCCACTGCGCCACCGGGGGCTCCACGTGATAATGCGGCATGTCTCATGAAGAGCCACATCCACTGTTTTAGGATGGTGAGATGTGTTCCGCACTGGGCATGCATACTCAACAGCAGAGTAGCATAATGCAAGGGCAGATGTCTTCACTGTGCCTGGTTGTGATCCCCAGGTTGTGCCAGTCAGCTTTCGTATGGGATTGTTTTTAGCACCCACTTTTTGCTTGATGTTCAGGCAGAGCTTCTTGGAGGTCAGGGCACGGTCCAGAGTGACTCCTCCCAGGTATTTGGGTGTGCTGCAATGCCCCAATGGGATTCCTTCCCAGGTAATAATCCTCAGAGCTCGGGATGCTTGTCTGTTCTTAAGGTGAAAGGCACATGTCTGTGTTTTGGATGGGTTGGGGATCAGCTGGTTTTCTCTGTAATAGGCAGTAAGAGCTCAAGACTCGGTAACCTCTAACGATTCCATAGTGTTAAGCCATGAAAGCTCAAGCAGTGCCAAACTGCATTAATGCAACATTATAGATGCGCCCCAGATTTCTCCCTTTTGTGATCTGAGATATATCCAGATATATTATCCACAGTGAAGACTATTTAAAGCTTCCATTTGGATGCCAGGCTCAGCTGCCTTTTGGGGAACCCGCTATTTGGAGGTGATGGACCTCTCTTTTTCCTGAAACAGAAGACATGAAAGAGACCCATCGCCTCATCGAGGCGGAAAGATTACCTGTGTTTTGCTCAAGCAGAGGTCATGAACTTGATGGAATATACATATATATATATACACACACATATATGCATATATATATAATTTCAGTATCCAATCCTGAAGGGCATGCATTTGTGCTATTTTCTTTCCCAAACTGCCAGGGACAAAGACGCAGCCGCATTCCACTCGGCCTGTTTTGGAGCATCTCCGATAATAACAAATGTTTCCAATTATCCGGGAGCGTTTGCATGCGTGGTGTGTAATATCAGTAAATGCCGTCGGGTAGGCTCCGAACTCTCCTGCGACGCCGGGGAAAGCCGGCCCTTAAACATTTACATCTGGTTTAAAAACAACACAAACACACACTTCATTTGGCGCTGCCCTTGGGAGCCGGCACTTCGGCAGCCGCCTGCAAGAGCTGAATGCCTTTTGCAAAGCAAAGAGAAATCGGATCGGACTCGAAGCCCAGAAGGGTCTCCTTGAACCGCTTTGCTGGGTTTTTTGGGGAGAAGTTGCCTTGGG
The DNA here is from genome assembly GCF_037176765.1 of Anolis sagrei. Classification (NCBI taxonomy): domain Eukaryota; kingdom Metazoa; phylum Chordata; class Lepidosauria; order Squamata; family Anolidae; genus Anolis; species Anolis sagrei. Next base: position 45,334,689 of record NC_090027.1, on the reverse strand, counting down.
GTTCCTTCCGGGCAGAGAATGTGGGCACACCTTTCCTTCCAAAACAGGTGAAGCAATGTCTCAGGTGAGGCAAGCAAGCAAAGAGAGAAGAGGCCCACCTCTCGCTCTGTTCATCTGAAGATGGTGAACTTGAGCCTCAGGGTACATCTGCACAGCAGAAATAATGCAGTTTGGCACCACTTCCACTGCCGTAGCCCAAGGCTGTGGGATCCTGGGAGTTAATTATTGGAATTGCATGAAGAATCAGCTCTATGGGGCCCACGACAAAGCCAGGTTCTGAGGTTCGGGGGAACCCATTTTCACATTGTTGACAATCGTGATGATGAGTGCATCTACTCTGTGGAATGAATGCAGTTTGGAACCACTTGAACTATGGGATCCTGGGAGTTGTAGTTTGGCAAGGCAGCTTTGATTTGGGCAAGAAGAGGCAGCTTTCCAGCGCATGGCTCCTATCATCCCCATGGGTCCTATCTACATCTACTTTGTAGAATTAATGCAGTTTGGCACTACGTTTACTGCCATGCCCAGTGTGGAACACATCTCACCACGCTAAAACAGTTTTCCCTATGACAGGGAAAACCAGCTGATCCCCAACCCATCTAAAACACAGACATGTGCCTTTCACCTTAAGAAAAGAGAAGCATCTCGAGCTCTGAGGATTATTACCTGGGAAGGAATCCCATGGGAGCATTGCAGTGCACCCAAATACCTGGGAGGAGTCACTCTGGACCGTGCTCTTACCTACAAGAAGCACTGCCTGAACATCAAGCAAAAAGTGGGTGCTAGAAACAATATCATACGAAAGCTGACTGGCACAACCTGGGGATCGCAACCAGATACACTGAAGATATCTGCCCTTGTGCTGTGCTACTCCGCTGCTGAGTATGCATGCCCAGTGTGGAACACATCTCACCACGCTAAAACAGTGGATGTAGCTCTTAATGAGTCATGCCACATTATCACAGGGTGTCTGCACCCTACACCACTGGAGAAACGACACTGTCTAGCCAGTATTGCACCACCTGACATCCGCCGGGAAGGAGCAGCAAATAGTGTAGGACCAAGGCGGAGACATCTCCAGCTCTTCCCCTGTTTGGGTATCAGCCAGCACGTCAACGACTTAAATCAAGAAATAGTTTTCTAAGATCTACAGAGACACTCGCTGGATCACCCCAGCAAGCGAGAGTCCAAAATTGGCAGGCTCAGACCCAGAACCTCAATCCATGGCTGATACCAGATGAGAGACTCCCCCCTGGGCACACAGAAAACTGGGCGACTTGGAAAGCGTTGAACAGATGAGATGCAGAGCCAACTTTCAGAAATGGGGCCACAAAGTGGAATCCACGACATGTGAGTCTGGAGAAGAGCCAACCACTGACCACCTGCTGCGATGCACCCTGAGCCCTGCCACATGATGCACCATGGAGGACCTTCTTGCGGCAACACCAGAGGCACTCCAAGGGGACAGATACTGGGCAAAGGACATGTAATACAATACCAAGCCTGTAAACTTTGTGTTTTGTTCGTTTGTGTGTGTGTTTTTAATGCAATGCAACTGTTTGGTTCACTCCTGAGACGATAAATAAGTACTGTCATGGCTGAATGCTATGTGTGTAATCTTGGGATGTGTAGCTTTGCCACGTATTTTGCCTCCTCTGCCAAATGAGAGATCCCATAGTATTGCAGTAATTAAAGGGGTGTTGCACTGCATTCATTCCATTGTGTAGTAGATGCACCTTTAGAGGGAAATGCTACCTCTCCTTAAGTGTCAAGGTGTGCACTTTGCTTGCTCACTTACTTACTTAGGTGATCCCTCCTAGTCCAAGGATGATGTTCCTCCAAGTGTAGTGTCCTGGGGGTGGGTCCGTAGGTGACTGTGGAGCCCTATTCTTGACCCGCATGTTCTCCCACAGTGAAGGCATTGGTTTCCAGCGGGAAAGCAGTCCCAGTCGGGGTTGGCTTGACACATCTTCGTCTTGGCACGTTTCTCTCTTTCGCCCTCCGTTCGTGCCTCTTCAAATTCTGCAGCACTGCTGGTCACAGCTGACCTCCAGCTGGAGCGCTCAAGGGCCAGGGCTTCCCAGTTCTCAGTGTCTATGCCAGAGTTTTTAAGGTTGGCTTTGAGCCCATCTTTCCACCTCTTTTCCTGCCTACCAACATTCTGTTTTCCGTTCTTAAGTTCGGAGTAGAGCAACTGCTTTGGGAGATGGTGGTCGGACATCCGGACAACGTGGCCGGCCCAATGGAGTTGATGGCAGAGGACCATCGCTTCAATGCTGGTGGTCTTTGCTTCTTCCAACACGCTGACGTTTGTCCGCTTGTCTTCCCAAGAGATTTGCAGGATTTTCCGGAGGCAGCGCTGATGGAATCGTTCCAGGAGTTGCATGTGACGTCTGTAGACAGTCCACGTCTCACAGGCATAAAGCAGGGTTGGGAGGACAGTAGCTTTACAAACAATCCCCTTGGTCTCCCTACGGATGTCCCGGTCCTCAAACACTCTCTGCTTCATTCGGAAAAGTGCTGCACTCGCAGAGCTCAGGCTTTTTTTTGGGGAGGGGGGTTGTCGTGTCAGGAGCGACTTGAGAAACTGCATGTCGCTTCTGGTGTGAGAGAATTGGCCGTCTGCAAGGACGTTGCCCAGGGGACGCCCAGATGATTTGATGTTTTATCATCTTTGTGGGAGGCTTCTCTCATGTCCCCGTATGAGGAGCTGGAGCTGATAGAGGGAGCTCATCTGCCTCTACCCGGATTCGAACCTGCGACCTGTCAGTCTTCAGTCCTGCCGGCACAGGGGTTTAACCCCCTGTGCCATTGGGGGCTCCAGCTCAGGTGGTGTTGGTGTTCGGTTGTATTTCGGTGTCGATGTTGACTTTGATGGAGAGGTGGCTGCCAAGGGAGTGGAAATGATCAACATTTTCTGATGTTACACCATTAAGGTGTATCTCTGGCATTGGAAAGGGATTGGCTGGTGACTGCTGGAAGAGCAATTTGGTTTTCTCGATGTTCAATGAGAGGCAGAGCTTCTCGTATGCTTCTGTGAAGGTGTTTAGAGTGGCTTGTAGATCTTCTTCTGAATGTGCACTGATGACGTTGTCATCAGCATACTGAAGTTCTATAACAGATGTTGTTGTGACCTTGGTTTTGGCACACTTTGGTTTTCTTGATGTTCAATGACAGGCTGAGCTTCTCGTATGCTTCTGCGAAGGTGTTTAGAGTGGCTTGTAGATCTTCTTCTGAATGCACAGACGACGTTATCATCAGCATACTGGAGTTCTATAACAGATGTTGTTGTAACCTTGGTTTTGGCTTTCAGTCTGCTGAGGTTAAACTCGGTCGACTGAGTTTGCTTGCTTACAATCTCTGGAATCATAAGGTGGGGTTAGAAAGGGCTTTGAGAAGGAGGCCACATCTACGAGGCTTCCTTTCCGGGTCTGTTGCCTTCCAAGGCAGATGAAGGAAGGCACGATTGCGGCTGATGCTTCCCAGGCTCCTTTCCCCGTTCCCCGCCAGCCTTCCTCCTTCTCCAGATGATAGTCCTGCGCTTTGCTTGGGTGGCATCATTAATGTGCAACGCCGCTCTCCGCAACCCAGCCGACTGCAGCTGTCTGGCATCCATAACAAGCTTATCAAAGGGTTTCTTCGGCAGCGAGATCCAAGCCCGGCAGGTTTTGATTCATAGCAGGCAAAGGCGGGATCTGCTGGAACCTGATTGAAATCAGCGAGGTCAACAAAACATGTTAGCCGGAGCACTGTAATTGGCAACTCCACTCTCTCTCTCTCTCTCTCTCTTTGTGTATATAGATATATATATATGTAGGAACCATACACTTTTAATCTCATCCTTTGTATCCAAAGACAAGATGCATTCTCTTTGTCTTACACCTTTTTTGATTGCTCTGGGGTTCACCTGCCTGACAGGTAGACCCCCCGCCTTTTCTGCATGGTTTTGAATGCAATGCAGGTCTTCCTACCATCTCTTTCTGCTCGGAAAAGCCTTGGAAGAGATCTGGAGAGGGCTTCTTCTCACTGGAAGGGGTTCCCATGCCCAAATATGTTTTCCTCCTCCACTATGAACATTTTGGGAGAGATTGTGTCCCATTCTGCTCATGGCCAAAGCACTCCAGGGTGACCCGATTCGAACCCTGCCACCAGCCACGCTTCCTTTTGTGCCCATTGATGAATGGCTGGGCTCCATCCAAGGTGCTTCTGGGTGGCCTTTCCTTCCAAATGAAGCCGGGGCTCTTTCCCAACAGGAATGGCCCACCTCTGCTCGGCAACACGGCGCCAACGTGCCCTGCTATGCATCCCTCCCCAGACGGAGCCTCATTGATATCCGAATGTGAGACCAGGAACAGAGATGGTGGGAAACGTGGGGTCATTTGGGCCAATTGAGGGAGGGCGAAAGCCTGGATTGCTGCTCATGCTGTAATGATCCCAGTGGCCATCCTTTCCCAGTGCTTCTACGAGGGTTGAATGAAAAGTAATGCCTCCACCTTCGTAACTCCTCAACAGATGGCAGTACTGGTATGCAGTAGGGACTGGCTTGTTCAGTAGACTCTCCTCTACAGTTCCATTTTAGCAGGAAGCCTTAGCATCGGATGGTTGTGTTGTTAAAGTGGAAAGTATGGAACCCTGCGCAGATACTGAGTCAATGTGACTTAAGCAACATATGCGGCAGGTACTGGCTTGTTCAGTAGACTCTCCTCTACAGTTCCATTTTGTTTTGTTAAAGTGCAAAGTATGGAACCCTGCGCAGATACTGAGTCAATGTGACTTAAGCAATGTATGCGGCAGGTACTGGCTTGTTCAGTAGACTCTCCTCTACAGTTCCATTTTAGCAGGAAGCCTTAACATCGGACGGTTGTGTTGTTAAAGTGCAAAGTATGGAACCCTGCACAGACACTCAGTCAATGTGACTTAAGCAACGTATGTGGCAGGTACTGGCTTGTTCAGTAGACTCTCCTCTACAGTTCCATTTGGGTGGGAAGCCTTAGCATTGAACGGTTGTGTTGTTAAAGTGCAAAGTATGGAACCCTGCGCAGACGGTCTGTCAATGCAACTTAAGTAACATGTAGTCATTGAATTCTTGTAATAGAGCCTGTTAATAACACTGCAAGTGGTAGTATGGGTGTTAGAAGAGGGAAAAGAAGTGCTGAAGAGCTAGATGAGGAACAACAGAGGAAAAGGATCCAGGATATACTTATGTCACCTACCAACAAAGATTCCTTCGAAGGGTTTCTGCGAAGGAGATTCATCAGAGAATGCCAGCTGTTTATGGTGATTGTGTTGATGAGAGTACTGTGTGTCGTTGGGCGAGTAAGTTTAAAGATGTTGAGGTGACACCTTCTGCTATCAAGAATTCAATGACTGCATGTTGCTTAAGTCGCATTGACCAACTGTCAGCGCAGGGTTCCATACTTTGCACTTTAACAACACAACCATTCAATTCTAAGGCTTCCTGCCAAAATGGAACTGTAGATAGAAAAGAGTCTACTGAACAAGCCAGTACCTGCCGCATACCAGTACTACCATCTGCTGAGGAGTTACGAAGGTGGAGGCATTACTTTTCATTCAACCCTCATAGTTATGGGAGGTCCATTACCATGAAAGAACTGGGATGAATTGAGGGCGAGGTTGGCCATTTTGCAGATAGTTGCTCCCATTGAGCCTGGCATAGATAAAGACCAAACTTGGCACAGAGAGCCCCCATGGCCAATTCAACACTCTGGCGCAGTTTGGGGGAGGACGGACTACGGATGATGATGGACTTGAAGTACCTCCACTCACTTCCTGAGACCACTATGACCATCATCCAATGACTGATCAAGACCAAACTTGGCACACAGATCCCCTATGACCCACTCTACATCCTGGTGCTGTTTGGAGGAGGTTGGACCATGGATGATGGGACTTTCAGTACCTTCACTCACATCCTGAGAGCGCTGCGACCCTCATCCAATGACTGATAAAGACCAAACTTGACAAACAGAGCCCCCATGACCCACTATACCTCCTGTTGCAGTTTGAAGGAGGCCAGACCATGGATGATGGGACTTGCAGTACTTTCACTCAGACATCACGAAGAGGTATCTTTGGCATTGACTTAGCCAGCAATGGGTGAATAATGCTTTCCGTTTGTGCCAAAGGATGAAGGGATCAAGATTCTGGGTTGGTGATGGAGATTGGTGAATCTGGCCCTGTTGGTTGAGGAGAAGACACAAAGCCTTTTCTCCACCCAGCTTGCAGATCCATGTTGTGAAGGTTTAAGTATGGTGTCAACTTATTGGGCTTCCACATGGAAAAACATCCCCATTGAATCCACAACAAAATCAGTATGGATGTCATTTTTAAATATCTCTTTTAAATGGTGGGACCAAAAGTTGGAGACAGTATTATCCCAGGGAAAGAGGTCTAACCAAAGCAGAATGGGGAGGCACCAGGACTTCGCTTGATCTAGACTTCTCCTCCCAAAATCTTTGCATTTCATTTTTTCTGCCTAACTCATAGAATCCTAGAATCAAAGAGTTGGAAGAGACCTCCTGGGCCATCTAGTCCAACCCTATTCTGCCAAGAAGCAGGAATATTGCATTCAAATCACCCCTGACAGATGGCCATCCAGCCTGTTTCAAAGCTTCCAAAGAAGGAGCCTCCACCACACTCCCTCCAGGGCAGAGAGTTCCACTGCTGAATGGCTCTCACAGTCAGGAAGTTCTTCCTCGTGTTCAGATGGAATCTCCTTTCTTGTAGTTTGAAGCCATTGTTCCCTTGCGTCCTAAAAACTGTCATATTTTATTTGTCCTTGTTGAAATTCATTGTGTTAGTTTCAGCCAATCAGCTCTCTCATCTGTTAAGGTTGTTTTGCATCCTGATCCTCTCCTTTGGATTATTTGCTCTCCCAATGTGGTCCCATCTGCAAACGTGATAAGGAAGCCCTCTAAACCTTCATCCAAGTCATGATTGCAGATGTTGAGCAGAACTGGGCCCAGGACCAAACCCTTTTGATGGCACTCCATATTGACTTCTTTCCAGGATGAAGAGGATCCATTGGAGAGATGTACGCTTTGGGTTCGGGCGCGTAACCAATTACAGATCCACCTGATAGAACCTGAGCCTAGTCCACATTGGATTAGTTTGCTTGCGAGAAGGTCATGAAGGGCTCTGTTGAAGGTCTTCCTGAAATCAAGAGATGCTCCATCCACGGCATTCCCTGCATCTACCAAGCTTGTAACTCTATCAAAAAAGAGATAAGACTTGTTTTTGGGAAATCCATGTTGACTTTTAGTAATCACAGCATTCCTTTCTCAGTGATTTTTGCAGTCGCGGTTCCCGCATTTGGGGAAACCGCATGGGTCAAGACAAGCAGAAGACAGTGGATGAGCCTCACCTGGGGAAAACCACCTTTGTGATCATGGTGTCTCCCTTGCCAGGTCAGTCCTTAGGATCTCAGGCTGCCAATGTCTACAAGCGACCATTTGGTTTCCATACTTTAGACAGAACTTTCCCTGGCCTTTCCTTTGAGTCCAAGAAGGTCTTTTCTAGCAACAATGTTCTGCAACTTCCCTGGCCTTTCCTTTGAGTCCAAGAAGGTCTTCTCTAGCAACAATGTTCTGCAACTTCCCTGGCCTTTCCTTTGAGTCCAAGAAGGTCTTCTCTAGCAACAATGTTCTGCAACTTCCCTGGCCTTTCCTTTGAGTCCAAGAAGGTCTTCTCTAGCAACAATGTTCTGCAACTTCCCTGGCCTTTCCTTTGAGTCCAAGAAGGTCTTTTCTAGCAACAATGTTCTGCAACTTCCCTGGCCTTTCCTTTGAGTCCAAGAAGGTCTTCTCTAGCAACAATGTTCTGCAACTTCCCTGGCCTTTCCTTTGAGTCCAAGAAGGTCTTCTCTAGCAACAATGTTCTGCAACTTCCCTGGCCTTTCCTTTGAGTCCAAGAAGGTCTTTTCTAGCAACAATGTTCTGCAACTTCCCTGGCCTTTCCTTTGAGTCCAAGAAGGTCTTCTCTAGCAACAATGTTCTGCAACTTCCCTGGCCTTTCCTTTGAGTCCAAGAAGGTCTTCTCTAGCAACAATGTTCTGCAACTTCCCTGGCCTTTCCTTTGAGTCCAAGAAGGTCTTCTCTAGCAACAATGTTCTGCAACTTCCCTGGCCTTTCCTTTGAGTCCAAGAAGGTCTTCTCTAGCAACAATGTTCTTCAATTCTGCTTTGTTTCCTCGGCCCAGAAGGACTGTCCTGGTGGGCGAGGCCTCGCAAGGCATTTGGACCTGGCTCGCTTGGCATGGAAGGTGGGGGAGGAAGGCAGCGTTGGGGTGGGCCCCGCTCCTTCAGCACCGCCTTCGTAGGCCAGCTGTAAACCATAATGCAGTTATGTATTATGCATGTGATAAATAATTCATGGAGAGAGAGTTAACAAAAATACTTTTAAAGAAAAGAACAGAGAGAAAAATCTTTAAAATGGCCAAAAAAAGAAAGAAGGAAAGAGAGAGAAACCACAGCAATCCAATCCAGTCATTTTGTTCTTGAAGGTCGTTGGAGCAAAATGGTCGGAAGGACCAAGAGGAGCGGGTGGTGGACAAACAAGGACGTTGAGCTTTTCTTAGCAAGCCCTGAGGATGAAGGTTCAGATCCATCCCTTGGGCATGAGTCATTGGAGTGAAGAATCCCAACTCGACTTGAGGTTAAGGCAGATGTCCAAGCTACAGACAAAGCAAGCTCACAGAAGATGAATTCATTTGGACTGTGGAGCTGGAGAAGACTTTTGTGGATCCTATGGACCATCAGATAGACAACTAGTATACTCTGGTTCCTTCAGATCATATAAATCTTTCACCTGTAAAGATAACTAATGGCTGCAAGAGCAAATCTGGTTCTCACTGGAAGCCCAGATGATGCCATGAAGGTCATTGTACTTTGGACACGTCATGAGATGATGTGACCAATAGGAAAAGATGATAACGCTTGGTAAAATGGAAGACAGCAGGAAAAGAAGGAAGCCACGCCACAGACAGATGGAGACTGCCAAGTGGATTGA